>NW_003314309.1:631839-821570 GCF_000143415.4 Selaginella moellendorffii
CAGGAACGCTTCCCTCATGGAATTCCACTCGGTCTCCAAGATCAATAAGCTGGGAAGCATGGAGATCACGATGTGGGCTTTGGGATTCCTCTGCCTGGATGAGGCTCCAAGCTGCGTCAAGTTCACACCCGTGGTGCTCCAAGCGATCCCTGGTTCTTCCCCAAGCAAGTTGGGGTTTTTCAGCTTGTGGGAAGAGCAGGACGGCGGGATCCTGGCGAACTCGGTCGCGTCCAAAGTGCTGACCATCGAGAATTGGAGCATGAGCAAGGAGAGTTTGAGTGGAATGAATCTGAGAAGCCTCGACGCCAAGCTCGATCTCTGCAAAGGCTTGGAACTTCATCCAGCGCATGACAGGAGCAACCAGGAATTATTGGGAGGTCTTGATCTGCAGAGCTTCGACGTGAAAACAGCCCCGGAAGCCGCGGGATTCAGGCTCAACGAGAGGGTGACAAACATCACTCGACCAAACAGGCGCTTGTGTTTGCTGGGGATCGATGACAACACCACCGGATCATCTTTGGATTCCTCGTTGTCCTTCGACTTGCGAACCACGACGACACTGGTAGAAATCCTGGGCTCTTTTATGTCTCAAGTCAAGAATTCTTACATCCAAGCACAGAGCTCGGCGCTAGATCTCGAGCATCCCGGCACCGATTTCTGGGTGGCCGCGGTCGCGCTCCCCGGCGCATTCATCGCGGTCGTAGCTGCGGCGCAGCCTTTCATCAACTTCCAGCTCACGTTCTTCCGAAACTTGGTGAGATCACAGGGCTGGAAAACGGCACTTCTGTGTGTCAGTAACTCCGTGCTCGCTCTCGGCTCGTACTCGGCGATCATCACCGTGACTCCAGCCGAGATCCAGAGGCAGGAGAAACTGAGGACCTGGGGATTGCTTGCAGACCAGGTTCCAATCACGAACCGTGGCCTCCAAGTTTTGGTAGTGGTCAAGGGGGAATCAAGTTACAGATCGGACAGCCTCTTGCTTGTGTGGTGTTCCACCGCCGTGCTTGTTCCTGTCATCGCCTGGATGACGTTTTACAGGTGCAAGCAAGTGTTTTACGTGAGGAGGATGCTCAAACTCTTGGCTGAGCTGGAGCCTGAACGCCACGACGCCGACGAAAGCAATGACGAGAGACTTGATGACCTGCGAGCCATTGAGATGGGTTCCGTGGAGCAGCGGCAACTCGAGAAGAGGCTTGCAAAGATGAACGCCATGCCTGGGACGAGCATGGTGACATCTGTTAAATCACTGGCTCGCCAAAGACAATCCTTAACACGTAGGCATTCATGCACGAGGCAAAATGCGTAACATCGAAATCTAACTTGTAAAATATTCTTCAAGCTCCTACCCTCTCCAAATTCTTTAAACGGCTTCTACAACTGCTGTGGAATCTGCTAACCACCAACTGAATGTGGTATTTGCTACTGCTTGCTTGCTGAATGCTGGTACGACTGTTGAACTAGAACTTTTGACTTCAGAAAAACGAATGCATTTTCATCCAAGGCCACTACATTTGCTGGGGAGTACTAATTATAATTTCTCAGATTGTGCCACTGTGCCATGCTCGACGGCATGGCTGTATTTTTATGACTTCAAAATTGATTTTTCTCTCAATTATCTTCCCTAAAAAATTGATTTCTCATTAGGGTAACGTAATTGTGATGCCTTTCCTCCTGCCGCCGCGCCGCATGCATATCCATCAAGCTGATGCAAGGGCATTTGCAACATGGCTCCAGGAAAATCTTCCTTTGGTGCATGCCATTCTTACCTTCTATGGCTGGATGGAGATTGTAGGGTTGCAAGGGTGCAATGATCCGCTTCCTCGTGAGTTCACTATCCATTTGCGTGAAGCTCGCCCAGTTGAAGGTAAGGGTTTGTTTGTGGTTTGTTTGTGCTGGTTGGCTGGTTGCTGTTTGCCTTCTTTGCTGACTATCTTACGATACAGTGCCCCAAGTGCCTCAGGAGGGGCTACCGAATTTGGTGCCCTTCTCGGATGTGGTTTGCAACTTCACGCTTCCGTTCAGAGGTCGAGATGGCCTCGTGCAGAAGCTCGCAGAGACGATTGATGACCTTCACAACTTTCGCATCTAGTGGGATTAGCAGAGAGCAGGCGGAAGACTCGATTCCTTTTAGAGACCAAGGAGCGTGTTGGAGAGGCGCTTAAAGGCAATTTATAATTTCAAAACCAAGAAAATAATTAATTTGTCTTTGAATTCAATTTATTTCTTCTCCAAAAAAGACTTACTCTAGCTTGTAGGCACCTCCCTGTCAATTGTTTCTAACTAGCTTTGCATGCCTGCTTACTTGCTTCTGCTGATGCTGCACACGTCCAGAATTATAGCCTTGTCCACCACTGTTGGAGAATCTCATAAGACAGAAAAAGACTCTGATCTGTATTGCCCTTTGAAGTCTCACATCTCACATCTTGATATACATCAGCAGTTCTCTAGAATCACACCACCATTTGCTCTAGTAGCATAGTGATGGTGAAGCTTTTCTGAATTTATATGATGCACATTTTGATCTTTAAAGATTTGTGTCAAAGTTTAGAAATGCTCATGAACTTTTCGTGCAAGGATAAGTATTGAAAAATCAATTACAAACACCCTACAATTAAACCATATAAAAGTACTCCATAATTTTAAAATTAAACTTTTCAAGTTTAATTAATTTAAAGCAAATAAATCCATCCATTTTATCTAGAATCTAAATTTGCAATTAGGGAGCATATCCTTTGGTCAAAGACTTAGTCAAACAGGTGCCAATCTATACCTGATTGAAATCAAGATATTATAATATTTAAAAGATGCTTTTAAAATCTTTTTGTTTGCAACCTAAGGTTAGGGTTTCCTTGCTTTAGGGCTCTAGCAATATTAAAATAACTTAATTGTGATGGCGAATGCCCTTACATCTAACATCAATCCATCTTCAAGAAAATGAATTGGAGAAGGCTTTGCTAGTCACGAAGGCAAGAGCATTTAAGTCAGTGCTGGAGGATTTAACTAATGTAAGGGCATTTGCAACATATCTCCAAGAAAATCTACCATTGGTGCATGCCATTGTAAGCGACTAAATTTTCCATTCTACTTTAATCACTTAACCACACCTTCAACCACTTAGAGGAGTCTCATTCATAACGTCCATAAGTCCTATTTTGGACTTGGGGACTTGCTAACCCTAGGAATGGCATCCATGCCACTCCACCATTGCACTTGGTCCAAGTGCTCCACGTGCCTGGTCCCATGGCCGACACCCCTAAGGTACCACTGACATACTAGCCCGTTACGCTAAGGCCATGCCCCTTTACCTTGGTCACACCGGTGGTCCAACACCACTTGCATCGAAATCCCGACTCTCAAGGATTGGGCCATCTGTCCAGGAGTGACCATCCAAGATCCACTCCTTAACATCTTTAAGATGCCCGCAAATATGGGGAATAACCTTCCTTAATATCCCTTTTACAGTCCCCACCAAGTCCCTCTTCTGTCTATGGCTGTGTTTGCCAACATTGCCACTGGGACAGGGCCCATAGGCTTGACCACTAAGTCCTACTATCCTCTGGGATTTCCTCACCACATAACCATACCATTGGTCACTACACTAGAGGGCCATTCCTCTTCCTTTCCATAGTCTAGGACTTTGGGACAACATTTCAAAACACTGTAGCCTTACGCAAGCCTCATGGGTACTTTCCCCACCTTCTGCCTTTTAGTGATTTAGCCATGGGCTTAGAGTGAGGTTCCGTTGAGCCACACCAGGTATCCAAGTAGGTAGTGCCACCCACACTTGAACTGGGAGCATCGACTATTCGATTTCCCAGAGGAACTAGAGCCAACTCTTGAACACTTCACCAAGCTACCCCACTTGATAGTCCGTATTCACTTTAGCCTTGGACCTCCCAATGGTTATCCCGTCACCCAACACCTGGGCATGGCCTTCCTGGGCTAAACTGGCTTTTCCTGGCCAAACTGGCTTCATTGGAGTCCTCCCCCTCACTATACTTTTGGAGCTCACCAAATCCCCTAGGGTCTGGGAGATGAATGCTTTGGGCTTTCACCCTCTCAGACTCGAACTCGGACTCAAGTTCGGACTCGGTCTCGGCCTCGGCCTCGGTCTCGGTCTCGGTCTTGATCTCAGTCTCGGTCTCGGTCTCTGTCCCGGTCTTGGTCTTGGTCTTGGTCTCGACCTCGGACTCCATCTCGGGTCCTTCTTGGACTCCATCTCGAATTCCATCTCGGGTCCATCTCGGACTCCACCTCGGACTCTGTCTCGGTCCATCTTGGACTCCATCTCGAACTCCATCTTGGGTCCATCTCGGACTCTATCTTGGATCCCTCTCAGACTCCATCTCGGACTCTGTCTCGGTCCATCTCGGACTCCATCTCGGACTCCAACTCGGGTCCATCTCAAACTCCATCTCGGATACTTCCACATGTCATGTGTTGGTTCTTTTGGGTCCCTTTTTGGAACTTCGCTTATTGCTCGCTTCATGCTTGTTCCTCGAGCACTTTGTTGGGAGTTCCACTCCCGCTTTCAACTTTTCAAGTCGGAGCTTTTAGTCCAAACGTGTTACGCTCGTTTGGCTTTCGCTTCGGCCACTACTACGTGGCTGTAGCGCACCTTATCTCTCTCCCCTTAAGCCAACTGGAAAAGGGGCAATTGCTTGATGAGAGAGCCCTTAGTGGCTATTTTATCCCCATTTATCCCCCAAGGTTCCAAGGATCCACGGTGACAATATATCCAAATCTCATCCCATGATCACATGCGCTACATTCACCCCCCCTTTAGAGATGTCAATGTCCTCATTGACTATTGACTAGTAACCCCTACTGAGCCAAGGGGAACCAGCACCTCCATTTCCGCACTCAATCTACCAATCCTTCCATTGAGGAAGGACGTACGCATGGATGCCCAATACGTACGATTTCAAATTTAGGGGTAGGAATATACCTTGCTCAAGGGTATATTATATTTTAGGTAGCCACTAATTAATGGGAATCGAACCCGTGCCATTTTCTCTGATACCAACTGTAGCGCACCTTATCTCTCTCCCCTTAAGCCAACTGAAAAAGGGGCAATTGCTTGATGAGAGAGCCCTTAGTGGCTATTTTATCCCCATTTATCCCCCAAGGTTCCAAGGATCCACGGTGACAGTATATCCAAATCTCATCCCATAATCACATGCGTTACAGTGGCAACCTTTTGGCTCCACTTTGGGGCCTAGGGATTTTGTGTCTCATAACTCCACCACCCATAGACAAAGTTTGATGTCCTCATCAAATAATAAATTATTTTATAAAGTAGCACCAATATGTATCACCTTTTCCATCCTTGGCACCTTGCTAATATTCATCAATGGTTTGATACCAAAGGCTCTCCATGCCTTGCCCATCCTTTAAGGAGGATAGTCTCTCCAACTTAGAGATTGATTGGACCACTTGTGGTGGTTCTCTCCTTTTATTGGTTTAGTTCTCATTAAACCTGTTAGAGACACCGTTTCTATCTCAATCCCACTACTCCATTTCGAGTAGTCTTAGCTTCCATCAATATGACCTTTGCACTTTGAAACTTTTACTTTTGACTTCTCATAGTCAATATCCTAGGTGTCTCCAACACTTTACTTTGCACATATTGTGCAACTCCACTTCCCTATCTTAGGAAGTTCTTTACTTGAGGGCACCATCATCCTTTTTTCTATTTCATGCCACCTTAGGCACTAAGTTCTAGTTATCATAATTTGTGCTAGGGCTGTCTATGGCCCTATCATTTGGCTACCTTACCGCTCCCTCCCTTGGAGCTTCTACTTTCGCCAAATCAGAGCAATTGGGAATCCATCCTTGGAAACACATTGCATTTCCCACAATTCGTTAGCACCTAACACATTAGTGTTCTTGGTCTAACTTTGCATTTCGGATTCTTTCCCATTATTCCTATGGCTCTTTTCTTAGCCACTAGTCTTTTGCTCCTATCTTTGATTATTGCACCTAGCAACATCGGATCACTACCTCCATTCTCGAGGTATCTTTTTGGTTCCATAGCAAAGACTTTGTTTTGCCAAGTCCAGAGGGTGTTCACCCCTAGTACGTATCTTTAGGATATTCTACTGTGGGCTCTATCCCTGTGTAAGCCACAAATTTTTCCTTTCTAATTTGCCAGCTTACCTCGTCTATCCGTCCAACACTACTTTGGCTTTTGCTAAGTTCCCTTGCTAAGATTCCTGCCTATGGTACCAGCTCTTACTTGGTCCTACTTGGTTTCAGCTACTCACTGCACGAGCAACGGAGTGTTAGCCATCCATCCATGGATTCCCAAATCTCTCATAATCCCCCTCTTGGGTTAGACTGGACTTAAGGTTCGGCTACACTCCCCACAAGCACAAGCAGCCAAGCATACCAAGCTTCTAGGTTCCTAACATCCCTTGGTACCACAAGACTTGATCATGGGACCCTCTAAATCCCAAGTCTCGAGTGCAACACTTACTTCAGGACGCTGAGGTGAAACACCGTGGCCTAACGGCCCGGTATGGGTACCTCTACCCCCCCCCCCCCCCCCCACTCCCATCCCGAAAGGAAGGTCCAAGCCCTTAGGAAGGGTGAGGACTAATGAGCCGCATGGTACTCAAGTGGCGCACCATTCCACATGAGCCGGGAGCACCGCAGTCGGTTTCCCTTTCGGGAGTGGGAGGTGCTCTTGAGCACTTCCTTAGATGGCCCCTCCGGCACCAACCAAGTCCATGCTCACTCCCACCCAAGGCCCCTCAGTCCCAGTCCCAACCTCAAGTCAGTTTGGAAGCCCCATTGGAGAGTTCCTTCAAAACTGGTTCTTAGACCTCACTATCCCTACTATACTTTTGGAACCCCCTGCAGCCCCCCCCTCCCCTGGGAGACGCACGCTTTGGGCTTTCACCCCTTGACCCGTATTAGTACTCGGACTTAGTCTCTGGCTCGATCTCGGACTCGATCTCGGATCTGACTTCGGATTCGGTCTCGGACTCGATCTTGGACTCGATCTCGGACCTGATCTCGGACCCGACCTCGAACTCGACCTCGGACTCGGTCTTGGACCCGATTTCAGATCTCGGACTCGGTCTCGAACTCGGTCTTGAACTCGGTCTCCGAGTCAGCCTCAGACTCGATTCCGGACTCTATCTCGAACTCGGTCTTAGAGTCGGTCTTGGACTCGATCTTAGACTCAGTCCCATCAGATGAACTCTTTATCATTTTGGTCATGCTTTCGGGGCTCCTTTAGCCTACGACATCTTGGGGAGTTGGTTCCTTACAACTCCACCACCCATAGAAGAAGTTCGATGCCCACATCGAACGTCTCTTTTTTTTTATCCTACGACTTGTTGACTATGTCTCCAGGGGCATCCCCCCACTTAGCGGTGTGCCTAAGTTAGCTTCCCCGGCCAAGAGCCCATGACAACAGAATATAAGTGTCCCTATACTCCTCACCTCACCACACCCTAGTATGGGGTTAGGACTTGAACCCAGCTTTGCTTTACTAAGGGGTTGGGACTCGAACCCAACCTCCGTAGAATACGTCTACGGATTCGACATCCCTGCAGAGAGTCGGGTGTAGTTCCCTACGCCTGGTCGACCTAGCTAACCCATGCTAATTAGCTTACCTTCGGCGCGCCTTCGGGTCCCAACATATGCCATTGCTCAACTTTTCAAATTGATATTTTTAATTGAACTTTGCATAAGTACATAGAGTTTTACCTTGCAGAAATTCCTCCGCTAGATCTCGCGCGTTCGCTAGGTTCTCCTCCGGTTCCCATGTTACTTCGCTGTGTGGAAATCCTTTCCACTTCACATGGAACTCTCTCACCTCACGTCCTTGTCGCTTGCTCTTGCGCGCATTGAGGATGGCCTCGACTTTGTATTCCTCTTCCCCTTGGATAACCTCAGGTAAAGGTCTTACTTGGTCTTTGCGAAGTGGATCCTCAAAATACGGCTTGAGTAAGTTCACGTGGAACATGGGATGCATCTTCCCCATCTCTCGAGGAAGTCAAAGACAGTAAGCCACTTTACCGATTCGAGCCTCAATCTCGTAAGGCCCCGCGAACCTGCTTAAGGAACTCAAGATCAATTCATTTACAGGAATATATGCATTTTTACCTTTGGGTCAACTTCCGACTGATCCCACTTGGTAGCCTGAGGTTCTTGGTGTTCAGCCACACCTTCTCCCTAGCTTGGAACTCTACATCCCGGCACTTCTGGTTTGCGTACTTAGTTTGCCTTTGTTGAGCCTGTTCCAAGGAATCCCTCACTAGATTCCAAATGTTGAGTCTTTCCGCCGTGATGTAAGGAACCAACTCCCTGAGGTGTCGTAGGCTAAAGGAGCCCCGAAAGCATGACCAAAATGATAAAAAAGTTCATTGGATGGGACCAAGTCTAAGATCGAGTCCAAGACTGACTCGGAGACCGAGTTCGAGACCGAGTTTGAGACGGAGTCCGAGATCCGAAATCGGGTCCGAGACCGAGTCCGAGGTCGAGTCCGAGGTCGGGTCCAAGATCGGGTCCGAGATCGAGTCCGAGATCGAGTCCGAGACCGAATCCGAAGTTAGATCCGAGATCGAGTCTGAGATCGAGCCAGAGACTAAGTCCGAGTACTAATACGGGTCAAGGGGTGAAAGCCCAAAACGTGTGTCTCCCCGGGGGGGGGGGTGCAGGGGGTTCCAAAAGTATAGTAGGGATAGTGAGGTCCAGGAACTAGTTTTGAAGGAACTCTCCAATAGTGCTTCCAAACTGACTTGAGGTTGAGACTGGGGCCGAGGGGCCTTGGGTGGGAGTGAGCATGGGCTTGGGTGGTGCCGGAGGGGCCACCCAGGGAAGTGTTCAAGAGCAGCTCCCACTCCCGAAAGGGAAACCAACTGCGGTGCTCCCGGCTCATGTGGAGTGGTGCCCCACTTGAGTACCTTGCAGCTCATTGGTCCTCGCCCTTCCTAAGGGCTTGGGCCTTCCCTTCGGGATGGAAGTGGGGGGGTAGAGGTACCCATACCGGGCTGTTAGGCCACGGTGTTTCGCCCCGACGTCCCGAAGCAAGTGCTGCACCCAAGGCTTGGGATTTAGAGGGTCCCATGATCAAATCTTGTTGTACCAAGGGGTGTTAGGAACCTGGAGGCTTGGTGTGCTAGGCTACTTGTGCCTGCGGGGAGTGTAGTCGAACCTTAAGTCAAGTCTAACCCGGGGAGGGGGATTGGGAGAGATTTGGGAATCCGTAGATGGATGGCTAACACTCCGTTGCTCGTGCAGTGAGTAGCTGAAACCAAGTAGGACCAAGTAGGAGCTGGTACAATAGGTGAGAACCTTGGCAAGGGAACTTAGCAAAAGCCAAGGCAGTGTTGGTCGGATAGACGAGGTAAGCTGGCAAATTGGAAAGGAAAAATTTGTGGCATACAATTTGGTATTGGAGCCTTTTCCTTAGTTCTAGCGAAGGATAGAGGCGAATTGCTGGGAGATGGCAAAGGCAGGGCGGAAGCGAACCAAGGCGGAGACGGAACCTCCTCTAGAGCTGGAGCCTCCAGTTGAACGAGAGGCTATGGATGAGGAATCCTTGCATGAGGAGGACTCTAGTGAGGAAACTTCCAAACAGGAGTTCGGTGGCAAGGTTCGGTCGTCCAAGGCTTGATTGGACGTGCTAGAAGGATAGTTGGCACAGACCAATGCTCTGCTGGAGACTCTCGTACGCAAGCTAAAGCGTGACAAGAAGCGGAAGAAAATGAGAAAGACTGCGAATGTTGGCAGCGCAGAAGGTGCAGACCCTTCAACAGGGACTGAGGCAGAACCAAACAAAGTCGAACAGACCGAAGTGGAATCAGTCCCTCAGGCAGTTCCCAAGTACAAACCAAAGCCCCCACCGGTCTTCAAGGGAGTAAATGACTATAAGGTGGTGGAGGATTGGTTTTACGATATGGAGGACTACTTCCGAGCGTTGCGATTACCGAGCTCGAAGAAGGTCCCATGTGCAAAACCATACTTGGCAGAAAATGCCAAGTCTTGGTGGAGAATGACGAAGGCCAACGAAGGACCAGTGGCCACTTGGGACATGATGAAGGCGAGGATCTGTGCAACATACGTTCCTCCGAATGCCACTCTGCATTTGAGAGATGAGTTGAGTAGGCTGAAGCAGACTAGAACCATCCAGGAATATGTGAATGGGTTCATGGCAAAGAGGATACTTGTCACGGACATGGGGGATATAGATGCGTTCCATGCCTTCATATCAGGTTTGCAAACTTGGGCTCGCGGTGAGGTGATGCGCTAGAACCCGACCAACTACAAGGAAGAGTTGGATGCGGCCATCAAGGTGCATTTCAACGATAACCTGTGAAAGGGGAACACGACGGGGTCGGGATCCACGTTTAGCAAAGGGGCTAAACCAAGGGGAACGTATAGCAGGGGGAATTTCAAGAAGAGTTTCTCTAAGAATGAGTCCTCGGGGTTCCGGAAAGGCAAATCCGGTGGCCAGCGAGCGAGTACGTGGGGGAGTCAAGCGAAAAGAGATAAACTCACGGATAAGAAGGTCAAGTTGTATAGCAGCGTGGGAAACAACGTATGCTACAACTGCGGTGAAGCGGGACACTTTTCGAGGGAATGTCTCTACCCGAAGAAGGCCAGAGCCAATATGGCCGTCAAGTTGGGTGAAGTCCAAACTGAGGTATGTGATCCAATCCCCAACTCAAAGTTACTCATTACACGAGGAACTTTGGTAGAGAGTTGTTTGCGACATCTACTAGCCCTCCGAAGGAAGCTCGGAGGTAGCTTTGTTAAGATCCTTATTGACACGGGCGCTTCGGATAATTTTGTGGCTGTAGACATAGTCCGGCAAGCCAAACTAACGGTGTAGCGGCTAGGCGAACCAAGGACTATAGAGTTTGTTCAAGGTAGCCAAAGCACTGATAAGGTACTTCGACAAGCGAGAGTCGAAGTAGGGACATGGAAAGTAGACATGGATTTCACCGTGTTGGACATGGCGGGATTTGACGTGATCTTCGGAATGGATTGGTTCAATCGGTTCGTAATAGCCCTACATGGACAAGGTAGGAACTTTGTGGTACTGGCGAATGCCCAAGGAAGAAAATCTAGGGTGGAGGCCCAGGATCTAAAGGTAGGGCAAAGCAAGGCCAAAGATTCCTGCTTAAACCTAGTGTCCACAAGAGGACAACTCACTAAAGGAACTAAGGTAGCCTTTTTGTGCTTACTCTCGGTGAAGAGTGACAAAAAGACAGGAACGGAAGAAGTACCTTTAGTGATCCAGCGGGTGTTGGACCAATTCCAGGATACCATGCCGGAGGAGCTACTGGCGGGGTTGCCCCCCGCACGATTGATAGAACATAAGATTGAGCTGGTTGAGGGTGCTGAGGCGGTGGTTCGTCCCCCCTATCGTTTGAACGAAAAAGAACTCAAGGAGCTCAAGTGCCAACTAGAGGAGTTGGTAGACAAAGGGTATGTTAGGTTGAGCAAGTCGCTGTATGGGGCGCCGGTGTTATTTGTGAAAAAGAAAAATGGTTCTATGCGCATGTGCATAGACTACCGGTTGCTCAACAAGTATACAAAGAAGAACAAGTACCCTTTGCCAAGAATTGAGGACCTGTTCGATAGGTTGGGAAAGGCAAAATACTTCTCGAGGATTCACCTAAGGTCAGGATACTACCAGATCAGGGTAGCCAAGGAAGATGTCGAGAAGACAACCTATCGAACGAGGTATGGGAGCTTTGAATTTCTAGTGATGCCCTTCGGGCTATGCAATGCGCCGGCAACGTTTTCGGCGCTGATGAACCACATCTTTGTACCCTATCTGGATCACTTCGTGGTCATCTATATCAACGACATCCTGATCTATAGCGAGATGCTAGAGGAGCATGGCAAACACTTGGCGAAGGTGTTTGAGAAACTAAGGGAACACAAACTGCATGCTAAAGAGAGCAAATGTGACTTTGCTCAACAAGATGTAAAGTTTCTCGGGCATGTGGTGGGCCAGGATGGGCTCAAGGTGGACCCGGAGAAGGTCCAAGCGATCCAGGAATGGGAGCGACCATTGAATGTACATGAGTTGAGGGCGTTCTTGGGGCTATGCAACTACTACTGAAAGTTTATCAGACACTATTCGAGAGTAGCCCTGCCCTTAACGGACCAAACAGGAAAAGGGAAGATGGTTTGGACAGCAGAATGTGAGGCGGCATTTGTCCACCTCAAAGGGAAGTTAAGGAAGGCTCCCGTGTTGGCATTACTAGACTTTGGTAAGGACTTTGAGGTAGAAACGGATGTTTCGGACTTTGCGTTGGGCGCAGTTTTGAAGCAAGACAACCATCCAGTAGTGTTCTTCTCGAAGAAATTGGACAAGGCTCAACAGAAGTGGCCTGCCCACGAGAAGGAATTGTTTGCGGTGGTCAAGGCGCTCAAGGAGTGGCGACACTACCTTGGGAGACACTTCAAGGTTTACACGGACAATGTGGCAACAAAACACTTCTTGTCACAGCCCGACCTGAGAGGGAAACAAGGTCGGTGGGCCAATGCCTTGGCCGAGTTTGATTGCGAGATTCTGTACAAGCCTGGGAAGAGCAACATCGTGGCGGATGCGCTAAGTCAAAAAGCGAGCTTGAGGTTGGCAATATCCAGCGCAATAGCAACCTTCTGGGACGATGTGCGGACAGCATATGAAAATGATGGTCTAGCACAAGAAGTGTTGCTGAGGAATCTAGAGGCACGGGAAGCTCACCAAAGAGGTGAGTTGCCAACAGAAGAGAAAACAAGCTATGTGGAATGCAATGGACTCATCTATTACAAGAAAACGAGGGTGTATGTTCCAGAAGGGGAACTAAGGAAGGTAGCCTTAGTAGAGTGTCATGACAGACTTCTTGCGGGACACGGCGGAGTGCCCAAGACGATGGGCTTACTCAAGAGGAAGTACCATTGGCCAGATATAGCTAAGGACGTCCAAGACTATGTAAAGATATGTCCAACATATCAGCAGGTCAAAGCCGTGACTAAGGCTAGTGGGGGCTTGTTGCAAAGCATCCCAATTCCAGATTGTCCGTGGAAATGTCTTACGATGGACTTCATCACGGGACTTCCCCCAAGTGAGGGGTTTGATGCGATATTCGTGGTGGTGGACTGATTTTCGAAAATGGCACATTTCATACCCACCATAACGGAAGTGGATGCGGAAGGTGTGGCAAAGCTGTTATTCGAACAAGTGGTTCGAGTGCGGGGAAGGCTGGAAGAGATCATCTCAGATCGAGATAAGATCTTCACTAGTAAATTCTAGAGGACTCTCCTAAAACAGTATCGCACCAAGTTGAAATTCAACACAGCCTATCACCCACAGACAGGTATGGGGTATTAAGTCAAGTTTGGTGGCACTAACACTTCTTGATAGACGGACAAACGGAAAGGGTGAATAGGCAACTAGAGGATTAATTGCGATGCTATGTCTCGGGAGACTAGACTGATTGGGTAAGTCATTTGGGACTTACGGAAATGTGTTATAACAACTCACCACATTTGAGTATCGGGGTGAGTCCATGGGAAGTCATCAATGGGCGAGCTATTGAAGGTCCTGTGGAACTCGGCGTGGCCGAGTATCATGGAGAGCTACCCGCAGTGGAGGCATTCACGGCGGAAAGACTCAACATTTAGAATCTAGTGAGGGATTCCTTGGAACGGGCACAACAAAGGCAAACCAAGTACGCGAACCAGAAGCGCCGGGATGTAGAGTTCCAAGCTGGGGAGAAGGTGTGGCTGAACACCAAGAACCTCAGGCTACCAAGTGGGATCAGCCGAAAGTTGACCCAAAGGTAAAAACACATGTATTCCTGTAAATGAATTGATCTTGAGTTCTTTAAGCAGGTTCGCGGGGCCTTACGAGATTGAGGCACGAATCGGTAAAGTGGCTTACCGACTTCGATTTCCTCGAGAGATGGGGAAAATGCACCCAGTGTTCCACGTGAACTTATTCAAGCCGTACTTTGAGGATCTACTTCGCAAGGACTAAGTAAGACCTTTATCTGAGGTTATCCAAGGGGAAGAGGAATACGAAGTTGAAACCATCCTCAATGCGCGCAAGAGCAAGTGACAAGGACGCGAGGTGAGAGAGTTCCATGTGAAGTGGAAGGGATTTCTACACTGCGAAGCAACATGGGAACCGGAGGAGAACCTAGCGAACGTGCGAGGTCTAGTGGAGGAATTTCTGCAAGGCAGAACTTTATGTACTTATGCAAAGTTCAATTAAAGTATCAATTTGAGAAGTTGAGCAATGGTATATGTTGGGACCCGAAGGCGCGCCGAAGGTAAGCTAATTAGCATGGGTTAGCTAGGTCGACCAAGCGTAGGGCACTACGCCCGACTCCCCGCGGGGATGTCGAATCCGTAGACGTATTCTACGGAGGTTGGGTTCGAGTCCCAACCCCCTAGTAAAGCAAGGTTGGGTTCAAGTCCCGACCCTATACTAGGGCGTGGTGAGGTGAGGAGTATAGGGACACCTATATTCCGTTGTCATTGGCTCTTGGCCAGGGAGGCTAACTTAGGCACATTGCTAAGTGGGGGGATGCCCCTGGAGACATGGTCAACAAGTCGTAGGATAAAAAAGAGACGTTCGATGTGGGCATCGAACTTCTTCTATGGGTGGTGGAGTTATAAGGAACCAACTTGCCGAGGTGTCGTAGGCTAAAGGAGCCCCGAAAGCATGACCAAAATGATAAAGAGTTTATCGGATGGGACCAAGTCTAAGATCGAGTCCAAGACCGACTTTAAGACCGAGTTCGAGATAGAGTCCGGAATCGAGTCCAAGACCGACTCGGAGACCGAGTTCGAGACGGAGTCTGAGATCCGAAATCAGGTCCAAGACCGAGTCCAAGGTCGAGTCTGAGGTTGGGTTCGAGATCGGATCTGAGATCAAGTCCGAGATCGAGTTCGAGACCGAATCCGAAGTCGGATCCGAGATCGAGTCCGAGATCGAGCCAGAGACTAAGTCCGAGTACTAATACGGGTCAAGGGGTGAAAGCCCAAAACGTGCGTCTCCCGGGGGGGGGGGGGGCTGCAGGGGGTTCCAAAACAAAAGTATAGTAGGGATAGTGAGGTCCAGGAACCAGTCTTGAAGGAACTCTCCAGTGGGGCTTCCAAACTGACTTGAGGTTGAGACTGGGGCCGAGGGGCCTTGGGTGGGAGTGAGCATGGGCTTGGGTGGTGCTGGAGGGGCCACCCAAGGAAGTGTTCAAGAGCAGCTCCCACTCCCGAAAGGGAAACCAACTGTAGTGCTCCCGGCTCATGTGGAGTGGTGCCCCACTTGAGTACCTTGCAGCTCATTGGTCCTTGCCCTTCCTAAGGGCTTGGGCCTTCCCTTCGGGATGGAAGTGGGGGGGTAGAGGTACCCATACCGGGCCGTTAGGCCACGGTGTTTCGCCCTGACGTCCCGAAGCAAGTGCTGCACCCAATGCTTGGGATTTAGAGGGTCCTATGATCAAGTCTTGTTGTACCAAGGGGTGTTAGGAATCTGGAGGCTTAGTGTGCTAGGCTGCTTATGCCTGCAGGGAGTGTAGCCGAACCTTAAGTCCAGTCTAACCCAGGGAGGGGGATTGGGAGAGATTTGGGAATCCGTAGATGGATGGCTAACACTCCGTTGCTCGTGTAGTGAGTAGTTGAAACCAAGTAGGACCAAGTAAGAGTTGGTACAATAGGCGAGAACCTTGGCAATGGAACTTAGCAAAAGCCAAGGCAGTGTTGGTCGGATAGATGAGGTAAGTTAGCAAATTGGAAAGGAAAAATTTGTGGCTTACACGTGAATGCCTCAACTACCGGTAACTCTCCATGATACTCGGCCATGCTGAGTTCCACAAGACCTTCAATAGCTCGCCCATTGATGACTTCCCATGGACTCACCCCGATGCTCGAATGTGGTGAGTTGTTATAACACATTTCCGCAAGTCCCAAATGACTTACCCAATCGGTTTGGTCTCCTAAGACATAGCATCGTAAATAATCCTCCAGTTGCCTATTCAGCCTTTCCGTTTGTTCGTCTGTCAAGAAGTGTTAGTGCCATCAATCTTGATTTAATACCCATTACCTATCTGCGGGTGATAGCCTGTGCTAAATTTCAACTTGGTGCGATACTATTCTAGGAGTGTCCTCCAGAACCTACTAGTGAAGATCTTATCTAGATTTGAGATAATCTCTTCCGGCCTTCCCCGCACTCGAACCACTTGTTCGAAGAACAGCTTCACCTCACCTTTTGCATCCACTTCCGTTGTGGTGGGTATGAAATGTGCCATCTTCGAAAATCAATCCACCACCATGAATATTGCATCGAACCCCTCGCTTGGGGGAAGTCCCGTGATGAAGTCCATTGTAAGACATTTCCATGGACAATCTGGAATTGGGATGCTTTGTAACAAGTCCCCACTAGCCTTAATCATGGCTTTGACCTGCTGACATGTTGGATATGTCTTTACATAGTGTTGGACATCCTTAGCTATATCTGGCCAGTGGTACTTCCTATTGAGTAAGCCTATTGTCTTGGGCACTCCGCCGTGTCCCGTAAGAGGTCCGTCATGACACTTTTCTAAGGCTACCTCCCTTCTGGAACATACACTCTCGTTTGCTTGTAATATATGAGTCCGTTGCATTCCGCATAACCTGTTTTCTCTTCCGTTGGCAGCTCACCTCTCTAGTGAGCTTCCCGTGCCTCTAGATTCCCCAGCAACACTTTTTGTGCTAGACCATCGTTCTCGTATGTGGTCCGCACATCAACCCAAAAGGTTGCTGTCGCGCTAGATATAGCCAACTTCAAGCTCGCTTTTCAACTTAGTGCATCTGCCACGATGTTGCTCTTCCTAGGCTTGTATAGAATCTCGCAATTAAACTCGGCCAAGGCATTGGCCCACCGACCTTGTTTTCCCTCAGGCCGGGCTGTGACAAGAAGTGTTTCGTTGCCACATTGTTCGTGTAAACCTTGAAATGTCTCCCAAGGTAGTGTCGCCACTCCTTGAGTGCCTTGACCACCGCAAACAATTCCTTCTCATGGGCAGACCACTTCCGTTGAGCCTTGTCCAACTTCTTTGAGAAGAATGCCACTGGATGGTTGTCTTACTTCAAAATTGCGCCCAATGCAAAGTCTGAAGCATCTGTTTCTACCTGAAAGTCCTTACCAAAGTCTGGTAACGCCAGCACGGGAGCCTTCCTCAACTTCCCCTTGAGGTGGACGAATGCCACCTTGCATTCCACTGTCTATACCATCTTCCTTTTTCCCGTTTAGTCCGTTAAGGGCAGGGCTACTCTCGAATAGTGTTTGATAAACTTTCGATAGTAGTTGCATAGCCCCAGGAATGCCCTTAACTCGTGTACATTCGATGGTCGCTCCCAATCCTGGATCGCTTGGACTTTCTCCGGGTCCACCTTGAGCCCGTCCTTGCCCACCACATGCTCGAGAAACTTTACCTATTGCTGAGCAAAGTCACATTTGCTCTATTTAACATACAGCTGGTGTTCCTTTAGTTTCTCAAACACTTTCGTCAAGTGTTTGGCATGCTCCTCTAGTGTTTCGCTATAGATCAGAATGTCGTCAATATAGATGACCACAAAGTGATCCAAATAGGGTACAAAGATACGGTTCATCAACGCCGAAAACGTTGCCGGCACATTGCATAGCTCGAAGGGCATCACCAGAAACTCGAAGCTCCCATACCTCGTTCGACAGGTTGTCTTCTCGACATCTTCCTCTGCTACCCTGATCTGGTAGTATCCTGACCTTAGGTCAATCCTCGAGAAGTATTCTGCCTTTCCCAACCTATCAAACAAGTCCTCAATTCTTGGCAAAGGTACTTGTTCTTCTTTGTATATTTGTTAAGCAACCGGTAGTCTATGCACATGCGCATAGATCCATCTTTCTTTTTCACAAATAGCACCGATGCCCCATACGGCGACTTGCTCAACCTAACATACCCTTTATCCACCAACTCCTCTAGTTAGCGCTTGAGCTTTACAAGTTTTTTTTCGTTCAAACGATAGGGGGGACGAACCACTGCCTCAACACCCTTGACTAGCTCAATCTTATGTTCTATCGGTCGTGTGGGGGGCAATCCCGCTGCTAGCTCCTCTGGCATGGTATCCTGGAATTGGTCCAACACCCGCTAGATCACTAAAGGTACTTCTTCCGTTCCATTCTTTTTGTCATTTCTCATCAAGAGTAAGCACAAAAATGCAGCCTTGGTCCCTTTAGTGAGTTGTTCTCTCGTGGACACCATATTTAAGCACGAATCTTTGGCCTTGCGTTGCCCTACCTTTAAATTCTGGGCCTCCACTCTGGATCTTCTTCCTTGGGCATTTGCCAGTACCACAAGGTTCCTACCTTGTCCATGTAGGGCTACCACAAACCGATTGAACCAATCCATCCCGAAGATCACATCAAATCCCGCTATGTCCAACACGGTGAAGTCCATGTCTACTTTCCAAGTCCCTACTTCGACTCTCGCTTGTCGAAGTACCTCATCGGTGCTTTGGCTACCTTGAACAAACTCTATAGTCCTTGGTTCGCCCAGCCGCTGCACCGTTAGTCTGGCTTGCCGGACTATGTCTGCAGCCACAAAATTATCCGAAGCACCTGTGTCAATAAGGATTTTAACAAAGCTACCCCCGAGCTTCCTTTGGAGGGCTAGTAGATGTCGCGAACGACTCTCTACCAGAGTTGCTCGTGTAATGAGTAACTTTGAGCTAGGGACTGGATCACATACCTCAATTTAGACTTCACTCGACTTAATGGCCATATTGGCTCTAGCCTTCTTCGGGAAGGGACATTCCCTTGAAAAGTGTCCCGCTTCACCGCAGTTGTAGCATATGTTGCTTCCCACGCTGCTAAACGACTTGACCTTCTTATCCATGGGTTTGTCTCTTTTTGTTTGACTCCCCCACGTACTTGCTTGCTGGCCACCGGATTTGCCCTTCCAGAACCCCGAGGACTCATTCTTAGAGAAACTCTTCTTGAATTTCCCTTTGCTATAAGTTCCTCTTGGTTTGGCTTCTTTGCTAAACGTGGATCCCGACCCCGTCGTGTTCCCCTTTCACAGGTTATCGTTGAAGTGCACCTTGATGGCCGCATCCAACGCTTCCTTGTAGTTGGTCGGGTTCCAGCGCATCACCTCACCGCGAGCCCAGGTTTGCAAACCTGATAATGCCTTCATATTATGAAGGCATGGAACGCATCTATATCCCCCATGTCCGTGACAAGTATCCTCTTTGCCATGAACCCATTCACATATTCCTGGATGGTTCCATTCTGCTTCAGCCTACTCAGCTCATCTCTTAGATGTAGAGTAGCATTTGGAGGAACGTATGTTGCACAGATCCTCGCCTTCATCATGTCCCAAGTGGCCACTGGTCCTTCGTTGGCCTCCGTCGTTCTCCACCAAGACTTGGCATTATCTACTAAGTATGGTTTTGCACATGGGACCTTCTCCGAGCTCGGTAATCGCAACACTCGGAAGTAGTCCTCCATATCGTAAAACCAATCCTCCACCACCTTATAGTCATTTACTCCCTTGAAGACCGGTGGGGGCTTTGGTTTGTACTTGGGAACTGCCTGAGGGACTGATTCTACTTCGGTATGTTCAACCTTGTTTGGTTCTGCCTTAGTCCCTGCCGAAGGGTCCGCACCTTCTGCGCTGCCAACATCCACAGTCTTTCTCTTTTTCTTCCGCTTCTCATCACGCTTTAGGTTGCATACGAGAGTCTCCAGCAGAGCATTGGTCTGTGCCAACTGTCCTTCTAGCACGTCCAATCAAGCCTTGGACGACCGAACCTTGCCACCGAACTCCTGTTTGGAAGTTTCCTCACTAGAGTCCTCCTCATGCAAGGATTCCTCATCCATAGCCTCTCGTTCAACCGGAGGCTCCAGCTCTTGAGGAGGTTCCGTCTCCGCCTTGGTTTGCTTCCGCCCTGCCTTTACCATCTCCCAGCAATCCGCCTCTATCCTTCGCTAGAACTGAGGAAAAGGCTCCGATTCCAAATTAAGCCACAAATTTTTCTTTTCCAATTTGCCAGCTTACCTCGTCTATCCGTCCAACACTGCCTTGGCTTTTGCTAAGTTCCCTCGCCAAGGTTCCCGCCTATGGTACCAGCTCCTACTTGGTCCTACTTGGTTTTAGCTACTTACTGCATGAGCAACGGAGTGTTAGCCATCCATCCACGGATTCCCAAATCTCTCCCAATCCCCCTCCCTGGGTTAGACTGGATTTAAAGTTCGGCTACACTCCCCACAAGCACAAGCAACCAAACATACCAAGCTTTTAGGTTCCTAACATCCCTTGGTACCACAAGACTTAATCATGGGACCCTCTAAATCCCAAGTTTTGGGTGCAACACTTGCTTCGGGACGCCGGGGCGAAACACTGTGGCCTAACGGCCTGGTATGGGTACCTCTACCCCCCCACTTCCATCCCGAAGGGAAGGTCTAAGCCCTTAGGAAGGGCGAGGACCAATGAGCCACATAATACTCAAGTGGGGCACCACTCCACATGAGCTGGGAGCACCATAGTCGGTTTCCCTTTCGGGAGTGGGAGCTGCTCTTGAGCACTTCCTTGGATGGCCCCTCTGGCACCAACCAAGTCCATGCTCACTCCCACCCAAGGCCCCTCAGTTTTAGTCCCAACCTCAAGTCAGTTTGGAAGCCCCACTAGAGAGTTCCTTCAAAACTGATTCCTGGACCTCACTATCCCTACTATACTTTTGGAACCCCCTACAGCCCCCCCCCTCCCTGGGAGACGCACGCTTTGGGCTTTCACCCCTTGACCCGTATTAGTACTCAGACTTAGTCTCTGGCTCGATCTCGGACTCGATCTCGGATCCGACTTCGGATTCGGTCTCGGACTCGATCTCGGACTTGATCTCGGACCCGATCTCAGACCCGACCTTGGACTCGACCTCGGACTCGGTCTCGGACCCAATTTCGGATCTCGGACTCCGTCTCGAACTCAGTCTCGAACTCGGTCTTGAACTCAATCTCCAAGTTGGCCTCGGACTCGATTTCAGACTCTATCTCGAACTCGGTCTTAGAGTCGGTCTTGGACTCAATCTTAGACTCAGTCCCATCTTATGAACTCTTTATCATTTGGTCATGCTTTCAGGGCTCCTTTAGCCTACGACACCTCGGCGAGTTGGTTCCTTACACCCTGGCCCAACTTTGTGACCCTCCCCTAGGTCTCTTATAGAAACTACTTTCTTCGGACTCATTATGCCATCGCATAATCACAAATGATTTCCCTCAGGTGTTCTTCCCACTTGGTAACCTTGACCAAGCCACACCATCATCAATAGTTCAAATCAACACTTTGAACTAGGAATCATATTCCTCAACCCAAACAAAGAGTTTGTCCTTGTTTAGCCACAAGATCACCTGGTGATCTCATCTTGACCCCTTAATAGGTCTACCAATAGGAATTAGGTCTTCCAGACCCTTTTAGATTGTTGGCTATGACCCCAGGGGCATCCCCCACACTTGGCAGTGTGCCCAAGCCAGCCCTTTCGGCCAAGGATCTATAGCAACTAAGACTGGGTGTCCCCATCTCATTCACCACGTCCTTGGTGCCCTTTGCACCAAAGTGTTCAAGTTAGATATGCCGAACTTTCACTTTGAGCAATTTAACTGTGCATCACGACTCCGGAGCATCTCCCGCTTGGCAGTGTGCCCAAGCCAGTCTCCTCACTGAGAGTCCATGACCATCGAAATATGAGTGTCCTTAAATTCCAAACCATCACCATGCCCTAGTGATTTGGGACTCGAACCCGAGCACTAGAGGGTCGGGACTCGAACCCAACCTTCATATATGCATCTATAGATGGTATCACACTGGATGCCTAGCATGACTCCCCACGCCAGTGCACCAACATGTACTTAAAGCGCGCTATAGATCACAGTTTAGGAACCTAATTCCTCCACACTGCCAAGTCCTCTCACTTGACAAGTCTGTGATCATGCATGGACTTCTCCATGCTCGGCCCCATGGGCCACCCCTTTGAAGTTAGCACCTTCATCTAGGGGATTTGTTCTTCTAATTTGCCAATCTCACTTAGCAAGTCATCCGACCATCGTAACATGGCTCATGCATAAGTGTGAAAGTCCTTAATCATCGACTTTCATTCAAAACCCTCTCTTTGAACACTTGGGAACTACTTCCCTAACCTTGATAGCTTCACCTTATGGCCAGCTTCAAGACTACGCTTCTGCTGCGCCACTTTGATTTTGCACGCTCTAGGAACCATTTACACTTGGCTTTCTAGGTACTTATCTACCCAGAATTGTCTTTGGGAACCTTCAAGGAACTCTATTCCTTAGTTTGCTAAGACTTCTCCTTTGCAAACTCCCTACTCACCATATGATCTAACATGGATAATTCCACATTTTAGACTCTCCATGGCCTCGCAGTTGCTAGTAACAACATCTTTGAGCACCCTCTTGATTCTCCACTCCCAACTTTCATAACCACAATTGGTTATGCCCTTCGATTTTTATGGTTCAATTCCATCCCAACACTACTTGCCTTTTGGCCTCATATGTTTCCTTTGGTTATCCTCCTCCAGACTAGGAGGATAGCTTTGCACATTTCACCATGCCTTAGCAAGTATTCATAGGGATGAACCTACCCAATAGCTTAGGAAGTGGTTCCTCAATCTGGGCATGCTCACCTTATAATCCCACACACCGAGATTACCGTTACTACTTATGGGCCTCCATATGCCCATCCCTAGCTTTGCCAAAATCCCATTTTTGGCTTTGTCCAAATCGGGTAGACAGATTCCTCCTGTCTCCACAACCTTGGACGTTTGGATAGCACCTCCTATCCATCATTCGCTAGGGACTTAGTCCCTTAGGCCTTATCTAATACCCTTACGACACCAAACACCACTTCCTAGTGTTTTAGAGTGTTTGGGTGTCCCAATGATAGTCTTCTTTGGCAATGAGCATTCCCTTTACGACATTGACTTACTATATCGCAACATAAGCAACTTCTCCCCCATAAAGGTATATCTAACTTCCTTATCCCAGAAGTCTTAGGTAGCTATCTTCTACCAGTTTAATCAATTATTTTGCACCTTTTACTTAGTTGCCTCATAGTTGTCAAGTCCTACAACCACTGCTTGGTGCTTCCACACCTCCATCATTAATTGGGTCACCACATTCCAACCGCATGCCTTCCAGCTAAGGCTATGCCATTCCCATTCCCATTGGGATTCCCTTGGTAAGGGGCTTTCATAAACCCACCAACATAACCTCAAAGTATCACATTTTGGCACATTTGGTGTCTCCATACTATTGGCTCCACGAGCCTACCTTTATGACACTTCTTACTTGTGTCTAGGTCTTTGTCAAAACCAACCCAGTTGTTTCTCATGCCAACTATCCATTAGCACTACACCATAGTGTTCGCACACAACTCTGCACCAAAGTGGCTTCTTCTAGGAACACCTATCCACGACTTTAATATGGCACATTTGGCCACCCATGAGATACCCACTGTTCTCATACTTGGATTTTATGATCCTCCCCATCCTCCGTGGGGCACAACACACCTCAGTCCAAATGCTTCCATTAGTCCTTTAAGACTATTCTTTGACTCCACTTAAGTCATTCAACCTTTTGGACTTTTCCTAATCCTCTGACCTATAAGGTCTTACTTTAGAGGTGTTAGCTCCTTGGAATATAACTTCTTGTATTCATGTCCTACTCACCAGGACCACCATTATAAGTGTTATTCCAACACTTGCTATTATTCCTTGGGGCAACTTTTGCCCCTTTGGACTACTTGTCCATGTGATGAGAATACCAACTCATCCTCTAAGTACACCCCCAACTCCTTGGGTTGTTCCAGCATTTATCAAAGGTAGCTTCAGCTACCATTTCAAGGACTTGTGTCCTCTTCTGTATTTGACCTTCCACGGTCATTAATTCTGGTCTCAAATTCATAAGCACCAACCCCAACTATATGAAGATAATCTTGTAACTCTTTTATGGTTTTGGAGTCTTTATTTTTCCTGTGATTCCAATTATAATTGTTTACCACAACTACATTAACCAGTTTGTTGAGTCAAACGTTCATCTAAATCACATCCTCAACTCTTTGAGGAAAACCTTATACTATTCCCAAGATCCCGAAGTTGTTCCATTATTGGCCCCTTTCTATCCACCACCTCACCTACCAGTTCACACATAAACTGTAGTGGAGAGCCATATCTTCCCGACTAGCTACTCCTCACAGATAGGCCCACTTTTAAGACTTTCCGATGCCAACACCAGTGATGATATACTTGAGCACCAATAAAAGTTGGACTAAGGAACAACTCCGATACCAAATTGTAAGCGACTAAATTTTTCATTCTACTTTAGTCATTTAACCACACCTTTGACCACTTGGAAGAGTCTCATTCACAACTTCCATAAGTCCTATTTTGGACTTGGGGACTTACTAGCCCTAGGAATGGCATCCGTGCCACTCCACCATTGCACTTGGTCCAAGTGCTCCATGTATCCAGTCCCATAGCCGACACCCCCAAGGTACCACTGACATACTAGCTCATTACGCTAAGGCCATGCCCCTTTACCTTAGTCACACCGGTGGTCCAACACCACCTGCATTGTAGTCCCGACTCTCAAGGACTGAGCTATCTGTCCAGGAGTGACCATCTAAGATCCACTCCTTAGCGTAAGATGCCCGTAAACATGAGGAACAACCTTCCTCAATATCCCTTTTACAGTCCCCACCAAGTCCCTCTTCTGTCTATGGCCATGTTTGCCAACACTGCCACTGGGACAGGGCCCGTAGGCCCGACCACTAAGTCCCACTGTCCTCTAGGATTTCCTCACCACATAACCATACCATTAGTCACTACACCAGAGGGCCACTCCTTTTCCTTTCCATAGTCTAGGACTTTGGGACAACATTTCGGAACACCGTGGCCTTACACAAGCCTCATGGGTACTCTCCCCACCTTCTGCCTTTTGGTGCTTTAGCCATGGGCTTAGAGCGAGGTTCCGTTGAGCCATGCTAGGTATCCAAGTAAGTAGTGCCACCCACACTTGGACTGGGAGCATCGACCATTCGATCTCCCGGGGGAACTAGAGTCGGCTCTTGAACATTTCACCAAGTTACCCCACTTGACAGTCCGTATTCACTCTAGCCTTGGACCTCCCAGTGGTTATCCCGTCACCCAACACTTGGGCACAGCCTTCTTGGGCCAAACTGACTCCACTAGAGTCCTCCCCCTTACTATACTTTTGGAGCTCACCAAACCCCTCAGGGTTTGGGAGACGAACGCTTTGGGCTTTCACCCTCTCAAATTCGAACTCGCACTCGCACTCGCACTCGCACTTGGACTCAGACTCAGGCTCGGGCTCGGTCGCGGCCTCAGTCTCGGCCTCGGCCTCGGTCTCGGCCTCGGTCCTGATCTCGGTCTCAGTCTCGGTCTCGGTCCCGGTCTCGGTCTCAACCTCGGACTCCATCTCGAGTCCTTCTTGAACTCCATCTCGAATTCCATCTCAGGTCCATCTCGGACTCCACCTCGGACTCCGTTTTGGTCCATCTCGGACTCCATCTCGGACTCCACCTCGGACTCCGTTTTGGTCCATCTCGGACTCCATCTCGAACTCCATCTTGGGTCCATCTTAGACTCCATCTCGGGTCCATTTCAGACTCCATCTCGGACTCCATCTCAGACTCCATCTCGGATCCCTCTCGGACTCCATCTCGGACTCTGTCTCGGTCCATCTCGGACTCCATCTCGGACTCTGTCTCGGTCCATCTCGGACTCTAACTCGGGTCCATCTCGGACTTCATCTCGGACACTTCCACATGTCATGTGTTGGTTCTTTTGGGTCTCTTTTTGGAGCCTCGCTTATTGCTCGCTTTATGCTTGTTCCTCGAGCACTTTGTTGGGAGTTCCACTCCCGCTTTCAACTTTTCAAGTCGGAGCTTTTAGTCCAAACGTGTTACGCTTGTTTGGCTTTCACTTCTAGTCTAAATGTGTTACGCTCGTTCGGCTTTCACTTCGGCCATTACCATGTGGCAGCCTTTTGGCTCCACTTTGGGGCTTAGGGATTTTGTGTCTCACAGCCATTTTTACCCCTTTTGGCTGGATCAGTTGCAATCCACTTCCTTGTGAGTTCACTGTCCATTTGCGTGAAGCTCACCCAGCTGTAGGTAAGGGTTTGTTTGTGCTGATCTATTTGCCTTCTTTCCTGACTATCTTATGATACAGTGCCCCAAGTGCCTCAGGAGGAGCTACCGCATTGGTGCCCTTCTTGGATGTGGTTTGCGACGTCACGCTTCTGTTTAGAGGTCAAGACGGCGAGAACTAGTTTTGCATCTAGCGGGATTAGCGGAGAGCAGGTGCTCTTGATCACTCTGGAGGGCCTTGCCAGAGTGGGGAAGACTCGATTCCTTTTAGAGACCAAGGAGCGTGTTGGAGAGGCGCTTAAAGGCAGGGCATCAGCATTGCAGGAGCTTCATCGTGTTGGAGCTACGGCAGCGGTGTACATCACCTTCAGTGGCTCGGCTGTTGGCCATTCATCACCTCATCTTCTGCATCCGGCTTTTGTGGCAATCTGTAAGGAGAGAGGTGATTACCGTTCTGGCTGGGTTTTTCTGCGAGTGTCTGTAGTTTCGCAGATACTGTTTGGCAAGCCTTGGGGTGACTTACTGTCTGCGCTACAGAATGAGATCCTTGGGGGAGATGACTGCGTGTCTGTGCAGAAGGTTTCAGCTCATGTGAGGAAAGGTCTGGCGGTAGCGGAGAATCAGATGGTTGCCTTGTACCTTTTGGTGGATGAGTCGCAGCAACTGGGAAGGGAAGTGAGTGGTGGAGTTTCCCGCTGAGGAAGTCATGACTGTCACTAACCAGAAAAGCATGCCGTTCAGGAAGGCTTCACCATCACAGCCAGCTTCGCCAAGGACTGCAACATTGCCTTTATAACTCTTCTAGCAGGAACAGTTCTTCGTGTAGGAAGAAGTACGGGTGGCTCAAGGTGAACGTCACACTACCTCCCTTGGATTTGAAATCAGCAGTGGAGGTACTAAGTATGTCTATCAAGGATAATCGTTTTCACGAATTTTGGACGCAGCTGGAAATACTCCTAGAAGACTGCGGCTGTGTCCCGAGGCTGATTCGGTACATTTACACTGCATGGTTACATGCGCAGGTTTTGGAACGGCCAGCAAGGGATTTCATTGCGCACTTACGAACTTCCGTGACTCAGCAGCTGAAGCCATCTGTTGATCGAGTCATGCAGGAAAACCTCGACAACGCGAAACGAATGATTCAGCTTTGCCTCACTGGGGTGGTGATGCCAAGGCCACCTGTTGGGCAGATGACGAGGGAGGAAGAAGCGTGTTTCAGCGGTTATGTGTATTCTGAAGAGGTGGAAGGAGTTGTCTATAAGAGCCCGATGTTACTTATTCATGCGCTTGGACTGAGGTTGGGGATCCCAGAGAGGGTAGTAGCTCTCAGGCCCCAGCCAGCAGTAGGCGACGTGCTGGAGGATGGCTTTTTCGACATGCTGCATGCCAGGCTTTGGGTGTTGGAAGGCCGAAGGCTTTCTCTTGGTGAGATCTTTCCGGGGGCCGTTGGGAACCAGAACCTGGTCAACACCAGAGTTGTGGTTGCGGCTCCGGGTGACGGAGTGGTTGAAGAGAAGTATCAGTTTTATAATCTGCAGTTGGAAAGGTTTTATAGCCCAGGTGATAAACAAATGATTGGGGAGGACAGTAGACCCTATGTGCACCCAACTGAGGCACAACCCACGGGCGCTGGTTTCGTGTTCAAGTGCAAAAAGGGGACAGCATTCATTCAGGATGGGAGAGTGTTCTTGATTGGTGTGGACGGGAAGGTGTACGAGTTCTGGTTCCAGTTCAAGGGACAGGAAGGCCGCGTGAGTCGGGACGAAGCGGCCAAGTGGGCTAGAGCTGCAAATTCACCTGCCAAGTACGTAGAAGGAAGGAAGAAGGTGTATATTTTGTGCAGTAGGCAGGGCTTCAGTTTCCAGGACCCATGCGAGGAGGGTGATGTGCTCCTCGTGGATCTAGTTAACATCATGCAAGGGTTCTTGAGAAGGTGCCAACTGGGATAAGAAATTTGCGGCACGAGAGAATGCTCACAAAGGTGACGAGCCGAGATCATGGCGTGAAAGAGCTCCAGTGATTGATCCACTTGCGCGGCCTGGTAATTTCGGGACCAAGAAAAGAATCAGTTTGTCTTTGAATTCAATCTATGCATGGTTCCAGAAACCTCGCCGCCTGCTTGCTGAATGCCTGCTGTGATTGCTCCACTCCAAAAGATCTGCTGCCGTGCTACTAGCTCGCCTGCAACTGCTCGAACTGAAAAGTCTGCCGCTGTGCTTGTCATGTCCCAGAATTGTGAACGTCACCCTCTCGCCTCACTTGGGACGAGAAGCTGCGTGCTGTGTGGCCAGGAACGAAAACGCGGTATGCAACAATAAGAAGAGGAAGCAGCAGCAGCCTACACAGCAAACTGTGGGATCATGGAATGCACAAAACTGGTGCTCACCTTTGTAGCTTGAGTGGTAGCGTCAATCGTGCTCGAGCTCCACCACGAAGAGAAACAAGGACCGGCCTACACAGGAAAATGTGAGATCATGTTCCAGGGAAATGGTGCTCACCTTTGGTGGTATCAGTCGCAAGCCTCGTTTATTGATGAAACATCACACAAAAACACTCGAGGAGAGGAGCACGCATCTTTTTTTTTTTCACACCACCACACTCGCAATCTCGGCTACCACCTTGTCCGCCTTGAAAAAGTCCTGGAGGGCCAGCATCTCCACGGGACACTCCTTCAAGCTCTTCACCGCCTGGAGATTCGCCAGTCCACCCGCGATGGTGGTGACGATTGGAACCTTGTACGCCAGCGCCGATCTCCTCAGCTGCCTCCCATCCTTCTCGTCCAGAGCGTCACCCGAGCTCGTGATGATCATCAGCTGGATCTGTCCATTCGCCACCAGATCGCCCGCGTGAGGCCTCCCTTCGTGCAGCTTCAGCACTCGCTCCACCGGGATCCCCTGCTCCTCGAGAAACTTTGCGGTGCCGCTCGTCGACACGATGTTGAATCCCAGCGCGTGGAAGCCTCGCGCGATTGGGACCGCCTGGGCCTTGGTCTGGTCGTTCAAGCTGATGAACACCGTGCCTTGCAGCGGGAGCTTCTGGTTGGCGGCGATCTGCGACTTTCCAAATGCCTTGTCGAAGCTGTAGTCGATTCCCATGACTTCACCCGTGCTTCTCATCTCCGGGCCGAGTAGAACGTCGCAGCCCTGGAACTTGTCGAAGGGAAGCACCGCCTCTTTCACGGAGACGTGCGCCGGTATCACTTCCTGGCTGAAGCCGAGATCGCCCAAGCTCTTCCCGGACATGACCAGAGCAGCGTACTTGGCCAGCGGATGTCCAATCGCCTTGGAAACGAACGGCACGGTTCGTGACGCTCGTGGATTCGCCTCGATGATGTAAACTTCTCCAGACTGCGTGATGGCAAACTGGCAGTTCATCAGCCCGCAAACGTTGAGCTTCTTGGCAAGCTTGGTGGTAGCGTCTCGTATCGTCGCTAAAGCAACCGCTGGAATGGTTTGCGTCGGAATCGAGCAAGCAGAGTCCCCGGAATGGACTCCAGCCTGCTCGATGTGCTCCATGATCCCTCCTATAACCACGCCCCCGTTTCCATCCGCCAGGCAGTCCACATCGATCTCGGAGGAGTCTGTGAGATACTTGTCCACCAGCACTGGTCTGCCCGGATCGACTTCGACCGCAGTCTCCAGGTACTTCTTGAGCTTGTCGTTGCTGTAAACGATCTCCATGGCCCGTCCACCAAGAACATAGGATGGACGCACAACGACCGGGAAGCCAACTCTCTTTGCAATAGCCAGTGCGTCTTCTTCACTACGAGCGATGCCACCCGGAGGCTGCTTGATCCCGAGCTGGTTTAGTATGCTCTCGAACCTCTTCCTGTCCTCGGACGCGTCAATAGAATCTGGAGACGTCCCCCATATCTTCACGTAGCCGTCACCACTGGCTGACAACGGTTTGAAGTCGTCCAGATAGTTCTGTATAGGCACGGCCAGCTTCAGAGGCGTCTGTCCACCAAACTGGACAATAATTCCGTCCGGCTTCTCCAGATCAATGATATTTAGCACGTCCTCTGTTGTTAGTGGTTCGAAATACAGACGATCGCTCGTATCGTAGTCCGTTGACACGGTTTCCGGATTTGAGTTCATCATTATTGTCTCGAATCCCGCTTCCTGGAACCGATACAAGGTAAGAAGAAAATAGAAAAAAGGAAGAGCTCATACATACCCGGAGCACAAAGGACGCATGGCAGCAGCAGTAGTCGAATTCAATGCCTTGTCCGATGCGATTGGGACCGCCGCCAAGGATCAATACCTTTCTCTTGCTGCCCGAGTTAGCCTCGCACTCATCGTCGTAGGATGAGTACATGTAAGGTGTCTTGGCTTCGAACTCTGCAGCACAAGTGTCCACACGCTTAAATGCTGGCACCACCCCGAGAGCGATCCTATGAGCTCGAACCTCCGCTTCGGCGCTTTTGGTCGCATAAGCAACTTGTCTATCGCTGAAACCCCGTCGCTTAATCTCGTACATGTCGTCCTTACTCAGCTCTGTCAGTTTTGTGTTGGACAGAAACTCCTCCACCCCAAACAACTCCTTGAGCTCTCCTAGGAACCACGGATCGATAAAAGTGAGCTCGTGAATTTCTTCCGCGCTCATTCCCCTCTTCATAGCTGCGTAGACGGCATACATCCTGTCCGGGTTGGGTACTCGCAACTTATACTTCAGCTCCTCAATATCCCACTTGAGCTCTTTGCTATCTTCGCAACCCCATCCCGAGTGACCGGTTTCTAGAGAACGCACGGCTTTCTGGAACGATTCCTGGAATGTCCGCCCAATCGCCATGGCCTCACCAACAGACTTCATTTGAGTGGTAAGTATGGCCTGGGAGCCCGGAAACTTTTCAAAAGCGAAACGTGGAATCTGCACACATACAAAGAAAACGAAAGTGTTTTAAAAGAAGCAGGAGAAAAAAAAAGCGCAAAAAAAGCTGACCTTTGTCACCACGTAGTCAATGGATGGCTCAAAACTAGCAGGCGTCTTCCTGGTGATGTCGTTGGGAATCTGGTCCAGAGTGTAGCCCACCGACAGCTTGGCTGCCATTTTAGCGATAGGAAAACCAGTTGCCTTTGAAGCCAGAGCAGACGACCTCGAGACACGGGGATTCATCTCGATAACCATCACCTCTCCATCCTCGGGATTTATAGCAAACTGCACGTTGGAGCCACCGCATTCAACTCCAATCTCTCGGATGATTGCTATAGCCTGGTCCCGCAGCCTCTGATACTCTTTATCTGTCAATGTCTGCGCTGGCGCTACAGTGATGGAGTCCCCAGTGTGAACACCCATGGGATCGATGTTCTCGATCGAGCAGATGATGACAACGTTGTCAGCGAGGTCCCTCATCACTTCTAGTTCGTATTCCTTCCAGCCCAGCAAGGACTTCTCAACCAAGACCTGCGAAGTGATGCTTGCGGTCAACCCAGCCTTACAGATAGTTTCGAGCTCCTCCCTGTTGTACGCAATCCCTCCCCCAGTGCCTCCAAGAGTAAACGCAGGGCGGATGATCAAAGGAAACTCTCCAATCGTCTCGGCTATCTGGAAGCACTCCTCCAGAGTGGTGGCGATACCCGAAGGTGGCGTCTTCACTCCAATCTTCTGCATGGCTTGCCGGAAGAGATCCCTGTCCTCGGCCTTTTTGATCGCATCGAGCTTGGCACCGATGAGCTCCACTCCATACTTGTCCAGAGCTCCACTCTCCGCCAGAGCAACAGCCAGATTCAAAGCCGTCTGTCCGCCCATCGTCGGCAAGACCGCATCCGGCCTCTCCTTCGCGATGACTTGCTCCACGAGCTCCGGAGTCATGGGAGCGATGTAAGTCCGGTCCGCGAGATCCGGATCCGTCATGATCGTAGCAGGGTTGGAGTTGATAAGCACCACTTCGTAGCCTTCTTCTTTCAAGGCCTTGCATGCCTGAGTCCCAGAGTAGTCAAACTCGCAAGCCTGACCAATGACAATGGGACCAGCGCCAAGGATGAGAATCTTCTTGAGGTCTGTCCTCTTCTTCCCCTTGCAAACATTGCCTTTCTTGGACCATTCGATGAATGGGAGTGACTCGACCTCCTGTTCCACAGACCGGGCCTCCCATTTCTTCCTCGCGTGGCGATACTGCGATGGATTCCAATGCCAGGCGCCGCTACCGCTGGCTCTCACAGCAAGCCCTCTGTGCGATCGACGGCTATTCCAATCCCTACACCCCGCCGCTGCGTGCTTGAGCCGATTCTCGGTGAAATCCGAGAATGCAGGCGCATCGATACCTCGAAATCTCGGAGCTAGCATCTCCGCCGCCATAGATTCCAGCTCCACAGCGCGCTTACCTCGGATCGCACGACGCCGTGCAGCTCTTCGCTACCGGGCACAGCACATTGCTTTTCTAGGGCTTTAGATAAGCCGTATGCGAATATTCACCATTGCATGAAAGGGAGGGGAATATGCTTATTTATCTTTTGGAAAGGGCGCGCATGCCCTAGATCCTATTTTGTGATTGTCGAGTAGGGTTTGGTGTCTCCGTCATGGATTTCTTTGAGCGATCGTCTTCCTGGAACTACGGCGCGATGAAGAATTTCCATCGCATCTCGGAGCCAGTCAAGCGCCATGTCCGCCAGGTAGGAATTCCCCTCTGTTCTTGCTGGAAATTGTTGAATCGATCGATCTTTCTTGCGTAGGTTTACTGGACTGTGGCGATGGCGCTCATCGTGTCGGCCGTGGGTGTCTATGCCCATATGCTGCTCAATATCGGTGGATTACTCACCACGTTTGGCTTCTTGGGGTGTAGTTTTGCCCTCATGAACACGTCCTCGAGCTACGCGGCACAGGTTAGACAAGGATCCTGGAGCTCAAATCGTTTTACTTTTATGCTGATCGATGCTTCTCAGGGGAAAAGATGGAATTGGCTGATGGCAGCAGCGTTTTGCGAGGGAGCATCCCTTGGAAACTTCGTCGGGGCCGTGATTGAATTTGATCCCAGGTAGGCCCAAAAATCCCTCTTTTCCTTTTGTCTTCGAGATTCATGGTTGGATTTCTCTCGCAGCATCCTTGTGACGGCTTTTGTGGCCACAGTGGCTGTTTTCGCATCGTTCTCTGGTGCCGCTCTCCTTGCTAAGCGACGGGAGTTCATGTTCTTGGGTGGAATTCTCGCGTCCGCCACATCGTCCATGCTCACGCTACACGTCCTCTCGAGCTTCTTTGGTGGAGCCGCTCTCATGTTCGAAGTAGAGGTAAACACTCCTTGTCAATCGATTGCCTCGACTGATTCATGCTCTCTTTCGCAGCTGTATGGTGGCCTTCTACTCGTCGTTGGCTACGTGATCTTCGACACACAACTTATCATCGAGAGAGCTGAGAGGGGTGACATGGATCACATCAAACACGCACTGGATCTGTTCGTGGACTTCGTTGGCATTTTCGTTCGCGTTCTCTACATCTTGGTAAGCGTCCACACTCGTTTCCATTGGACCTAAAACTCTTTGTGGCGCAGACTCGCAAGGCGGCCGAGAGGGAATCCAGGGAAAAACGCCGGAACAGGCAGAGACACAGCTCAAGGTACTAGAGAGATCAAGGTACTAGAAAGAATGGACACTACTGAAAATCCGGTACCTTGACATGAAGCGTTTCACATAAATTGCTAGAAACTTTGCTTTTATCGTCGTATCAATCAATCGCATTTCTAGTTCTTGGCCAGGAGCTTGTTGACATAATCCTGGTGCCCGTTGGCGATGGCTGCTTTGCGGCCATCTCTACTGTCCCAAGAGGGCTCCATGAGATTGATTCTATCGGTTGTCTTTTTGTCGGCGGAGTGGAGCGTGGCTTCCAGGATGAGCAAATCCCACTGCGCGGGCCCAATGATGTTGTAAGCCAAAGAACTGATGCTGTTCCCTGGAAAGAAATGAGAGAGTACCGTCAAAACTGCGAGACTTTTTTAAAAAACCAAGCATCGCGAGCATGAAGTAGCATCAAGCAAGCATGGAAGACGAAGAGTAGATCAACTCACACACACGAAAGCTATCAAATTTTATCAAAGATCCGAACACTGTCAGGAAAAGAGATCCTAAAATCCCGAGAGAAAAAGAAGTTCTCACGCAGCAAAACTGCGAAAAGAAATCACGAACATGAAGTAGGATTCATGGAAGAAGAAGAGTAGATAAAAAATCCTCGAGCAAACTATGATCTCGAGAAAGCTATCGAGTTTTAGCATCAAAGCAAAAGAGATTCTAGACAATCAAATCACAAGTTTACAAGGACAAGAAGATCTAGAAAATTCGAGCGCAACAAAGAAATCAAGGCACGAATCGCGGCCAAGAGATACTTACCTTCACGAACAGCTCTCAACTTGACGCTGCCAAGCGATCCATGATCGCCATATACTGGAAATGTGCACGACACGGCCTGTTTTTGAAGGGCGGAGCCAAGCGAGGCCTCATACCACGAGCCTTGCTTGAATCCCTCGCCAAGGAAGCTCTTCATCCGTGGATCTTCCGCCGCTACTTCCATTGCCTTGCTACACAGGGAACACACACAAAGATCTCAGCCAAGAAAGAGAAAAGGAAGAGAGGAATTCCCATTCCTCCAAAAAACCTGCTGCATTTCTTGTAGATGAGAACATCGTCGAGAATGCTGAAAGCCAGCGCTGCGGTAGCGCCATAGATGAGAACCCCGCCTCCAATCCACGCGATTTGCTCCACTCTGCTGCTATCTCTCTCGCCGGGAGCCCTAGATAGAACAACGAGGCGATCGATGGATCGGTCGATCGGGCGCAATGCGGCGACGAGCTACAGAGATTCTTACCGGGCGGCGGTGGAGGACATCGATCGGCAGCGGCATGGCGATCGGCCAAGCGCGCCGCGCCAGAGATTCACTCGTCTCATTCTTTCTTAAAGCCCTAACAAATTCTCTGTCCAACAAAACACTATAGTTTTCTTTGTTACATTTTATAAGAGGCTCTTTTTGCCTTTCCTGTTCCTCGCTTGGAGAGCTATACGACAATTAAAAACACTGTGAGAAGGATCAAACTGAACGAGATCCCCGGAAGGACAAAAGAAAAGAAAAACAAAAAAAAAAGAGAAAAGATCTAATCGAACAAACCTGTTGGTGGTACTTGGTTCGCATTTTCATCGCTGCTCGAACGCACGAGCGCACTTGGATCTTGAGCTGGATCTCGTTAAACATCTAGCACGGGGAAGAAAACCATCAAACGATTGTCAAGAGGAAAGAGTTTGAGCAGCATTGTCACCTTGATCACGTCATCCATGGAGCGTGCTTCCTTGAGGAACTTCTCGCGGTTGATAACAACGATGGCAGCGACCACAAACACGGAGATCTCACTGTCCCCGTTCCTCCCAAAGCTCATCCCGGAGCGTATCCTGTGACGGCCAAAGTTTGGCCACGAAGTTACGAGCCCGCAGAGCGGACTCTTGGATTCGTAGGTGATCTTGCTGCTCTGCGAGAGTGGATCCTCCGAGGCTGGCAGGGGACTTGTGAACGGCGAGATTTTCGTCCAGTAGTAGTCCATGCAGTCGTCTTCCTGGATCCTTTCCAGCAGTGATCTTGACGGTGGCTTGATTTGGAGAGGTTCTAGAGGCTCGCTCTCAAATGACCATAGCATGGCATGGTCGAAATCAGCAGCCCACATCATCTGAAGGAAAAAAAGAAAAAAGAAAGACTTGAGATGGACTCTTAAAAAGTGTTCGCAGTCAACGTACCTCCCACATGCAAAGCGTTTCTTCGAAAGAAAGCTCACGTCGAAAATGAAGCAGCAGCATACGGAAGGCAAATAGAAAATTGTCTGCCCCGATAAGAGTCAAATGCCGGAAGACGCGTGCGTCGATCAGCTCTAAGATTTTGGGCAGGGCTTCTAGTTGCCGCATCACACCCGTTGGCCCCTCCATTTGGAAGTTTTGTCGCTGTCAATTTCTAGATTAGCTTAACTTGTTAAGAAAAACAAGCAAACCATACCATTCTCCTCAGGAGGCTCTCAAAGCACCAAAACGCGTCTGCATCATCCTCGAAGAGAATCACAAAAGGTGAGAGCAAGTCGCTCATTCCTGAAAGAAAACTTGGAAATTAAGCTACGTGAAAGCTATCAGAACGGCAGATATGAGAAAATGCACCTTGGCAGTAGCCAGTTTCAGGATCAATCCACGCGTAGATGGCCAGGATATCAGACATGCGCGCCATGTTTCTCGAGTCATCGTAGAACTCCAAGTGGCGATCAGTTCTCACGACGTCGATCACTGCAAGACCATCACATGAAGTGACTCTTGTGTGGAAGAGGAAGTGGTCACTTACAAACAGACTGGATTCGTGGCTTCACCTATTTTATGCAACGTCCACAGCCACTCCGCGGTGCGCTCTTCGGTGGCAGCAGCCCTTTGAAATGGAACTGAATTTGGTGATAGCATCCCAGCAGGCCCACCAGAGATGTTCCTTCCTGTATCCAGAGCTCTCTTCACCCTGCTGAAGTTTTCATGTCTGTCCCTGTTGGTCCAAATCCTTGTGGAGCTTCTCCCAACCTCTATCGGACTCTGATGGAAAAACTTGAAATGCAAAACGTTTGGACTGTTGGGACCAATACGGCCGGGAGAGTGATCCGAGTTAGAAGGTTCGTTGTCAGCGTGGAGCAGCAGTGTCTTGAGTGGCAGGCCTCCAGCTTTTGACCCGGCGTTCATCTCGTAAGACTCCATACCAGTTCCTGAACTGAGCGACGCATCGGCACTGGTGCTGTTTCCTTTTGTCTCGTAATGCGTAGAGTCTACAGTGATCTGCTCAGGAGCACCTTGCCTTGATGTCCGAGCATCCATGATCTTGGATCCAACATTGTAGGCGAGAGTTCCTGTCCCGATACTGACATGCATCGTCCGGCATTTCTCGATCAACTCCTTGTATCGTTTCCTACAGATCGCACTTCTTAAGAACTTTCCATTCACGAAAAAACACTAACATGAACGAACCTGCGTGCGATACGAGTTTCCATACGGTGATCCCATGTCGTTCCCACACCATAAGATCCCAGCAAAAACTCCCAGACTTCGCATCTGATCGAATTATCCACTCCCTGCTTTGACACCAAGCATCAATTTCCAGCATTTATTTGCTAGATTATCATCAAAGAGCTTACCCCCAATCTAATGAGCTTCAAAACTTTGGAGAAGCCAACGACCTTTCCATCCTTGTCGAACGCCGATTTCCATCTCTCCGGCTTCAAACGCTGCGATGCCTGTCTCTCCTACAAGCAAGCAACAAAGAAAAAAATTCCAAAAACTCCTCGCAACACTCAAAGAAATATCTCGACCTGAGCTCGCGCGCGAGCGTTCTTGCCACTCCCCAGAGATTCCGAGCCATTTCTACTCTCATCCCGGTGTGCGCCTCCAATCCGGCCGAAGGCGCGCATAATTTCTCACCGATCCAGCAAAATGCCGCCAGAGCTCTCGCTCATTGGAAGAAATCCGCTATTAGCGCTTGCGATCGCCGCAACGCACCGCTCCAAGGACGCTCAAAAGCCCTAGGGAGCTTCCCATGCTTTCAGCCGGCAGACGCATTCTCTACACATTATATAAACTTTGGCAATAGTTTGGAATCGAACCCGTGACCGCCCCATGTGAAGCTAAAGGCGCGTGTAAGACAAAAGCATCGAAGGATCACATGTCTCACCACTAAACAAACGTTTGTGATTATGGCGTTTTGCGCAAGCTTGGATATAAAATTTTTCCTTTCTAAAACATCGCTCACTCAGATTGTACAAGAAGAAAATGTAAATCGTTGTCAATGGTTTGTGTTTCTTTGTTTTTGCCACCTATCTATGCCTGGAAAGTTTGAGCAAAGTTACACACAAGAGTCTAAAGCTGCGAGCACAAACTTGCCTTTTTTTCTTGGGGCTTGCCGAGCTCGATCTGGACGGAAATGTTGGCTTTGGATAGATCCAGTCCACTGCTGTGCAATGCGCTTGTGAGAGCTTCGAGCAGCCTATAAAAACATGGAAAGATCGATATAAAAGTCACCAAGAAAGCAAAAGAAAACGAGCGAGCGAGCTCGGAGTTTCTTACCCCTGAGAATACGCGGTCGACAAACTGATTAGTCCCTGCTTGATGGGAAGCTCGTTGCTAGACCCTTGTTGCTGTTGCGCTGTTGCCGTTTCCACAGGAGTGGATTGTCTCGAGGCATCGTTTGCTTGTCGCTGTGACTCGGAAGACCTTTCTCCTGTTTTGTCTCTCGTGGTTGTCGCGTCTAAGTTCTCCACAGCCGGTGTGCTCGTAGAAGCTAACGGAGACATGGCTGGTCGTGATGGAGCTTGGGCAACTTGTCTTCCCATAGCTCGACTAGTCGTTGCTCCAAAGGATCTAGATTTCCCGTCCTCGAGCAACGCACACTTATCCCTGCTACTGTCGGGGACTTCTTTCAAGCTTGTGCTCTGGAAACAAAATAAAAAATTATGGAGGTTACAAACGTCACAAGATCAAAGCAAAGGTCCACCGTACCGACTTAACATCCCATGGCACAGGCTTCAACCTCTCCTGATATCTTCCTTTCTCCGACGCCTCAAACTTCTTTACTCTTTCTTGCAAAGACTGTACGTACTCTATCACCTGCGCGAGGAGTTTGGTACATCTAACGCATATAAAAAAAAGGTTTGAAAGGGAACCGCTACCTCCAACAGAAAAGAGGCCTTGTCCCTCTTTTGATCTCCGTGGGGCAGCAAATCGCGAAGCATTTGAAACCTGAAAAACCAGCTCCACTTGTCAGGGACGTAACTTACACAAAGTGAGTGCTTCTCAACCTGTCATTTATTTTGCTGCGTCGCCTTTGCTCGGTGGCAGAGTGCTTGGACCTGGATGTGTTGCTTTTCACGTCGATGCTCCTGGAATTTATATCTTCTGCCGAACAGACAAGGATGTAGAAAACTGAGAAAAGTTTGCTCAAAAACGTACCCCTGCTCGCTGCCTCTCCCCTGTGAATCTTTTTCCTTTCCTCGCTATCGTTGTCGTCGCCCTCCGATTGAGCGGACCTGGGTCGTTTGTTTGCGCTGCTCACATGGCCCTGCTGCCAGTGCCTAGTTATAAAACACTCTACATGAATGCCACGCTTATAGAGCTGTCAATCCTTTGTTTAGTACCTGCTTACACCCACGGCTCCGTGGTGGTTCGCTTCCAATCCATTTTTTGGGAACAGCGGATGCGGATGATCGATAAATCCATACTGCATTTGGAGATGCATTCGTGATGAACAGCTTTCTTGGGATCAAACGAAAAACAAGTTAAAACAAGGCAAGACAATCGAGGATGGATATATAATGGATTATAGTACCTTTGGCAGGAGAAGAATCAAGAACCACTTGCTCGTTTCGTTCGCTCCTGGAAGACAGCTGAAGTGGGATGTCACCATTCGCAACTGGTGCTGGGACCTTGGCAGCTACATTTCCGTTTGCTCCTCTTTCTAACGGCTGTAGAAAGTCTTGCGTTGCGAGAGAACCAAATGCCCCTGTAGAGAAAAGAATAGCCAGTCTTGTTCCAATCAATGAAACTTACTGCCATACCTCTACTGGGACCTTGCTCATAAGCTGGCACTTGCAAAAACCGTGGAGAGGGAGCCGGAGCAATCTTCTTGCAGGAATCCGGGGCAAATCCACCGGGGGCACCTTCAAAACGAGAAAATTCATCCAGCGCCAAAGAACAAGAAGTCGGAGGGAGGAAATTTCCTCACCTTGTGGCTGCCTGAGCCTCCCGAATTGCTCGTAACCTAATCCAAACTCCGTCGCGTAAGAGGATCCCGCGGCCGCGGCCATGATCGCTGGAGGCGCCGGCAAATCCAGCTCCTTCTTCACAATCTCGATCGCGCCGGCGGCTCCCGGAGCTTGTGACATCACATTTCTCGAAATCTAGGCGCGGAATCGATCAGATCTTGCGCCTAGCCCCTCCAATTCGCTCGCGATCCCGCTCAAAGCCTGCCATGGCCGCGTGCGAAATTAGGGCAATGCGGCAATCGTGAGAGAGCGCAACAAGAAGAAGAGCACCGCATCTTGCTTGGCGCTGGTGCTGACAGGCGAGCCATGTGCACGAGGGGTGGCCCTCGCTTATCAGCGCACGCAAACGCTAATACGCCGGATTAACAATGGCGCTTGTACGGCATCCTGTGGCTGGCACACGGGTGTGAAAGTGGCCACGTGGGCGGGGGCGTGACTGTCTGACGTGCGCCGTACAAAGCGCGCGCCCGTCCTATGGACCGACCACTTCGCGTGAGGCACGTGCTGCTGACTCGACAATGTGGTGGCCATTGGGCCCAGCTTTTTGGGCCGGTCCCTCTTCATGCTCAAATTCACCCTTTTTACCGTGGCAAATGTAAGTAATTCGTGGACCGCCACTATGCTGCCACCACTTTTTACTGTTTTTACATGCCAAAGCTACATGGAGTTTGGTGGGCGGGCTGGCATAAGCTGGGCCAGGCCAGCGTCGTACACTGACACCGTACACATATGGCCAGGCACCCGCGTCATGTGACCCGTCACGCGCGCCGGCTTTGCGGAACCGCCGCGCGATCGTGGCCGCCCTTTCAGCGAACATGTGACACGGACGGATATACCACTGGCTCTTTTCAAAAAAGCTGTGCGTGGTCCCAATGGGGGGAGGCTACATTCTTTCTGGGACATTGATGGCAGGCAGCGTCTCCTCGTTAAAATAAAGGAGAGGTCTCCTGTGCGAGCGACGTGGAGAGCTTACGCACACGAAATGGAGAAATTTCACGGCAAGGGCGAAAGAAGCTAAACAATATGATTTTTCCCATACCATATGTGGGCTTATCACTGTTGTACTACAGAGCTGCTCCTACAAAACTGGATTATTTTTTTTCAAGGGTCCTTATTCAATGAATAACTTGACCAATTCGTACTGTACACATTCACTTTGCTCGTTTCGCGTCATAACATATCGCTGGATGCTTTGCGCTTAAACCTGTGAGAACAAAAGAGTGAGCCTGGTTCCATAGACGAGCTAAAGCTTACTAGTATGTATGGTATCTTGACGAGGAGGTAAGAAACACCGTAAAGTAGCGAAAAAATGGTAACACCAGACACGACCATAAGGAAGAGCCGGTTGTTATCTTTGTTGGGCACGAACGCGCTCTTGAGCGTGTTGGTAAGCTCAAACAGCCGGTACGATACCTGTTACAAACAGAAGCACACCCAGTTTTAAGAGTTGAGCAAGTGCTCTTGCGTACCAGTATATAGATGGACGTCGCAAGCATGAAGTTAAGCATGGGGTAGTCCGATATGAATGATAAGAGGAGCTTTGGCTGTCCATTAGAAACTCCCGTCCTAATTACATTGGACAGGAATTTAGTAAATGGTTGGCTGAAAGAAAAGGAAACTGACCTCAGCCAGATGTGGAACTGTGCAATATAAGTTTCAAGAGTGATCTTTCCAAGCCACCTGTAACGAAAAGACAGCAGATAATCATCCGGCGCAATGAAGTAGAGATTTCACTTACGCAAATAAGGTAAGGGACCAGTTCCGAAGGGGCTGAGAAACATTTCTCAAAACGATATAGACGCTGTCATCCTGATGTAAGCACCAGAAAAAAAGAAAAAAAAGAAGAGAGAACTAGCACCTTATGGGAATCCACGACGTGTAAGGATGTAGCTTGTTGTAACTCAACTTGTCTAACCTGTAAATGTGGACATACCATAGATATCCAACCTGCAATTCAACCGTTCGTTCTACTCTTCAACGAGGCGAAGTTTTACCAGTGAAGCAACAAACACGATGACCGACTTGTAGGTGAATTTCCGCCGACACTCAAGCTCCTCTAGTTTCTCAAGCCATCTTTCAACCTGCATAGACCTCAGTTACGGTCGAATCAGACAGCGCAGAAACTCATACCGTCGGATGGAAGTACGCACAAATCATCCCATATATCCAAATGTAGCGGTCAAGACCGGACCTAAAATGCCACTCATGTAGAACTGGGAGATCGGGCTTGCCAGGATCCGTATACTCTGCAAAGAAACACGAATAAAATGCCAAAATCAAGTGGTGAAAGCTTACCCACAAGGAATGTGAATGGTCTCCATACAAAATCAAATACTCCTGGAACCTCCCACACAAGTATAACAACTGCAAAGCATGCGGCAATTTTCGCACCAATGACAGATGGAACTTCGTTATACTTGTTCAGGATTCCCAGCGAGCAATAAACCATCAATGTGAAGAGGGTATGCATAGGACAGATGTAGTAAAGCATGTAGCTGTTGTTGAGGACGATGCAGCAAAAGGTGACAAGAAAGTTGAGCCTCCACATCATCTGCAAGTGCGTTCACAAAGCATGAACTTACGAGTGCAAAGAAGCAGTTACCTGAGCAAACCGACCCAGGCTGAAATCCTTTCGCACATAATAGTAGGAAAAGTTCCCGAATCCAGTCATCCAGACATAACCCGCAATGAAGAGTCGTATAGCATTATAGATTTCAGCAGCCGCAAAATAATGGTACATCAAAAATAAAACCTGTCGAAAGAAAAGAAAATCAACACATCACCAAAAATCAAGTGCTATTCACCTGCATCCACCCTTTCCATTCCTCCGTTTGATGTCTGTTTAAATAAAGTATCGATTTTCCGGATGCAACAGACTTCTCCGCATGCTTCTTTAAAGACGTTATTGAAGAAACGATAATTAAAAGAAAATAAAGGAAAACGAAGAGGTCTCTGCTGTAATTCTGCAAGAAAGAAGTAACTATTCATCAGCACAAAAACCAGTAAAGCCAATTGGCCTACCTTCTTCAACTCCCCAAATACATTGGTTCGGTCACAAATGTAGAAATAGCAGAGTAGACATCCAAATTCTGCACTGCCAGTTTCATAAAGAAAATAAAGACGTGAGCAAAAACACTTTCGTGACTCGTGATCATAAAAGAAGATCCTTACATTGCTCTCAACAGCGAACGATTTTCAACGAGAAAAGTTTCGTTGAGAGTGAAAAATCTGCCACAAAAGATATAAGAAAATCAGCGCACCGACAACACGGCAAGAAAACAATAAAGGCCTCACTTAAACAACTGCATTCTGATAGAAAAGCTGCCTTTCAGAGTGCCACTGACGGAGAATCCATTCTCAAGAAGACTGTCTTTCTCATTGTCTCTTCTTGGCCCATGCTCCAGCTCCGAGAGGTTAATATCCGAGTGACTGTAAGAAACTTTACAATTGTTAGAGACGATCAAAGCAAAATCGACGTACTCACGCTTTCCCTGGCACTGGCTGCTTCCTATACTCAAGAAACTCCGAGTAAAGCCATGCTGTGAGCACGGGGATGAATCCCAAGACAAGAGCCACCTACAAAAAATTTGGACTCATATATCCAATCTACATTCCCATGAGTAGATTCTAGCGTACCTGGCCAGTCGTCGGCGGGCTAATCTCCACCATTTCCAAAGCTGCTGCGAAAAGAACAATGGACGCTACCTCATCGGGCTCGGAAGCCCCGATCGATCGAAATCTCGCAGCTCCGGAATCGCACGGCGCTTAGATCCAGCCAAAACCTAGAGCCGCAGTAGATCCGAGCATCGAAATCTAGGCGCCGCTGGGCGATGGAGCTACCAAAATCGAATCGCGATAATCTGAAGCACGCGCCCTACCTACACTCCCCACATCATTCTTTCTTACCCGCTCAAACAAAGAAAACTAAGCGCCTCTTTCTTAACGCTGCGGTGTGGACGGACAAGGACGACTCATCGCCTAGCCATTCCGCCCCATAACTCCTTGCGGGTGGCCCTAAATTGGTACATCAACATCCGGTGGTTGGATTGGAATTCTAGCCGTAAAGATCATATTCCATAATCTGCTATAGCTCTGTACAGCACTGTCTAGGTCAAAACTCCTGGGAGAGGCTTCCAATCGCGTCCTTGAGGCTCGATTTCTTGGGAAGAAGCGATTGATTGATGTTGGGCAGCACGCCGCCGCTAGCGATCACCACATTGCCGAGCAATTTGCTGAGCTCCTCGTCGTTCCTCACGGCGAGCTGGATGTGCCTGGGGATGATCCGATTCTTCTTGTTATCCCGCGCGGCGTTTCCAGCGAGCTCGATCACCTGGGAATGGGACGAAATCCCGAGATTGAGAGATTGAGACGACGGAAAAGAGATGAGCAAAGAATCTCACCTCCGCAGCGAGATACTCCATCACGGCGGCCATGTACACTGGCGCTCCAGCCCCGACGCGATCGGCATACTTGCCGGTCTTGAGAAATCTGGAGATCCTGCCCACTGGAAACTGCAATCCGGCCTTGTGAGAGCGAGAGACCGGTTTCGCCGACCGCGCCTTGCCGCGACCTCCGATGGAACTCATCTTTCCAGTAGGGCACGTTCGCTGCTCGATCGATTATATACGAAGATTGCCACGTCCGCGATCCCGAGTTTCCCGCTTTTTCCTGCCACGCTGGCGATCCGGGATTCAAACAACGAGCCAATGAAAATGAGCAAATAGAAAAATACGCGTAAGTATTAATGAGCGTACTTGATTAAATTGATGAAAGTTTTCCAGGGAGAAAATATATAGGCCTAAGCTCCTCCATCTGTTAACATCTGGATGCAGATAAAACAACCATCAGAGAATGCATTTTTTCTCTCTTCTTTGTGGGAGGCTGGAATATACCTTCATCAAATCTCCAAACAAACCATTCCGGCGTTGTCGGACATTGTAAAACTTCTCCGCTACAACGTCGAGGAGCTGTTTTACGAGAAAACGTTAACCATTTTCGGAGAAAAAGGAAGCTTTACCTCGTTAAGAGAAGGATCCCGGTCTAGACTTGACTTGTAGTTCTCACGGAGCATCCTAAACAAAGGGAGTGCGTCCCTCTCAAGACTGGAGAGAAAAACGCAAATTAAATCACAGTCACTGCCTACAAGGAACAGCTTACGTTAGCAAGATAAACTTCGCCAAATGTGTGAGAGGAGATGCCAAGACGCTTGCTTGTGACGAGTCCTTGAGCTGAGAATGTAGTTCATCGAAGAGCTTATTGGCGTCCCTGAGGTTTCCCATAGACAAGTACCTGAGAAGAGAGAAAACGTCAGAAAGAATCAAAGAGCAAAAACTTGCTGCTCACAAGAAAACCCCGCGCGCAAGAAGAAGATCACCTTCCTCGGGCTGCGAACCATAAAAGAGTTTGAAACGTTTTGAAAGAAACCACAGCTTACCTCCAGCATGCCGCTGATGATGGCCGATGCGAAGGCACTAGGATTGTTTCCACGAACATAATGGTAAAAGGCTTTTGCAAGGTCCTGGGTATATCAAAGTTTCTTCATATTTGAGGAAAACATGGAAAGCAAAGAAAACTGGAGAGCAAAACTTACAGGTTGGGGTGATTCTCTGGCAAGGAAATCGGCTAGCAACTCGTGTAATTCAGGAGAGCCTCTGCTGGGAGCGCCAAACTCTGAAGACCATCTATGATAGTCAGTACATCAGTATCCAAAAAGAAGGAAAAAGAAACAAGGCTTCTAGCACGCACCTGATCGCCACCTTCATGAAGGTCGAGACGCCTTCGATTAGCGTCTTCGTAGAATATTGCGCCTCGAGCGTTGGCGATCTTGGAAACTCTTTGAAAACGGCCTTAATTCTATCTGCAAGAAATGCCACAAGTTTGTTTTTTTTTTTTCTCTTTGAGAGAATGGAAGTGAAAGAACTGACCCAAAGCCTCCGGACCATACGCTAGTTTGATCGTCGTCATTCCCTCGACGAGCAACAATCCAAGTTCTACTCCACAAGTCACCTTTCGTAAGATGAGCTTTAGAACTGAAACAGACCAAAGGAAAGAGAGAACACAAACCTGACCGTGTCGGAGCTGGATTGAAGCTCCAGATTGCAGCAAATCCAATGCTTCGGTGTGTTTCTTCGAAGCCATGTATCTAGAAAATCACCGGTTTCAACGACGCAAACATCGACAAACTCTAGAGTTTCTCACCTCGCAAAGATTGTTTTGTACATCTGCTGGGCCTCATAGAACTTTCCATCGCGAACATTCTTCTCCAACTTTTCCAGCGTCTAGAAACACCAAGAAAACAAGCATGATCTCAGTCACGCATCGAAGCTCAATGCCCTAGCGCCGGAGAATGGATCGAGCGGATTGCTGCGCGCTCGATCTCGCGATAGATCCATCGATCAGCACACTCACCTTGAGAGTTCCTCCAGATTCCCGTCCAGGCCGCGCCATTGATTGAGCTCCCAGACCTTGTGCTGTCCAGCCGTCGGATCCCTAGAGCAAATCCGACCGTCCACGTGGCCGCGCTCGTGCCCCTTCATTTGGGTGGGAAAACTTTGCCCTAGAGTGGACAGAGCGCTCGGAGCGCCGCAAGGAGCCAGGCAGCGCCGGCCAAGCACCACACTATGTAAGTGATTCTATAAAGAGATCTTTGAGGAGATTTCGTATGGGATCTAGCAATCTAGCTGCAATTCGTAGATTTCTCCGAGAAGTTCATGTCATTCTAGCCGCGGTCGATGAAATGTCGAGCCTCGACGAGAGATCTAGCTGGTTTTGAATGAAATACATGAGATTTTAGCTGCGATCGATCGAAATATCGAGATTTCTCACATGGTTTGCACCGCAGGGACGACAAGAAGGACGAGGTGATAGCCGGATACGAGAGGAAATCCACGGAGCTTATGGAGTATCTAAATAAGCTGGAGGTGGCCTACGAGAAGCTCAAGCAGGAAGGCATAGACAAGGAGAATTTGCTCAATGGCCACAAGTCAGACCTCCGGGACCAACTGGATGCCGCAAACCAGACGATCAAGAGGCTAGAGCTCGAGAAGGCCGTGGTGATCAAAGAGAGGGATTTTTGGCAGAGGTTCTCGGGAGCTCCACGAACTTCTACCCGGCCGGCTTGCACTTGCAAACAACCTACGTGCTGCTTACAGATACATTGAGAAGCTGTTCTTGGGCTTGGATGGTAAACTTCTTCCAGCAACAGGTTTCTGGATATCGGTTTTAGATCGAACCACAGGCCACGGGGAAATGGTTTGCAATACAACAGGGAAAATGGTTCTCAGGACTAGATTACTCGGGCTTCGGTGAATCACGGATGGTTTCTTCTTCCAACAACAGTTCTGGATATCGGTTTTAGATCAAACTACAGGAAAATGGTTTGCGGGAAAAATGGTTCTAGATATTGCAGGGAAAATGATCTACAGACTTCTTTAGATGGCTCCTCCAAGATTTTCACGGGAAGGGTTTAGGGTTTTGGAGCTCAGAGTTTGACAACAATGGCCAGCACCAGCAAGGCCGATCTGATACTCAAGAAGCGCGCGCTGGCAGCGGCAGCATTTCAAAGGGTACCACCAGTCCGCATTCCTGATCTGCTGCAGTCCCAAGTCGAGAAACTCTTGCGAGGTTTGTATGATGTGAGTGAGTTGTTCTTGGAAGCGGATTGGAAGAATGATGGTATGTCTGCGCAGAACATCCGGAGGTTGATCTAGACAAGTCGATCACTCGCATGGAGGCTGTCAAGTCGTTCTGGGCCGACGAGGAGCTGGCTTGCTCGAGGCAGCTAAGAACTCTCAACCCCGGTGCACAGAAAGAGAAAGTCAAGTCCTGGATTCTGGCAACGGAGCAAGGCCCTGTCAAGTATCTTATGGATGATGCAGTTGCCTTTGCCGCAAGAAGCATGCCATCGACTTATGCCGCACTTTATCGTGTGCTTTCGGAGGTAGTTTGCCGACTTGCTGGCTTTAAGCTCATTGAATGTCCAGGTGAAACGACGAATTCCAGACTTTCGACCTCGGCAGGTTCTTGATTTCGGGAGTGGACCTGGAACGAGCCTCTGGTAAGACTTTGGTTTCCGTTTCTTTTGCTCAATGAAAATATTTTGCTTTCTCTTTCAGGGCAATTCGAGAGTTATGGCCGGAACAGACGAAGACAGCTTTTCTCATTGAAACTTCTGCAGCTATGACAAGTGTATGTAAATCTCTTGCCGAAGGTATTGCAGTAAGCTCCCAGCAACCACTGAAAGCTCTCTCTGAATTCTTTCCAAGCAGGGGTCGAAACCATGCCGCTGCTGAAATATCGAACTGTCCTCCCAAATGCAGGACGGAGTCCAAGGAGGGACGAGAAGACGAACGACCTTGTCATATGCGTAAGTCGTTCTTTTGCGTCAAGTTTCGCTCACTGAAAATGTAAATTTCTGATAACTGCAGTCATTTGCTATGAACGAGGTGCCTTCGATGGCTCATAGGATGGCCGTGGTAAATTATCTGTGGACACTTACTCACAACATGCTGGTAAAATGTGTGGACAGCTGTTGACACTCGCACTAATCTGTCTCTGGCCAGGTGATCATCGAGCCGGGGACCTTGCATGGATCCGCACTTGTGCGAAGGTTGCGCGACCGCGTCATGACAACCGAGAACCACGTACGTAAAGCAATCTGGATCACGATCAAACTCATGTTAGTCGCACTTTACAGAGAGTGCGAGGTCAGTATAGAGGCCTATACTTGCCGGCGTCGGACCCCAAAGCTCACAGCGATCTCGGTGCGCATGTCGTCGCGCCGGTAAGCAACCAGTGACCGACCAATCCAAGAAACTCATTCGCTCCTTTTTCAGTGCGCTCATGACGGTACTTGCCCGATGAGTAGGAATGTGAATGGAGGGATTTGCGGCCTCATCCAAGCTATCCAAGCACAGGAGGTACTCTTTATCTCATTTTCTCTGTTCTCATTTCTCCAGCTTTTCTTTGCCAGGCCAAAAAGCTTGACAAGGTGTCATTCTCGTTCGTTGTGATGCGTCGAGGCTTCAGAAAATGGTACACATTGCGACTCTTTGCTTGCGATTCTAAAAAAGCCTTTTTTTTTCAGGGGAGCTTGGCCTCTGGATAGATACAAAGAAGGAGCTCCTGTTGTAGGTGCGTAACCCAGCTCACAGTGCTTCTTCTCTCCTCTCACTCACACCTTGCCTTGATCAGAACCATCACAGGACGACAAGGTGGCAAATCTCCAAGGCGGATGGATGAGAATCGTGAGGCCTCCCACAAAGCTGGGCAATGGAATCACGGTCCCGGTCTGCGTTCCTACGGGAAGAAACGCCACCGACGCGAGCTTGGAAGACATCAAAGTCACCAAAGACAACATCGCAATGTACTCACTGGCGAGCGAAGCCGAGATGGGAGACCTGTGGCCGAGATAAGCCTCTTATATTCTGCGTGAACGAGAAGTAAGAAACTTTCTACTTCACTCTCTCCCTCATGCTCTTCATTCACGATCTACTTTGTCTTTGATATCCAGCCGCAATCTATATCTCGTCTGGAGCTCGTCCACTTCCTTGGAGCTGGGAGTGAAAACCCAGCGCTTGAACTTCCGGATCGAGTTTTGGATCTGGAGGGGCAGAGAAAAATCCGGAAGAAACCATCATCGGCAGCAAAGAAAGTGGCAAAGAAGAAGCTCGCAGTCGCTGCTTACCCCGGACAAGGCATGCGGCTCGTCTCCATAGTTCTCGCTCAGCACAACGACGGCCATGACCCCGGTGGCGATCCACGTCCACATCTTGACCCTGGGAGTGTCCATCTCGTGGGCGAGAAACCCTAATCCCCGCCCAGCCCCCCAAGAGCCCTAAGTTTGGGCACCGAGCATGCGTAGCGCCCAATGGCGATACTACGCGTGCCACGTGGCGGAGGCTGTAGGCATGCGCTCTCCTTTGTGCCCTCCAAGAGGCGGATCGAAGGGTGTCGGACCGCAGGGATTTTTGTTGGTGGCAGTAAAAAAAAAAAACAAGAGGAGGAGGAAAGAAAAACCAGAGAAATTTTTCTCTTTTCTTTCTCGGTTGCGTCTCTCGGTCTTCCTGTCTCTCGGAGCTCTGGATTGATTTGATTGATTGATTGGATTGATTGGAATGAGAGTGAGCTCCTGGCGGGCTGGCAACACACAGAGGAATGAGTGTAGATGAAGATTGCTGGGCACTGGGTTCTTGGGAGGAGGAGTTTTGATTCATCGCGCGCGCAACAAGATCGATCCATCAACGCATCGCCCTGCCCTGGAAGCCGAGATGATTCACTCCACTGGTAGAAGCGGGCGGAGATTTCTTCTTTCTTCGATTTTCTTCTTCTTCTTGTTCTTCTTCGTCTCTTTCGTCTCGTCATGGCCGAGATCAAACGAGCGAGGGAGGCGACCGAGTTTCAAGGCGAGAGTGGCGATCAGCAGGGTGGCGGGGGGTTTGTGCCGCCGGATTTGTTTAAGCGGGCGAGCGTGGTGCATGTTTCTAGCGAGGTCCAGGAGGCCTCCTCGCAGTGGAAACTGGGCGTTCCTCCGGCGCAGGAGATTTCTAATAGCAGCACTGCCGGGAGTGAAATATCTGGTCAGTTCCTCCTCCAAATTCCACTAACATTCCTTCCAAGAAGAAAAACAAAGAAAAATCTAGAGGTTGTCTCTAGTTCTTGTGTGAATCTCTGGGAAGAAGAAGATTGATTTGTGGATTGATCGATTTGATCCAGGGAAGAGGAAGCGCAAGTCGGATTCGAGCGAGGACGAGGCGGCTCTCAAGCCGTATGAGTGCCGCTTCTGCCCGATGAAGTTTGCGAAGTCGCAAGCGCTGGGAGGCCACATGAATCGCCATCGCCAAGGCATGTTAACCAATTTCTCGGGATTGAATCTCTGCCTAACTGGGGCTAACTTTGATCTTGGTTCGTATTCTTTAGAGAGGGAACGCGAGCAGCTGCTACATGCCCGCCAACTTGTCCTCCAACAAGGCCTTCCATGGTAAATTCATGGTCAATACAAGTTCTTTGCTGATTCTTGTGATTGATCAGGGTGACGGGACAAAACCACAAGCTCCAGAGATCCTCCAGCGACTGCTTCAGCTCGGGCTCCAGGATCCCATCCTCGGCGCAGCCACCGCCAAACCTCGCCACCACCTTTCAGCTGTCGCAGAGCTGGAACATGTCCAGCACCCACGTCGTACAGCCCGAGCAGCCCAAGCCGGCGGCCCCGCCCGACGATGACGCCATGCACCGCGCGTCTTACTGCGCCGACATGCCGTACATTGTCCACCATGCAGCTGGCAGCGGCGGGGGTACCGCGGGTTTCCCCGGCGACGACATGCTCGTGATACCGCCGGCTGCGGCGGACATCCTCGACTGTGGAGGAGCAGCCGATGCCGCCAGCGGCGGCGTGGCGGCGGCGTTCGATCGCCAACAGTCACTTGATTCGGTCAAGAGCGAGGAGCAGCAGCAGCAACACGAGGAGCAGGATCACCAGCAGCAGCAGGATCATCATTTCCCATCGCTCCAGCTTGGGCCATGTTCTTCCGAGATGATCTCTGCGTCGCCGCTCAACCAGCTGGAGATGGCGGTGGACTTCGAGCCTCACCACCAGCTGCTATCGCTGGGCGGCTACTCGGCGGCGGCGAATGCCTTTGCAGCCGCAGAAGAAGAAACATACAGAGTGAACGGTGGTGGCGGCGATGGGGATGATGGTTGTGGTGGTGGCGGCGGCGGCGGTGGTGCAATGGCGGAGATCATGGCTGGCCCGCTGGCCTCCCAATGCGATGGATTGTCGTGGATCTTTAGCAGCAGTAGCAACAGCCAAAAATCTTCTAACGTCACAACGGCGGCGGATCAGGTGGCGGAGGTGGTGGTGGCGGCGGAGGAGGTGGGTGGCGGTGGGAGGGATTCGCAGGATCCGTCTTGTTTTTTGGATGGGTTTGGCTTGGCTCTGGGTCATGATCCAGGTGATGGCGATGATCATCGTGGTGTTGTGGAGACGAGCGACACACACAAGAGCTGACCAGTTTGACCAAATCTTTTGCTATTTTAGCGTACTTCATTTTTGTTGGAACACATCATGACTTCAAAATAATACATCCTTTTCCTTTTGTCTTTGTACACTTTTTTGGAAATCACATTAGTTTACCAAGTATGGAGTCAATGCTTTACAATGCCCTGAATTTCATGCGGGCCGAAAGTGAATAGCTCTTAGTTTAAGTCAACTCACTACTGTGATGGGATCAATTTGTTGGTCCTCTTGTAGTAGTGTAAAATTCCCTCTTTCCACTATTGATAGTTTTTGGGTGGACGATTGCATTTAGAAGAGTTCTTTGGAAAATTATTCATATACCCCTGAAAGTTTACCCTTATAATTCCGAATTTAACTTTAGTACAATTTATCATACACTGAAAACCAAGGGAAATAACTCAAAAAACTAATACATTTTGAATGGGTTTTGCATCCCTTGATCTCTCTATGAGGCTAGAGTTAGGATGCAATCAGCCCTTGGGCTGCATTTGCCTTTGACAGTAACTTGCATTTGAAAGATCTTGTAGACATTTCCAAAGAGAATGGGCAAGTTAAGATTGGCTACTGATTTTGTTTGCAAATCTTCATCGATATTCTCCTGTCGGATCTGAAAATTAATCACAGGCATTAGAGCTCACAGGTTTGGGGAAAATACCCATCAATTGTAGCGGGGAGCTCTTCCTGCTGTCTGTGAGAGCCGGGCAGATCAATCAAGCCAAGGAGGCCTTCACTCACGCACCCGCTAGGGAGGAACTGGATCCTGGTTGCTATGTCTGAAGTGGGTGAATCAGGGAGGGGAGGTTGACATTCAATCACATGCTGGGCACAGCCTCAGTCTCTTGGAATTTGATCTTTACTACATATTTCCATCAACTAATCAAGGCCATTTGGTGAGAGGAAGGCCCAAACTAGTAGTTGAAAATTGCTACGAATAAGAGAATAGGCTATTTATTGAGAGAGTGGGATAATCTATTGAGAAGCTTGTGAGTGTGGTTGTGAGAGTGGGATATACTAGAAATTCTTGTGAAACAGCTTGTTGGGATTCTTGTCTTTGTGAATTGAATGTAGGAAGGAGCTCTCACTAGCAAAATTAATAGGAGTTTTTGAAACATCAAGAAGATTAGAGGCAAAGGGAGGAATAGACAATGGATCATTGGCATTTTAATATTTAATAACTACTCAGCATTACTTAACCATGTGGCAATTTTGTATTATGTGACAAGTTTTTATAAAAACAATTGGTGGCCAGTAAGTGCTTAGTCAGAGATGGAAGCATTTTGTTTATAGTGGAAGAATTTTTCAATATTCAAAACAATATGGTTTAATTTTATTGGGTGCTAAAATCTTCCATTATTTTAGTTAGAGAAGCGCTTCTCTAACATATGTCTGCGTTGGGTAAACTAATAAATTTAAACTTTAGAGGAGAAAACATATTTTTTTATAAACTTTTTAAATTATTTTTAATTTTAATATTGTGAGTACATGGAATATGGAAATGGAATATAAAAATATACATATTTCATTGGCCTAAAAACCCTAGCTTATATTCAAGAGCAAGTGGTCAGGATTGAAACCAATTTAATACCTACATAAATCTCACTACATTAATAATAATTTATGGTATTATAATTGTACACTTGAACCTCGCATCATCCCTTCCTCTCAAAAGTATAGAAAACAATTAAAATTTTATAGTTGATAGGCTAGGATCTGAAAGAACATTAGGAGGAAACATTGTTAGATTTATAAGTGGTGCCAAGTGTTCTTAATTCCTTTGTAGTAGCTTGGAAATATCTAATAATAGTCACAAATGCACTAACAAGAGCATTAACTTTCACTCAACAAGTGAAGTAGTAAAAAACAATAATAATATATTCATTATTAGCAATCAACTATGGAAATGGCCCTATTAAATCAAACACCACCAGCTCAAATAAATGGGAAATTGCAAGTGACTCTAAATGTTTTTCTATAGTGTGAGGGGCAATATTATTAAATTAGCACCAAATGTAGTGACACACATACTAGATAACATTATATTACATTTCCAACTAATAAAAAGACTTGTGTAGCTTGTGTACCTTCTTAGTAACACAATGATGTCCTATGTAGGTATGGAGAAAGCATTGAATAAATATTAAAAGCACCACCAATTGTAAATGATCATTAAAACTAGTCCTGGAAGTCATTAGCAAGTGATATAGGATTTTCAAACCCATCAAAAAGTTTTCAGATTCACAATTTAGCCTTTTGAGCCTTATGAATTTTGTCAAAAAAAAGTAAATCTTGCTCTATATTTTATGGATATTAAATCTCAAATAAAGCAACTACCAATAACATCATTTAGAAAATCCATGAATGCTAAAATAACATATTATCAAAAGAGAGTGAAGAAGGGAGAGGTGTTCAAGAAAGGGTGTCAGTATTAACTATAAAATTCTTTGTATGATAAATAGCATTGAAATCATATATTTGAAGCTTTAGAACCTATTAAGTAGTATAACCAATTAAGTTCTTTCACTTTAATAATTAAGAAATCGCAACATAATCACCTTTTAATAATATTTAAGAACCATGTGTAAACAATTAAAGGGAACAATTTGAAAAATAATCTATAAAGGTTTAAGTATAAAGACAAAGAGCCTATGAATAATAATGCATCCTTTTTCTAATTGGTTAACAATTTAAATGTAACACACTCTATCTCTCTTTAGCGGGTAGCCAAGCCCATGATGACTATCCCCATGGCTGCCTTCTCTCTCTATCTGGTGCCTCCAGCCCCCCATCGGCGAAACCCCCCTTTACCTCGCCCAAGGAACCCCCAAACTAATTGAAAAAGAGGTAATTGTTTAATGAAAGAGAATTTAATGGTTATTTTATCCTTATTTATCCCTTAAATTTCCAAGGATCCACAGTAACAATATATCCAAAACTCATCCCATGATCACATGCATTACACTAACGTTCCCTTCAAAGATGTTAATATCCTCAATTACTATTGACTAACAAGCTAAGGGAATTAACACCTCCATTTCCACACTCAATCTATTAATCTTTTCGTCGTATAAACTAATTATTCCATGTAAGGTAATTAATCATCCACCTATATTGCAGTTCTATATTCGTAACGCAATCCCATGGTAGATATTTTTGTCCATAGATGTTTTATAAGAGGAAGGATGTATACATAATACATATAATTTCAAATTTAGGGGTAGGAATATACCTTGATCAAGGGTATATTATATTTTTAAGTATCCACTAATCAATGGGAATCAAACCTATGCCATTTACTTCGATATCACATGTAATACATTCTATCTCACTCTCCTTAAGCCAATTAGAAAAAGGGTAATTACTTAATAAAAGAGCCCTTAGTGGTTATTTTATCCCTATTTGGTTCAAAAAATCTTTAGTGACAATATATCTAAATCACATTTCATAATCACATGCATATGAGACACAAATCCCTAAGCCCCAAAGTGGAACTGAAAGGGTGCCACATGGTAATAGCCAAAACGGAAACCAAACAAATGTAACACATTTGGACTAAAAGCTCAAACTTGGATAGTCGAGAGTGGGAGTGGAACTCCTAACGAAGAGCTCAAGGAACAAGCATGAAACAAGCAGTAAGTGAGTGTCTAGAAAAGGGACACAAGAGGATTTGACACGGAATCTGAGATAAAGTCCAAGATGGAGTTCGAGATGCACTCGAGATGGAATCCAAGATGAAGTTCGAGATGGACCCGAGATTGAGTCTGAGATGGACTTGAGATGGAGTTCTGAGATGGAGTTCAAAATGGATTCCAAAATGGACCCGAGATGGAGTCTAAGGTCAAGGCCGAGATCGAGACTGACACTGAGACCGAAACCGAGACCAAGACCGAGTCTAAGTCCGAGTTCGAGTCTAAGGGTGAAAGCCCAAAGTGTTTGTCTCCCAGACCCTACGGGATTTGGTGAGCTCCAAAAGTATAGTAAGGGGAGGATACTAGTGGAGCCAGTTTGGCTAAGAAAGACCAGTGTGACCAAAGAAAGTTATACCCACATGTTAGGTGATGATAAAACCATTAAAGAGTCCAAAACTAGAATGAATACAGACAGACAAGCAGGGGAACTTGGTGTTCAAGTGTTCAAAAGCTAGCTCTAGCTCTTTTGGAAGATCGAATGGTCAATGCTTCCAATCCAAATGTGGATGGCACTACCCACTTAGATACTTGGTGTGGCTCACTGGAACCTCACTCTAGCCATATGGTTAGGGCACTTAAAAGCAGAAGATGGGGAGAGTATCTATAAGGCTAGTGTAGGGCCATGGTATTTTGAAATGTTGTCTCAAAGTCCTGGACTGTGGAAAGGAAGAGGAATACTCCTTTGGTGTAGTGACCAATGATACGGTCATATAGTGAAGAAGTCCCAAAAGACAATGGGACTTAATGGTCGAGCCTATAGGCCTTGATCCAGTGGTAGTATTGGTGAACACAACCATGGACAAAAAGGTGGAGATATTGGGGAAGGCAATTCCTCATGTTTACGGGCATCCCAAGGATGCTGTAAATAACCAAAAAGAACGACTTGAAAGACGATCCATAAGGTTTAAATATAGAGGGAAAAGGCTTATGAATAAGAGTGCACCCCCTTTTCCAATTGGTTAAAGGTTTTGGGATATTTGGGGTTAAGAGGGTGACCTCTTGGGAAGTCCAAACTCAGGAGTTTACAGATGCTAAGGAGTGGATCTAAGATGATCACTCATGGATGGATAGCCCAATTTTTGAGAGATGGGACTGTAATGTAGGTGGTGTTAGATCACCGATGTGACAAAGATGATTGGGCATAGCCTTAACATAATAGGCTGATATGTTAATGGTACCTTTGGGTGTTGGTTATAAAATCAGACCTATAGAGCACTTGGACCATGCACAAAGGTTGAGTGGCATAAATGCCATTCTTAGGGGTAGCAAGTCCTCAAGTCCGGAATAGGATTTATGGAGGTTGTGAATGAGATTTCTCCATATGGTCAAAGGAGTGGTTAAGTGACTGAAGTAGAATGAAAAATTTAGTCACTTGCAATGTGTTACATTTGGGATATTTGGGGTTAAGTGTTTTTGGATTTGATATTATTGGGTTGGGTGACTTTCTAGAAAATTCAAATTTAGAAATTTACATTTAGTTAAAGAAGTCTCAAGTCCGACTCTATTAATTGGCTAGGGGAATCACACCATATACTAAGATTGACATCTAGTAGGTTCAATTTGCCTCTGGCTAGGCTTAACCCGAGAGGTAGGGTGTCAAAAAAGCGGGGCTTTTAGGAAAGTTGTGGCTCTTAACTTCCATTCATGAGAGTATGAACTTGTAAATAAGCATAATAAATGTAAACAACTAAAGGGAATGATTTAAAAGACAATTCATATGGGTTCAAGTATAAAAAAAAAGGGCCCATAGACAAGAGTGCACCTCCCTTTCCAATTAGTTAAGGGTCTTTGAGTATTTAGGATTAAACATCCTTCAGTTTGAATAATATTAAGTTAGTGACCTCTTAGGAAGTCCAAATTCAAGAACTTACACTATGCAAATATGAGTAAAGTTTCTTGAAACCCTAAACTATTACTAAATACTCCTTTAGCATGAAGTAGTTCACTTGTTAATTATAATGTACAGTTGATATATGCAATGGGATGGTGTTAACTAGACACACTTATACTCTCTTATATCAATACACTCGTGAGATTAATATCATGCATCCATGCATAAAATAAAAAGTTGAGTGTAGTTAGAATATGCTAAAATTAAAGGAGTTGTCAATAGCTCTTTGAGATTTACAAATGCCTACTCATAATCCTCAGACCAAATGACAAACAATGTTGATGATTTCAGCAATGTGTGAGACACAAATTCCTAAGCCCCAACATGAAGCTGAAAGGGTGCCACATGGTAGTGGCCGAAGTAGAAGCCAAATGAGCATAACATATTTGAACTAAAAGCTCCAACTTGGACAATTGAGAGTGAGAAGGGAACTCCCAATGAAGTGCTCAAGGAATGAGTATGAAACAAGTAGCAAATGAGTTTTTAGAAAGGTATACAAAAGGACTAATATATGACATATAAAAGTCAAGAGATGGAGCCTAAGAAGGAGTCCAAGAAGGAGTCTGACGTGGAGTCCGAGATGGACTTGAGATAAAGTCTAAGATGGACCCAAGATGGAGTCTAAGATGGATCTGAGATAGAGTCCAAGATGGAGTCCGAGATGGACATGAAATAGAGTCTGATGTCAAGTATAAAATAGACATGAAATGTAGTCCAAGGTCAAGACTGATATCAAGACTGAGACCAAGGACAAGACCAAGACCAAAACCGAGGCCAAGACTAAGACTGAGGCCAAGGCCAAGACCAAGACCAAGATGGAGGCTGAGTCCAAGACTGAGTCTGAGACCGAGTCCAAGTTTGAGTCTGGGTCTGAATTCGAGGGTGAAAGCCTAAGTGTTCATCTCCCAAACCCTGGAGGGTTTGGTGAGCTCCAAAAGCATAGTGGTGGGGAGGACTCCAATGGAGCCAATTTGACTAGGAAAAGCCAGTGTGACCAAAGAAGGTTGTACCTATATGTTAGGTGATAATATAACCATTGAGGAGTCTAAGGCTAGAGTGAATACAGACAGACAAGTAGAGTAGTTTGGTGAAGTGTTCAAAAGCTAATTTTAGCTTCCCTAGAAGATCGAATAGTCAATGCTCCCAATCCGAAAAGAGTACTCATGAGGCTCGTGTAAGGCCATGTCATCCCAAAATCCTAAATTGTGGAAAGAAAAAGAAGTAGCCCTTTAGTGTAGTGACTAAGAATACAATCATATAATGAAGAAGTCCTAGATAACAGTGGGACTTAATGGTCGAGCCTTTGGGCCTTGACCTAGTGGTGGTGTTGGCAAGCACAGCCATGGATGAAGAGGGTTTTGGTGGAAACGAAAGAAGGGACATTGGGGAAGTGTGTTCTCTATATCTCTGGGCATCCTAAGGCTGCTAAGGTGTGGTTAAGAGATGATCACTTATGGACAGATGGCCTAGTTTTTAAGAGACGGAATAGTGGTATGAGTTATTTAGGACTACTAATGAGACAAGGGTAAATAAATATAACCTTAGCATAACAAGCTGATATGTTGGTAGTACCTTTGGGGTGCTGACCATGGGATCAAATATAGGGAGCACTTAGACCAAATGTAAAAGTTGAGTGGCATAGATGCTATTCACGGGGCTAGCAAGTCCCCAAATCTGGAATATATTAGAAATATGATCATCAAAACAACTGAGATATTACACTTTGCATAGGAAGTGTTATACATCATTCACACACTCTAGAGTAAGAAACTTTAAAATAGCCATAAGTTTGTCATAATCAACTTGCAAACTTTCACAAGAAATACAATACCCAAAATAAATTGTATCCTTAGACTCAAACACACACTTTGACTGCTTTAATTTTAAACTAACTTTCTGTAACCAATCCAAAACTTTGTCAATATCATGGACGTGCTCTTTTTATATCCCCTCTAAATGGATCAAGACATCATGAATGAAGTTAGAAGTCACTTCTGGCATATCATAAAAAGCTTCGTTCATCATCTACTGGAAAGTCATTAGAACATTATTTAAACTAAATGACATCACCAAAAACTCCAAATGGTGTATAAAAAGCAATCTTGGGAACATCTTCTTTAGCCATTGGCACTCGCTTGTACCTAGAAGCAAGATCTAACTTAATAAACTAATGACTTTTTTCTAGACAATCCAAAAGATCAACAATATGAGGAAGAAAATATATATTTGAGATAGTTACCTCATTTAATAAATAATAGTTAATGTAAAAATAAATACTTTTATCAAATTTTGTCATAAAATAAGGTTCACACACCTGTGAGACACAAATCCCAAAGCCCCAAAAGTAGAGCCGAAAGGGTGCCATGTGGCAGTGGCCGAAGCGGAAGCCAAATAGGAGTAACACGTTTGAACTAAAAGCTCTAACTCAAAAAATCAAGAGCGGGAGTGGAACTCCCAACAAAGTGCTCAAGGAATGAGCACGAAACAAGTAACAAGTGAGTCTCTAGAAAAGGGACAAGAGGACCAACACATGACACATGGAAGTGTCCAAGATGGAGTTCAAGAAGGAGTCCAAGGAAAAGGCCGAAATGGACCTAAGATGGAGTCCAAAATGGACCCGAGATAAAGTCCGAGATGGAGTCCGAAATGGACTCGAGATGGAGTCTGAGATGGACCCGAGATGGAGTCTGAGATGGACCCGAGATGGAGTCTGAGATGGACTCGAGATGGAGTCCAAGATGGACCCGAGATGGAATCTGAGATGGACCCAAGATGGAGTCTGAGATGTAGTTCGAGATGGACCTGAGATGGAGTCCGAGATGGACCCGAGATGGACTCGAGATGGAGTCTGAGATGGAACCAAGACCAAGACCGAGTCCAAGTCGGAAACTGAGATTGAGACCAAGTCCGAGTCTGAGTTCGAATATTATTACAGGTTGTTGGGTGAAAGCCCAAAGCGATCGTCCCTCGGGGGGGGGAGGAGGGGGCTTGCAAGGGGTTCTAAAAGTATAGTAGGGAGAGTGTGGGGATTAGACCCAGTGGAGCCAGTTTGGCTAGGAAAGGCTAGTTTGGCCCAGGAAGGTTGCACCCAAGTGTTGGGTGATGGGATAACCACTGGGAAGTTCAAGGCTAGAGTGAATACAGACTGACAAACAAGGTAGCTTGGTGAAGTGTTCAAGAGCCAACTTTAGTTCCCCTAGGAAATCAACTGGTCGATGCTCCCAGTCCAAGCATGGGTGGCACTACCTACTTGGATACCTGACGTGGCTCAACAAAACCTCACTCTAAACCCATGGCTAGAGCACCCAAAGGCGGAAGGCAAGGAGAGTACCCACAAGGCTCATATAGGGCCACGATGTTCTGAAATGTTGTCCCAAAGTCCTAGATGGTGGAAAGGAAGTTAAGTAATCCTCTGGTGTAGTGACCAAGGATGCGTTCAGATGACAAGGAAGTCCTAGAGAACAAACGGACTTAATGGTTGGGCCTGTGGGCCTTGATCCAGTGGCAGTGTTGGCAAACACAACTATGGATAGAAAGAGACTTGGTAACGACCAGAAAAGGGATATTGGGGAAGGTTAATCCCCATGTCTATGGGCATCCTAAAGATGTTAATGAGTGGATTTGGGATGATCACTCATAGACGGTTGGCCCAATCTTTGAAAGATGGGACGGTGATGCAAGTGGTGTTAAACCATTAGTGTGACTAAGGTGAATGGGCATGGCTTTAGCATAACGGGCTGATATGTTAGTGGCACCTTGGGGTGTCGATCATGGGATTGGACACGTGGAGAACTTGAATCAAGTGCAAGTGTTAAGTGTCAGGGATGTCATTCTTGGGGCTAATAAGCCCCAAGTCCAGGATAGGACTTATGGAGGTTGTGAGTGAGAGTCAAAGGTGTGGTTAAATAACTAAAGTAGAATGAAAAAACTAATCACTTATAACACCCTTACAAACTCCACAAGTTTTGGATAACACCCTTTTCAAATATCTCTATAATGTTTATATATAAGATCTTGATGTTCTTGGGTGATCAACATTGAACAAAAACCTTGATTAGATTACCATCTCCAATTGGAATAGAATAACATATTGCAATTTTAGTCAAAGATGATAGGTTAAAGTCGAATAGATCAATATACTCCTTCTTGAGTTGATCAACTACTCTAACATAAAGGTTGTCAAAGGGATTTAAAGAGGGAATAAGTAGCAAAACAAAAATATAGTAGGAAGTAATATAGAGACAAAAATGATGGAAGTAGAAGTAAAAGCTGAGAAACAAAATAGAACAAAAATAAAAGGAATAGAAGAAAAATAAAGAAGTATAAGATAAGGGGGAGAAACTTTAAAGTCACATTTGGCATAATTACACTACAATTAATCTATATAAAGGATAAGGTTAAAAGTTTGACTTAGCACCACTCACAATCATTAAAGCTCAAGCTCAAGATCACCCATAGATACAACTACCATAGAGCACCTAAAGGCAGAAGGCAGGGAAGGTACCCATAAGGCCTGTGTAAGGCCACGATGTTCCGAAATGTTGTCCCAAAGTCCAAGACTGTGGAAAGGAAGGAGAATAACCCCCTAGTGTGGTGACCAAGGACATAGTCACATAGCAAGGAAGTCTCAAAAGACCGTGGGACTTAGTGGTTAAACTTGTGGGCCTTGATTTAGTGGCAGTGTTGGCGAATATGGCCATGGATAGAAAGGGACTTGGTGAGGACCGGAAAGGAGATATTGGGGAAGGTTATTCCCCCTGTCTGTGGGCATTCTAAGGGTGCTAAAGAGTAAATTTGGGATGACCACTCATGGACGGATGGCCCAGTCTTGAAGAGACGGGATTGCAAAGCAGATGGTGTTCGACCACCAATATGACCAAGGAGGAGAATGGGCATGGCCTAGTGTAACGGGCTGATATGTCGGTAGTACCTTGGGGTGTCGATCATGGGATCGGACACATGGAGCAATTAGACCATGTGCAAAGTTTGAGTGGCATGGATGCCATTCTCAGGGTGAGCAAGCCCCAAGTCCGGAATTAGACTTATGGAGGTTGTGAGTGAGACTCCTCCAAGTGGTTAGAGGTGTAGCTAAGTGACTAAAGTAGAATGGAAAATTTAGTCGCTTACACTATGTTCACTTTATCTTACGCATATGAATGTGTATAGCGATTGCCATAGCAAATGAAAATTGACTTTGCCATATCATGTAATTATAGATAGCAATGTGTGGCATAGGCTGAGAAAAAGTAGATAAACTTGATCTTATATCAACCAATATAAAAAGAATAACGTCAGACCTTTTGTTATAAAAATAAACTTAGACAGTAAACACTATATACATTAGTGCCCAATGAACCCCTTGATAGTACTTCTAACAAAAGCATGAAGGGGTCACTATCTTATTCATGCAATGACCCTCCACTATTCACACAGCTTTTTATTTCCTAGAACAATCTTTATATCAAAGCCTTTCACTATAGTAGGACTAATATGATGATGTTGACACCAAGGCTTCTACCCAAAAAATGGAGGATGTGTGAGACACAAAATCCCTAGGCCCCAAAGTGGAGCCAGAAAGGGTGCCACGTGGTAGTGGCCGAAGCGAAAGCCAAACGAGCATAACACGTTTGGACTAAAAGCTCCGACTTGGAAGGTCGAGAGCGGGAGTGGAACTCCCAACAAAGTGCTCGAGGAGCAAGCACGAGGCAACCAATAAGCAAGGCTCCAAAAAGGGACCCAAAAAGGACTAACACATGACACGTGGAAGTGTCCGAGATGGAGTCCGAGGCGGACCTGAGTTGGAGTTCGAGATGGACCCGAAATGGAGTCCGAGATGGACCCGAAGTGGAGTCCGAGATGGACCCGAAGTGGAGTCCGAGATGGACCCGAAGTGGAGTCCGAGATGGACCCGAAGTGGAGTCCGATATGGAGTCCGATATGGAGTCCGAAGTGGAGTCTGAGATGGAGTCCGATATGGAGTCCGAGATGGACCCGAAGTGGAGTCCGATATGGAGTCCGATATGGAGTCCGAGATGGACCCGAAGTGGAGTCCGAGATGGAGTCCGAGATGGACCCGAGATGGAGTCCGAGATGGAGTCTGAGATGGACCCGAGATGGAGTCCGAGATGGACCCGAGATGGAGTCCGAGATGGACCCGAGATGGAGTCCGAGATGGAGTCCGAGATGGACCCGAGATGGAGTCCGAGATGGAACCGAGACCGAGACCGAGACTGAGGCCGAGACCGAGGCCGAGACCGAGTCCGAGTTCGAAACCGGGACCGAGACCGAGTCCGAGTTCGAGCTCTAGCCCGAGTCCGAGTCCGAATACTAATACAGGTAGTTGGGTGAAAGCCCAAAGCGATCGTCCCCCAGGGGGGGGGGCTGCAAGGGGTTCCAAAAGTATAGTAGAGAGAGTGTGGGGGTTGGAGCCTAGTGGAGCCAGTTTGGCCAGGAAAGGCTAGTTTGGCCCAGGAAGGCCAGGCCCAGTGTTGGGTGATGAGCTGACCATTGGGAAGTCCAAGACTAGAGTGAACACGGACTGACAAGCGGGGTAGCTTGGTGAAGTGTTCAAGAGCCGGCTCTAGTTCCCCCGGGAGATCGACTGGCCGATGCTCCCAGTCCAAGTGTGGGTGGCACTACCTACTTGGATACCAGGCGTGGCTCAACGGAACCTCGCTCTAAGCCCATGGCTAGAGCACCCAAGGGCAGAAGGCGGGGAGAGTACCCAGGTGGCTCGCGTAAGGCCATGGTGTTCCGAAATGTTGTCCCAAAGGCCCAGACTGTGGAAAGGAAGAGGAGCAGTCCTCTGGGGTAGTGACCAAGGACACAGTCGTGTGGTGAGGAAGTCCCAGAGGACCATGGGACTTAGTGGTCGGGCCTGTAGGCCTCGATCCGGTGGCAGTGTTGGCAAACACGGCCAGGGGCAAAAAGGGACTTAGTGGGGACTGACAGAGGGATATTGGGGAAGGTTATTCCCCTTGTGGGTGGCATCCTAAGGATGCTAAGGAGTGGATCTGAGATGACCACTCACGGATGGTTTGCCTAGTCTTGAAGAGCCAAGACTATGATGCAAATGGTATGGACTACCAGTGTGGCAAAGGTGATTGGGCATGGCCTTAGCGTAACAAGCTGCCATGTTGGTGGTACCTTTGAGTGCCGGTCATGGGATCGGACACATGGAGCACTTGGACCAAGTGCAAATGTTGAGTGGCATGGATGCCATTCTCGGGGCTAGCAAGTCCCAAGTCCTGAATTGGACTTATGGAGGTTGTGAATGAGACTCCTCCAAGTGGTCAGAGGTGTGGTTAAGTGACTGAAGTAGAATGGAAAATTTAGTCGCTTACAATTTGGTATCGGAGCTGTTCCTTAGTCCGACTTTTATTGGTGCTCAAGTATATCACCATTAATGTTGGCATCGGAAGGTCCTAGGAGTGGGCCTATCCTTGAGGAGTAGCATGTTGAGAGGACATGGCTCTCCACTCAAGTTCATGCGTGAACTTGGGCACAATGTGGTGGATAGAAAAGGGCCAATAATGGAACAACTTTGGGATCTTGGGAACAGTATAAGGTCTCCTCAGAGAGCTGAGGATGTGATCCAAATGAGCGTTTGACGCAGCAAACGGGTTAACGTAGTTGTGATAAACAACTATAGTTGGGATCACGGGAAAGATGTAGACTCCAAAACAATAAAGGAGTCACAAGATTATCCTCATATAGTTGAGGTTGGTGCTCATGACTGTGAGACCAGAGGTAATGACCGTGGGAGGTCAAATACGGAAGAGGACTCAAGTCCTTGAAATGGTAGCCGGGGCTACCTTTAATAAATGCTGGAACAACCCAAGGAGTTGGGGGGTTTACTTAGAGATGAGTGGTATTCTCATCACATGGACAAATAGTCCTAAGGGGTAAAGGTTGCCCCAGAGAACAAAATCAAGTGTCAGAGTAACACTTGTGAAAATAGTCTTTTTGAGTAGGACAGGAATGCAAGAAGTGTATTCCAGTGAGCTAGTGCCTCACAAGTAGGACCTTACAGGTCTGTGGATTAACCAAGTCCAAAACTGCTGGATGACTCAAGTAGAGTCAAAGGATGGGCCTAAAAGGACTAATGGAAGCATTTGGACTGAGGTGTGTTGTACCCCACAAAGGATGGGGGGGATCATAGGATCCAAGGATGAGAATAAAGGGTATCTCATCGATGGCAAAATGTGCCATGCTAAAGTCGTGGGAAAGGTGTTCCCAAAAAGAAAACAACTTTGACACAAAGTTGTGTGTGACCTCTATGGTGCAATGCTAACGGATGGTTGGCATGAGAAAGAGTGGCATTGGTCTTGGCAAAGACTTCGACACAAAGAAGAAGTGTCATAGAGGTAGGCTCGTGGAGCTGATGGTGTGGAGACACCAAATGTGCCAAGGTGTGATACCTTGAGGCTATGTTGGTGGGTTCATGAGAACCCCTTGCCAAAGGAATCCCAATAGAAATGGGAATGGCATAGCCTAAGCTGCAGAGCATGTAGTTAGAGTGTGGTGACCCAGATAATGATAGAGGTGTGGAAGCACCAGCAATGAGTTGTAGGACTTGACAACTATGAGGCAACTAAGCAAGAGGTGCAAAATAATTGGTTAAACGGGTAGAAGGTAGCTACCCAAGCCTTCTTAATGGCATAGGGAAGTGGATATACCCTTACGGGGGATAAATTGCTTATGTTGCGATATAATAAGTCAATGTCATAAAAGGAAATGCTCATTATCAAGGAAGCTATCATTGGGACACCCAAACACTCTAACACCAGGAGGTGGTGTTTGATGTCGCGAGGGCAGTAGATAAGGCCCAAGGGACTAAGTCCCTAGCAAATGATGGATAGTAGGTGCTATCCAAATGTCCAAGGTGGCGGAGACAGGAGAAGACTGTCTACTCGAATTGGACAAAACCAAAAATGAAATTTTGGCAAGGCTAGCAATAGGCATGCAAAGGCCCGTAAGCAACAACGTAATCCCGGTGTGTGGGATTATAGGGGGAGCATACCTAGATTGAGGAACCACTCCCTAGGCTATCAGGTAGGATCATCCCTAAGAATACTTGCTAAGGCATGATAGAAAGTGCAAAGCTATCCTCCTGGTCTGGAAGAGAATGACCGAAGGAAAGTGTGAAGCCAAAAGCAAGAAGTAAGGGGATAGAACCGAACCATAGGAATCGAAGGGTATAACCAAGGTTGGTTATGCCAGCTGGGAGTGGAGAATCAAGTGGGGGCTCGAGGGTGTTACTGCTAGCAATCATGATGCCATGGAGAGTCTAAAATATAGAATTGTCCATGTTAGACTATATGGTAACTGGAAAGCTTGCAAAAAGGGAGGCCTTAGCAAACTAAGGGACAAAGTTCCTTCAAGGTTCCCAAAGAGGATTCTAGGTAGCTTAATACCTAGAAAGGCCAAACGTAAATGGTTCAAAGAACGCGCGAAATCAGAGTGGCGCAGCAGAAGCGTGGTCTTGAAGCTTGCCATGAGGCAAGGCTATCAAGGTTTGGGAAGTAGTTCCCGAGTGTTCAAAGAGAGGGCTTTGAACAAAAGTCGATGATCAAGGGCTTTCACGCTTGTGCAGGAACCATGTTACAGTGGTCGGAGGACTTGCCAAAGCGAGATTGGCAAGTCAGGGGAACAAATACTCTAGTTGAAGGTGATAACTTCAAAAAGGGTGGGCCATGGGGCCAAGCATGGAGGAGTCCATGCATGATCACAGGCTTGTCAAGTGAGAGGACTTGGCAGTGGGGAGGAACTAGGTTCCTAAGCTGTGATCTATAGCGCGCTTTGAATATAAGTTAGTGCACCGGCGTGGGGAGTCACGCCAGTCATCCGGTGTGATGCCGTCCGTAGATGCATATACGGAGGTTGGGTTCGAGTCCCGACCCTCTAGTGCTTGGGTTCGAGTCCTAAATCACTAGGGCGTGGTGATGGTTTGGAATATGAGGACACTCATATTTCGGTGGTCATGGACTCTCAGTGGGGAGACTAGTTTGGGCACACCACCAAGCGAGGGATGCCTCAGAGTCGTGATGCACGGTTAGATTGCTTAGTGTGAAAGCTCAGTATATCTAACTTGAACACTTTGGTGCAAGTGGCACTAAGAACGTGGTGAATGAGATGGGGACACCCAGTCTCAGTTGCTATGGACCCTTGGCCGGAAGGGCTGGCTTGGGCACACCGCCAAGTGTGGGGGATGCCCCCGGGGTCGTAGTTAACAAGTTAAAGGTCTGGAAGACCTAGTGCCTATTGGCAAACCTGTTAAAGTGCCGAGGTGAGATCACTAGGTGATCTTGTGGCTAAATAAAGACAAGGTCCTTGTTTGGCTAAGGAATGAAGTTCCTGGTTCAAAATCTTGAAATTGAACTGTTTAAGGTGGTGTGGCTTGGTCATGATGACCAAGTGGGAAGAGCACCTAAGGGAAATAAACTATGTCCATGCGATGGCGTAGTGAGTCCAAGGAAAGTAGTCTCTATAAGAGACCCATGGGAGGGTCACGAAGTTGAGCCGTGGATAGAGCCCATAGCAGAAGACGCTAAAGAGACGTATTAGGGGTGAACATCCTTCGGATTTGGCAAAGAAGAGTCTTTGCTATGGAACCGAAAGGATACCTCAAAAATGGAGGTAGCGATCCTATGTTGCTGGGTGCAACAATCAAGGATAGGAGCAAAAGATTAGTGGCCAAGTTTGGGCCATGGAATTTAATGGAAGGGATCCAAATGGCAAAGTTAGCCAAGGAACACTAATGTGTTTGATGCTAACGGCTTGTGGGAAAGGAAGTGGACTTCCAAGGATGGATTCCTAAGTGCTCCAATTTGGTGAAGTAAAAGCTCACGGTGAGGGAGCGGCAAAGTAGCCAAAAGATAGGGCCATGGACAGCCCTAGCACACAATATGATAACTGGAACTCAGTGTCCAAAGGTGGCATGAAATCAAACAGAGGATGATGGTGCCCTCAAGTGGAGAACTTCCTAGGATGAGGAAGTGGAGTTGCACAATATGTGCAATGCAAGGTGTCGAAGACACCTAGGAAATTGACCCCAAGAAGTTAAAATTCAAAGTTCCAAAGTGCAAAGGTTATATCGATGGGAATTGAAACCACTCGAGAATGAGTAGTGGGAATTGAGTTAGAGAAGATGTCTCTAACAGGTTTAGTGAGAGCTGAACCAATAAAAGGGAGCAAACCACCCCAGGTGGTCGAATAAGTCTCTATGTTGGAAAGGCTATCCTCCTTAGAGGATGGGCAAGGCATAGTGAGCCTTTGGTGTCAAACCATTGACGAATATAGAGAAGGCATGGTGAGCCTTCAAAATCAAACTATTGACAAATATTGGCTATGTGCCAAGGATGGAAATGGTAACACCTGCGGATGTTACTTTATGAAAGGGTTTACCGTTCGATGAGGACATCGAACTTCGTCTATGGGTGGTGGAGTTGTGAGACACAAAATCCCTAGGCCCCAAAGTGGAGCCGGAAAGGGTGCCACGTGGTAGTGGCCGAAGCGAAAGCCAAACGAGCATAACACGTTTGGACTAAAAGCTCCGACTTGGAAGGTCGAGAGCGGGAGTGGAACTCCCAACAAAGTGCTCGAGGAGCAAGCACGAGGCAACCAATAAGCAAGGCTCCAAAAAGGGACCCAAAAAGGACTAACACATGACACGTGGAAGTGTCCGAGATGGAGTCCGAGGCGGACCCGAGTTGGAGTCCGAGATGGACCCGAAATGGAGTCCGAGATGGACCCGAAGTGGAGTCCGAGATGGACCCGAAGTGGAGTCCGATATGGAGTCCGATATGGAGTCCGAAGTGGAGTCCGAGATGGAGTCTGATATGGAGTCCAAGATGGACCCGAAGTAGAGTCCGATATGGAGTCCGATATGGAGTCCGAGATAGAGTTTGAGATGGACCCGAAGTGGAGTCCGAGATGGAGTCTGAGATGGACCCGAGATGGAGTCCGAGATGGAGTCCGAGATGGACCCGAAGTGGAGTCCAAGATGGACCCGAAGTGGAGTCCGATATGGAGTCCGAAGTGGAGTCCGAAGTGGAGTCCGAGATGGAGTCCGATATGGAGTCCGAGATGGACCCGAAGTGGAGTCCGATATGGAGTCCGAGATGGAGTCCGAGATGCACCCGAAGTGGAGTCCGAGATGGAGTCCGAGATGGACCCGAGATGGAGTCCAAGATGGAGTTTGAGATGGAGTCTGAGATGGACCCGAGATGGAGTCCGAGATGGACCCGAGATGGAGTCCGAGATGGACCCGAGATGGAGTCCGAGATGGAGTCCGAGATGAACCCGAGATGGAGTCCGAGATGGAACCGAGACCGAGACCGAGACCGAGGCCGAGACCGAGGCCGAGACCGAGTCCGAGTCCGAAACCGGGACCGAGACCGAGTCCGAGTCCGAGTTCGAGCCCGAGTCCGAGTCCGAATACTAATACAGGCAGTTGGGTGAAAGCCCAAAGCGATCGTCCCCCAGGGGAGGGGGCTGCGGGGGGTTCCAAAAGTATAGTAGGGAGAGTGTGGGGGTTGGAGCCTAGTGGAGCCAGTTTGGCCAGGAAAGGCTAGTTTGGCCCAGGAAGGCCAGGCCCAGTGTTGGGTGATAAGCTGACCACTGGGAAGTCCAAGACTAGAGTGAACACGGACCGACAAGCGGGGTAGCTTGGTGAAGTGTTCAAGAGCCGACTCTAGTTCCCCCGGGAGATCGACTGGCCAATGCTCCCAGTCCAAGTGTGGGTGGCACTACCTACTTGGATACCAGGCGTGGCTCAACGGAACCTCGCTCTAAGCCCATGGCTAGAGCACCCAAGGGCGGAAGGCGGGGAGAGCACCCAGGTGGCTCGCGTAAGGCCACGGTGTTCCGAAATGTTGTCCCAAAGGCCCAGACTGTGGAAAGGAAGAGGAGCAGTCCTCTGGGGTAGTGACCAAGGACACAGTCATGTGGTGAGGAAGTCCAAGAGGACCATGGGACTTAGTGGTCGGGCCTGTAGGCCTCGATCCAGTGGCAGTGTTGGCAAACACGGCCAGGGGCAAAAAGGGACTTAGTGGGGACTGACAGAGGGATATTGGGGAAGGCTATTCCCCTTGTGGGTGGGCATCCTAAGGATGCTAAGGAGTGGATCTGAGATGACCACTCACGAATGGTTTGCCTAGTCTTGAAGAGCCAAGATTGTGATGCAAGTGATATGGACTACCAGTGTGGCAAAGGTGATTGGGCATGGCCTTAGCGTAACAAGCTGCCATGTTGGTGGTACCTTTGAGTGCCGGTTATGGGATCGGACACGTGGAGCACTTGGACCAAGTGCAAATGTTGAGTGGCATGGATGCCATTCTCGGGGCTAGCAAGTCCCAAGTCTTGAATTGGACTTATGGAGGTTGTGAATGAGACTCCTCCAAGTGGTCGGAGGTGTGGTTAAGTGACTGAAGTAGAATGGAAAATTTAGTCGCTTACAGGATGTTAATCCAAAAAATGCTGAGAACGCCAATATGTATAGCCAACCTTATCACATGCTTGGGAATGAACATTACAACCATGCCTATGTCCTCACCCTTAGTGTAGTGATAAGTGGGAAAAGTGATATCTCATAGTGTTGTATTAATTGAAGAGTGTTGCTAAGGGTGGCTAGAGCTAATGTATGCTTGAGTCCCATAAGATTTTGATGAAGCATTGGCCATAACATTCCTAACTTGATCTACTTTAATATATTTAGCTCTGCACAAAATAAAAGGCTTTGGAAACAAATATTAAATTGCATCATTGACTCAAATGACCTTTGCTAAATACAATACAATTGTTAGAAGGTATTATCGTAATCATTAGCATGTCCAAATAAGTGTTTAAGGACATTTTTTAGAAGGCTTCAATCCACATGAGTAGCTATAATCAAACCATTGTACCATTGTAACATTGTCCCTTGGAGAAATGTCAAAAACTTGCATAGGCCCCGGGCATCATCCCAAGAATGATAGACTCTAAAGTGATGAATAAATGGTACTCATCATCCCTAAAATTCTTATAAAAAATTTTAGTTTGATATGAGGATTGATATGAAGAGCAAAAGGAGTTGCACCACATTCTATGAATGCTGCCATCAAATGAATCTGGTTTTTCAATTATAATTATATAGCATTGAGCAATTACACCAATTATTATTCCAAAGTCAAAGGAGGGCCACAACGTTGTTTCATGGATAACTATGATCGAGGTGAAGGCCGAGAGTGGCAATTCTATGGTGGCTTTGCAAAGATGTAAACAACTAAAAGGAATAACTTAAAAAACAATCTATAAAGGTTCAAATATAAAGAGAAAGGGCTTATGAATAAAAGTGCACTCCCTTTTTCAATCGTTAAGGGTTTTGGGATAGTTGGGGTTAAACATCCTTGGGTTGGAATAATACTGGGTTAGATATGTCCTGGGAAGTTCAAATTCAGAAGTTTACATTTAATAATAAAAGGGTCTTAAGTCTAACTCTATTAGTTAGCTTAAAGGAATCACACCACATATTGATTGATATCTGGCAAGTCTAGTATGTGCCGTTGGGATCGACATGAGGGGTAGAGTGTCAAAAGAGTGAGGCTTTTGAGAGGGTTGCAACTCTTAGCTTCCATTCACAAAGGTGTGAACTTGCAAAAAAGTGTAATGAATTATAAGCAAACAAAGGGAATGACAAGAGAAATGATTTAATGATTTATAGAGAAAAAGCATATAAACAAGAGTGCACCCTCTTTTCTAATCAATTAAGGGTTTTGGGATAGTTGAGGTTAAGTGTTCTTAATTTTGAATAGTACTAGGTTAGGTGATTTTCTGGGAAGTTCAAATTTAGGAACTTATAAAGGATGCTACTGCTTTGCCATTAAGATAAATAAACAAAATCAAAGCAAAAAAGAAGAAATTAATAAACCTTATAAATGAGAGAGATCTAGACAATGCAAAAGCTAAATCTAAACCAAAAGCATAAATCCAAACACTCTTTAGGAATAATTAAAATTGCCCCTCAACTCCACCAATGTGAATGTATGAAAATGGAATATAAAAATATACATATTTAATTAGCCTAAAAACCTTAACTCATATATAGGAGTGATTAAAACCAATCCGATAAGCTACTAAAATCCCACTACAATAATAATAATATACAATATCACCTAGATCTCACAATATTTTTTTTTTATGTTTGAAAAATATTTTAGTATAATTGTGAGTGCATGGAATATGGAAAGGGAATACAGAAATGTGCAAATCAATTAACCCAAAAACCCTAGCTTATATACAGGAGCGAGTGGTCCGGATTGAAACCAATTCGACGGCTACCAAAATCCCACTACGCTAATATTAGTATATAGCATCGTAGCCATACACTTGGCCCTCACATCATCCCCTCTTCTCGGAATAATGGAAGGCCGTCAGGGTTCTCTTGTAGATAGGCCGGGATCTAGAGGAACATCAGGAGGAGGCATCGGTGGATCTGTAGACGGTATTAACTACTCCTGATCCCTTTGTATGAAGCATTTTAACTGCTGCACATGCACAATCTCCGGAGGATCGGTCTGCTGAACGTCATGCCGAACCTCATAAACTTGTGGTCCAACTTGCCACAACACCCGATACGGTCCTTTCCATTGCGTAAGGAGCCCCTTAGATAAACCACGTACCGTAAGATGGGGAAAACGGACTAACACCAAATCATCCACTTTGTACTCCGCAGGTGGATGATGATGGGAATTGTAGCGCCGTTGTTGTCCCACTTGTACGCGGCCTAAGTGTTCAGTAGACTCTGCTCGGACAAGTGGAAGAATGTTTGTCAAATATTGATCCCATGACCTAGCATCAGGAGCTCGTGGCAATCGCAAAGGTAAACCTAGCTCTGTTGGTAATATTGGATCATGACCATATAGAAGTTTATATGGTGAAGCACCAATAGAACTCTGCACCCCTGTGACATAGGCATACCGAAGAGACGGCAAATAACCATCCCAATCCGAATGCTGAAAGTTCACATACTTCGCAATCATCCCTTTGAATGTCCGAACGAGCCGTTCCACCAGACCGTCTGATTGTGGATGATAAGCACTCGTAAAAGTGTGGCGTATCCCCAACCGAGATGTCAAAATATGAAATACCTCAGCCATAAATGCAGGACCATTATCCGAAAGAATCCACTCTTGACAAGAATGCTGGAACACCACTCGATTGAGGAGGAAGTATCCAACAGTAGTTGCAGAGGCACTAGCAAAAGCACCAACTTCCACCCAACGAGTCAAGTATTCAGAAGCAATAATAACATACTCATTGCCAGCAGTCGATCGTGAAAAAGGTCCCATAAGATCAAACGCCACCAACTCAAACGGACGAGAAACTGCAATTGACTCCAACTGTCCTTCCGCAGCACAAGGGGGAGTATTACGAGCTTGGCACCAAACGCAGTTACGCACATACCGGATAATATCACGTCACATCTCTGGCCAATAGAAAGATCTATGCAGCTTCTCGGTGACACGATGGTGTCCCATATGCCCACCTAGAATAGGAGAATCATAGTAGGCATGGAGAAACCGCGGAATAAACACCGAAGGCACCACCAGCCATAAATGATCATCAGGATCCGTCCTCACAAAATAAAGAAGGCCATCTTCAAGGCGATATTGAGAATGTAAATGTCAAAAAGGCAAATCATCAGCAAGTGATGCAGGATTCTTAAACCCATCTCGAAGCCTTCGAATCCACGGCTCAATCTTTTGAGCCTCGCGAACCTCATCAAGAGAAGGTAGATCTTGCTCTGCACCCTGTGGACACTGAACATCAAGGACAGCAACCGCCGACGGCACAGAATCCTCATCTAGAAAATCCACAGATGCTGGAACAACAGGTTCGTCAGAAACATGAAAAGTGAGTGGAGAAGGAAGAGGAGCTCGAGAAAGGGCATCAGCATCAGCCATAGAACTCCCTGGGCAATGAACAACATCGAAATCATATATCTGAAGCTTCAAAGCCCATCGAGCCGTACAACCAACTAAGTTCTTCCGCTTCAATAATGAAGTAATAGCAGCATGATCACCTTCAAGTAACGTCCAAGAACCATGTAGATATGCATGAAGTTTCTCGAAACCCCAGACTGCTACTAAACACTCCTTCTCCGTCGTGGAGTAGTTCATCTCCGCTGGTTGTAATGTACGGCTTATGTATGCAATGGGATGGCGCTGACTAGGCACACTCGAGCTCTCTTGCATCAACACACCTCCAAGACCAATGTCAAAAGCATCCATGTGCAAAATAAAAGGTCGAGTGTAGTCAGGATATGCCAAAACCGGAGGAGTCGTCAATAGCTCTTTGAGATTCACGAACGCCCGCTTACAATCCGGAGACCAAATGAAAGATGAAGTTGATGACTTTAGCAACGCTCGCAATGGTGTAGTGCAATTGGAAAGATGATCCACAAAACGACCGAGATACTGCACCTTACCCAAAAAGCGTTGCACATCATTCACACACTTCGGAGTAGGGAACTTTAGAACAGCCACAAGTTTGTCAGGATCAACTTGCAAACCCTCACGAGAAATACGGTACCCAAGATAAGTTGTGTCCTTGGACCCAAACACGCACTTTGACCGCTTCAGCTTTAAACCAACGTCACGTAGCCGATCCAACACTTTACAAACATCACGAACGTGCTCCTCCCACGTCCCCTCCGAGTGGATCAAGACATCATCAATGAAGTCAGCCGTCACCTCTGGCATATCACAAAGAACCTTGTCCATCATCCGCTGGAAAGTTGCGGGAGCATTGTTCAAACCAAACGGCATCACCAAAAACTCGTACAAACCAAATGGTGTACGAAAAGCAGTCTTAGGAATATCTTCTTCGGCCATCAGTACTTGCCAATACCCAGAAGCAAGATCTAGCTTGGTGAACCAACGACTTCGCCCCAGATGATCCAAGAGATTAGCAGTGTGAGGAAGAGGGTACACGTCCGGGATCGTCACTTCATTTAACGGACGATAGTCGATGTAGAAACGAATACTCCCATCAGGCTTTGTTACAAGATGAGGTTCATATGCCCAAGGACTCCGCGACTTCCGAATAACACCCTTCTCCAACATCTCCTTGATGTTTACACGTAAAATCTTGATCTCCTTGGGTGACCGACGACGAACAGGAACCTTGATTGGACGAGTATCCCCGGTTGGAATGGGATGACGTGTGGCAATCTTGGCCCCAGACGATAGGTCAAATTCAAAGAGATCAAAATACTCCTTCATGAGCTGGTCAACAGCTGCAACACAAAGATCATCGGAGGGATCGAAAAAGGGAAGAGCAGAACAAGATGGAAACACAAGAGGAAACAGTGGGGGAACAAAAGTAATGAAAGCAAAGGTAGAAGTAGAGGGATGAAGAGGTACGGAAGTGAGACGAATGGATGAAACATAAGGAAGTATGAGACAAGGGGGAGAAGCCTCAAAGTCACACTTGGCATGATTGCGCTGCAACCAATCCATACCAAGAATGAGGTCAAAAGCTTGACTCAGCACCACCTGCAACGATTGCAACTCAAGCTCAAGATCGCCCACACGCACAACCAGGTTTGCCTCATCTCGTGCACATGCATGTGTACGGCCGTTGCCATAAAGAATGAAAACTGGATCCGCCACACGACGCAAGTGTAGACGACAACGTGTGGCAACAGGTCGAGCAATAGAAGACAAACTCGAACCTGTATCAACCAACACGGAGAGAAGAATAGGAGACCTTTTGTTATAAAAATGAGCTTGAAAAATAAACACTGGATGAACCGGTGCCGAGTGAAAACCTTGATGATACTCCCAAAAAAAAGATGGAGGGGTCACTAACTTATTCGCGCAAGGTCCCTCCATTACTCGTGCGACTCCTCGTTTCCCGAATGCACCTCGGTATCCAAACCTTCCACCGCAGCAGCACCAACGGGACGTTGCTGACGCCAAGGTCTCCACCCAGGAAATGGAGGTTGCCAATCCGGAAAACGCCGACAACGCCGATAAGTATGACCAACTTCATCACACGCCTAGCAACGAACATCACAGCCACGACCACGTCCTCGCCTTTGTCCTTGGACTCGAGTAGCAGCAGCATCAACCTCCATGGGAACAGGACCATCACTCATAAGAAGTGGAGCTGAAGGACGTGTAGCAAGAAGTGGAAGAGGCGACGTCTCATAACGTTGTGCCAAGCGAAGAGCATCGTCAAGAGTGGCAGGAGCAAGTGCATGCACAAGTCCGACAAGATCTTGACGAAGTGCTGGCCATAACATTCCTAACTTGATCCGCTCCGACATATTTGGCTCCGCACGAAGCAAAAGACTTCGGAAACAAATGCCAAATTGCATCACCGACTCAGATGGCCCTTGGCGAAGACAATGCAATTGTTGGAAGGCATCATCACAATCGTCGGCGTGTCCGAAGGCGCGTTTGAAAATGTCCGGAAGAACACTCCAATTGCCACGAGTGGCTGCGCTCAATCCATTGTACCACTGCAATGCCGTCCCTTGGAGACATGTGGGGAACTCACGCAAACGTCGAGCATCATCCCAAAAATGATGTGGCAATCACCGTGAAGTGATCGAACCAATGGTACACATCATCCCCAGGATTCCCACGAAAGAACTCCGGCCGAACGCGAGGATTGGCACCAAGAGCAGGAGGAGTTGTACCATGTGCTGTGAACGCCACCATCAACTGAGTTTGGTTGTTCAATTGCAAGTGCATAGCATTAAACAATTGAACCAACTGCTACTCTAGACTCAAAGGAGGAGATTGTGGATCGGCCATGAAGATGAATGAAAAAGAAAGAGCAAAGGAAGAGAAATGACAAAAAGCTGGAAAGAAATGGTAAATCTAGACAATGCAAAAAGCTAGATCTAAACCAAAATCCTGAAAGGAAAGAACAGAAGAAAGGAAATGGAAAAAGCTAGATCTAGACAATACAAAAGCTAGATCTAAACCAAAATCCCAAATCCAAGCACTCCCCAGGGACAATCAAAGGTGCCCCTCATCTCCACCAATGTGAGTGCATGGAATATGGAAAGGGAATACAGAAATGTGCATATCAATTAGCCCAAAAACCCTAGCTTATATTATATAGGAGCGAGTGGTCCGGATTGAAACCAATCTGACGGCTACCAAAATCCCACTACGCTAATATTAGTATACGGCATCGTAGCCGTACACTTGGCCCTCACATAATCATTTTTTTATAGATAAATGCATTTTAATTATTAAAATATTTAAAAGCCTTGGTAAGTTTAATATCATACTCTACATATGAAAAAGTTAATATAAAATGTCTATTTATAAAAATAGCTTGATTTTTATGGACTATATACATATAAATAAAAGGAATAATTCTAAAGCATTGGTAGCACACGTGGTTTTGACCCTTTATCCTATGGTGATTTACCATAGGATAACACCACGAAGCGGAACCTAAACCCTCTTTGTGCCACATGACAGATGCCATGTGTCACATGCCACGTGTCCATGCCACGTGTCTATAAGAACCCGAGGTTCAAGGCCTTGGGCCACTGAACAAAGGAACGGTGCCAAACTCCCAAGCATGGAGCCAAGGAGTGACGGAACCGAACCACGGGGCAACTCCCGAGCATAAAGCCCAAGGAGCGAAGGGAAAGGAGCCCAGAGCGACTTGGAACAGTCCTAGAGTAACCAGCATCCCAATGCCAGGACCAACACGCAAAACGGAGCCAAACGGAGTCTGGCGCTATTTTAGCATACCGGTGGCCTAACGCGAGGATATGGGTACTCCACCAACTAGCATGGAATGGAACTTGGGTTTAAACCCAAGCCGGATGTAGAACAAGGACAAGCACGCAAGCGGGAGCTAGACTATGCCTCAGGTTGGTCGGCCATGCCCGACCTACCCACTATCCCTATTATACATTTGGAACCCCCCACAGCCCCCCCCCCCCTTGAGGAACACACGCTTTGGGCTTTCACCCTAAGCCTCCCTTAGTATTAGGAGTTAGTCTCTGGGACAAACTCGAAACTTACTAAATATGGAATGTCCCTAGATTGCGAATTTGGACATAGGATGAACACCATTGTGTTCAGGACGATCTCTACATTCCGTAGATATGCCAAATGAGCAAATCTGGACACTTTCCATAAATAGCATTTGGGACCGAATTGAGACTAACACAAAGGGCATGATAGTGAGGGTGTTTGGCAGACAAGGCATGATAGCGAGGGTGTTTGGCAGACACGGTAAGCTATCATCCGGCGATATTGAGGGACCAATCTCAATACGCGAGGGTTCTTGTCAAGCCAGTGCAAGACAGAGCAAAAGAGAACTAAGAGCCAGGCCGAGTATGCTCAGCTAGAAACACATAGGAGTTCCTACCTTATGTCCATCTGGCTAAGTACAGGTGCTAAGCCCAGTAAACTAACACTTGAACAAGAGGAGCTGATAAAAGGAACCAGCAATACCGACCTCCTGCCATCGTGGCAGTAAGGTAAGAGTGTCCGTAAGGACTAGCCGACAGATAACTTTCGATACCTGAAGTCACATTCGCGACACTCTCCCCCCCTTGGGAAGATCGACGTCCTCGTCGATGCATACTCGAGTCTAGAATACCGCCAAGGAAACAACTCCAGAAAAAAGTTCACGGTACTCACACTATGTGAGAAATGCACCAACTTAAATGAGTTAGGAGGCAACCTCTTTGTCTAACGCGGATGCGCTACCAGCTCAGACACCTTCCGGCCGTCGCCGACAAGGAAATGACCAACGGAGTCAGCCACCCTTGCTGCTCTGGGTGTCACCCAGCTACAAAAGTGTGATATGCCCCTGCCCGCAGAGACCTAGAGAGAGAAGCCAGAGGCCCCAACCCTCCTGAGCAAAGAAACCAAACCCGTCGGTAAGGTTTAGATAGACTACTGTAAACAGGCAGTTAGAGTTGTTTACACAGTCACGCCCTTTCAACGGAACAAGGAACATCGACAAAGAGGCGGGTTATGTGACCAGTTAACAGTAGCTACCCCATGACTAGAGATTTCACCATGCACACGAAGTGCCGAAGCCAGTCTGCCCATTACTGGCCCAAACTCAAAGATCAATAGATGGACAATATCAAAGTCAAAAACAATGATATCTTAGAGTCTTAAGTATCAGTGATTATATCTTAGATTAGAACACAAAAGTATTCCAAGTATGTTATCATCTGATAAACTAGTAGGATAGTAGAGGAACCACCAAGATCATTAAAATTGGTAAACACAAAATACACCATCCAACAAAATTCAATAGCTAGTATATCATCAAGGAAACTCAATGATGAAACTTAACTACCGAAGATGGCAGACAGTATGCCAAATAACTTACTAAAGATAACTTATAGCACATAAAGGATTATCGACTAACAAGCAAAATGCTCGCGAATGTATCACCCAAAGGAAATAACATCCGAATCTATCAAAGTGAACTCAAGCAATAATCAACAGAATAGAATGAATGTTCCATGGCCAACAAACACTCGTTCATGCCAACTATCACACTAGCCAATCTGAATAGACCCCGGCCAACAATACCAAGGAACTAGAGTTGCTCTAGCAAGTGTCAGCAACATCCCATCAATGTCTTAAACCCAAGAGACCAATCCAAAGCAAACCACAAAGAACATGTGGTATTGCGAAAAGCCAAAAGCCTTCAAAGAGAACAACTAACCATCATAAAAGAACATCAATCATCCCATCAATAAAGAGATGCTGAATCATCATCGAAGAAAGAATCCACCATCCTAAAGAATGGCAAATCATTCTATATCAACAATAATCAAGCAAAGCCTTTTTGATAAGGATAATCAACTATCCTAGATGATAATTAATCATCACCAATGATTGCCATATGCAAATACTAACTTCAACATTGAAGCTAATGAGCCAAAATGCATTCCCCAACAACTTTTAACAAATGGAACAATTAGCATAAACTCAAAGAACCAAAAGCTTACAAAAGTCTATAGCCAAGTCATGCCTAGCAATGATCACAAGTCTCGCATGAACTAACTTCAATGCTAAGAAGAAAATCATGGTATAATCCATAATATCCTCTTCAACACATCCATAAGCTAAACTTCAGAATGCAAAGCTAATGAAGAGCATGTCTGCATCAATCCAAAAGCTAAGCATAACAAAGCTATGCTCAATAAGTGATCATCAAACGATCCTCCATGAATCCATCTATAGCAAAACGTAACTCACATCATAACAAGCACAAGAAGAATCATCAATGATCGATATATTCCAACTCAAATCCAATAAGGATTCAAATATTCCAATATCAATCATTAACTCTTCATCTTGTAAAGTTAGTGTTATCCACGACTAAATCACTTTTCAAGGAAAAGCTGAAGCTCAACCCCTACTAAATAACCTCGTTTAGAACACAACTAACTCAAACTTGCCACTCAGTTCATTTGAACGTCAACATAGTTGCGAACTAGCAAATGTACGAATGCCAATAACACAAAGCCATAGCCAAATCATCAACACTATCTTCATTAAGACTAATGAAACTCGACATCAATCTTGCGGAGAGACATTTCATTTCACTGAAATCTCAACATCAACAATGTCAACGACAAGGCATCACCTCAGTGCCACCAACACTAGAACAAAGCTAGAAGAAAGCACGAGTGTATCACCACTCAAAGCTCTCTAGCAACCAAGCTAACCAAAGTCGGAGATACTTTACTCAGTATCCGAGACCAATCCTTTAGCAAAACTCAGTTATAGATAACACTTCTTCAAGGAGTGAATCACCATATCCAAGACTCCATAAAATCCAACACTATGAACTAAACGCAACCAAATGATATCAACAGAGGTAGAGTCGACATGCCAACATGGAAACCCATGTAACTTTAACGACACGATCCTCCGCAACACCATCCGGTAAAGCAAGCCCATCACTGCTAATTCTTCATCGAGTGAAGCAAGTATCAACAGTCCTTGACAAAGTCTACAAGCAATCACTAGTTGCAAAGCAACCAACAATCACTCTTCAACTTGCCTTCACAAGACCCAAACACTAAACTCTTGCCATCGAGTCATACACTTGTCCAACATGAACGTAACACCCCAGATATGAGATAAAGGTTCATGGACAAGCACAAACTAAATGACCACTTGAATGCTACTCTGGTGCGATTAGCTCTACAATGCATTTAGTCACTAGCTCTGAGCATACCTAGAAGAGGCTAGCTATGCATGACCAACACTTAGCCGAAACTAAAGCGAAGACCATGAGATGGACTCATATCGGTACACAACCTCCTCATAGACAAAGCTATAGTACGGGTACCAACATCTCAAACTCAAACAACTAAGTTAAACATCACCATCCTTAGCCAAGGTGCAGGGCCACCAAGACCAAGTCAAGATCAGTGAGAGCTCACTACTCTCATAGAGTCTAACGAAATGCAAAGTGCAACCTGCCACCAAGCATAACACTACAAAAGAAAAGCATAAGGGTCACCTTTCTAGAAAAGTGCAACGGCCACTTTTCTACACTAACTCCAGACTCTATCCAACTCAATTGCCTTAGCTCCAAAAGTCAGCATCCCTTTCGGGCCGCATCATACAAACTACATACTAAGGTCTAAGCTAACCGAAGTCAACTCTAACCCCTTCACTAGTTTGTATTGGCTTTCGAAAACGGAATGGTTTTCGGACAAAGTGATAACAGATCAGCCATTGGAAAAGTCTAAGAAAATTTGTGGAAAATTTCCATCCTAGAGAAAGAATGACTCTTAGTCCAGGGATACAAACTTTCAAGACTCAACCAACTTCTTTCTACTAACAACTTCACATAGGTTCACCTCAACACAAATTCTCATGACCCATAGTATGCTTAAGCCTCGAACATCTTTTGCCTATTCTTTCGACATCCAACTCTAACATCCATAAAGTGCAAAGTGAACATCCAAGGCTTGATCACGAAGACCACATTTTCGGATATTCACATTGCATTAACACTCTTCTTCAACCACCTTCAAGATCCAATGTGAAGCTAAAACACTAACAAGAAAAATAACATGGAAAATCAAGCTCTAAGGAAAATTCCTCATCACTCAAAATAACAATGCCACTTCCACTAACACAAGTGCTAGTGATGTCAATGCCCCAACTACACATCTTCTCCATCCAACAATCTACTCCAAGTGCTAATGGATCAACCAGCAAGCCATAGCAAGCAAATGCTATAACCCTTTCCAACACTTCAATGGGCAAACTCTCAAGGAAACAAGGAACCAACTTAAGCTTAGCATAATGGACCACTATCGAGAATCTAGTCAAAGCTACTACAATGCTACTTTATGCAAGTAGACTAGCTTCTCCTTCAACCACTTTGGGGTTGATCATTCTTTAACCAAGCAACTTCGTAAACACATTGCTCATTATCACATGGTTATGATATAGAAATCACAATGACTTGATCATTAATTGAGCAACACCACAAGCAACACCCATGTCATTACTTCAAAGGTTTATGTGAGTATCAAGTGTCAACTCGATTCGACAAAATGCAATATAAATGCCACACTCCATCGATAGAGATTTATAACATCTAACACCACTAACTTTTGTTAACAACATGGACAAGCTCATGCCACTCTCTTTCCGACCAAACTCAAAACTAATCCAACACCAAGCTACTCAAAGAGCAATAGCAAGGTTCCCCGGAAAAGAATTGAGCATTGCAACCCAAGTCTTCTAATAGCAAGCCTAGACAAAATGGTATAACGCTTCACCGTTATCCATCCCACAACTTGCCATTTGTAAGACTATCATTTCCAACATGCATCAAGGTAGGGACTCTTGATTGCATAATGTGAACACAAGTAATGAGTCACACCTTGTTGCAAATCATCTTTCTGAGAAGAGAAAATGATTTACGTGTTTGATCCTTCGTCCCTAATGACTCTCTTTTCGGTCTCATCTTCGACTAAACCTCAAGCTTGCTTTCACACTGCCTTTAGTCCAATCCAAGAAAAGTTTATGAGAGAGCACGACAATGACTACTCAAACCAATAGACTAATCCTTATAGTCTTGACTGATCCACTTATAACCATGCCTAGGAAGGATCCACTAGTGCCGTGCTAAACAGCTACGGACCAGCCTATTTGCCACTCATAGCAAATCTAGGGAAGGTTTGCTTTCACTCACGGTACATGGAACAACTCATGGAACCACCGATAGGCTAACATTAATCCTGCCAACTCAAAGTGTAACCTCAAGTTGCTAATGCGCCTCACTCACGAGCCCAAGAGCAAGCTCACATTGTTAGGTACAAAAAGTAACCAAAACCATACCCAAGGAATGAATGTGAACCCTTTGCACCATAACGTGTACCCACTCGGATCATCGTTTTCATCTCTGCGTATGCAATGAGACTAGTTGCCCAATCTCATTGAATAGTACTCGCTGAGACTCTTTCTCTGATACCAAATGTAGCGCACGTGGTTTTGACCCTTTATCCTATGGTGATTTACCATAGGATAACACCACGAAGCGGAACCTAAACCCTCTTTGTGCCACGTGATGGATGCCACGTGTCACATGCCACGTGTCCATAAGAACCCGAGGTTCAGGGCCTTGGGCCACTGAACAAAGGAACGGTGCCAAACTCCCAAGCATGGAGCCAAGGAGTGACGGAACCGAACCACGGAGCAACTCCCGAGCATAAAGCCCAAGGAGCAAAGGGAAAAGAGCCTGGAGCGACTTGGAACAGTCCTAGAGTAACCAGCATCCCAATGCCAGGACCAACACGCAAAACGGAGCCAAACGGAGTCTGGCACTATTTTAGCATACCGGTGGCCTAACGCGAGGATATGGGTACTCCACCAACTAGCATGGAATGGAACTTGGGCTTAAACCCAAGCTGGACGCAGAACAAGGACAGGCATGCAAGCGGGAGCTAGACTATGCCTCAGGTTGGTCGGCCATGCCCGACCTACCCACTATCCCTATTATACATTTGGAACCCCCCACAGCCCCCCCCCCCCCCCTTGAGGAACACACGCTTTGGGCTTTCACCCTAATGTAAGCGACTAAATTTTCCATTCTACTTTAGTCACTTAACCACACCTCTGACCACTTGGAGGAGTCTCATTCACAACCTCCATAAGTCCAATCCAGGACTTGGGGCTTGCTAGCCCCGAGAATAGCATCCATGCCACTCAACTTTTGCACTTGGTCCAAGTGCTCCACGTGTCCGATCCCATGACCGACACTCAAAGGTACCACCGACATAGCAGCCCGTTACGCTAAGGCCATGCCCAATCACCTTTGCCACACTGGTAGTCCAACACCACTTGCATCACCGTCTTGGCTCTCCAAGACTAGGCAAACCATCCGTGAGTGGTCATCTCAGATCCACTCCTTAGTATCCTTAGGATGCCCACCGACAAGGGGAATAGCCTTCCCCAATATTCCTTTGTCAGTCCCCACTAAGTCCCTTTTTGCCCCTGGCCGTGTTTGTCAACACTGCCACTGGATCGAGACCCACAGGCCCGACCACTAAGTCCCACGGTCCTCTGGGACTTCCTCACCACACGACTGTGTCCTTGGTCACTACCCCAGAGGACTGCTCCTCTTCCTTTCCACAGTCTGGGCCTTTGGGACAACATTTCGGAACACCGTGGCCTTACGCGAGCCACCTGGGTACTCTCCTCGCCTTCTGCCCTTGGGTGCTCTAGCCATGGGCTTAGAGCGGGTTCCGTTGAGCCACACCAGGTATCCAAGTAGGTAGTGCCACCCACACTTGGACTGGGAGCATCGGCCAGTCGATCTCCCGGGGGAACTAGAGCCGGCTCTTGAACACTTCACCAAGCTACCCCGCTTGTCGGTCTGTGTTCACTCTAGTCTTGGACTTCCCAGTGGGCAGCTCATCACCCAACACTGGGTCCGGCCTTCCTGGGCCAAACTAGCCTTTCCTGGCCAAACTGGCTCCACTGCAGTCCTCCCCCTACTATACTTTTGGAGCTCACCAAACCCCCCAGGGTCTGGGAGACGAACGCTTTGGGCTTTCACCCTCTCAGGCTCCGGACTCGGACTCGGACTCGGACTCGGACTCGGACTCGGATTCGGACTCGGACTCGGGCTCGGGCTCGGTCTCGGCCTCGGCCTCGGTCTCGGTCTCGGTCCCGATCTCGGTCTCGGTCTCGGTCTCGGTCCCGGTCTCGGTCTCGACTTCGGACTCGACTTCGGACTCCATCTCGGACTCCATCTCGGACTCCATCTCGGACTCCATCTCGGACTCCATTTCGGGTCCATCTCGGGTCTATCTCGGACTCCATCTCGGACTCCATTTTGGGTCCATCTCGGGTCCACCTCGGACTCCATCTCGGACTCCATCTCGGACTCCATCTCGGGTCCATCTCGGACTCCATCTCGGACTCCATCTCGGGTCCATCTCGGACTCCACTTCGGACTCCAACTCGGGTCCATTTCGGACTCCACTTCGGACTCCAACGCGGGTCCATCTCGGACTCCACTTCGGACTCCAACTCGGGTCCCTTTTTGGAGCCTTGCCTTTTTCTCGCTTCGTGCTCGTTCCTCGAGCACTTCGTTGGGAGTTCCACTCCCGCTCTTGACTTTTCAAGTCGGAGCTTTTGGTCCAAACGTGTTACGCTCGTTTGGCTCTCGCTTCGGCCACTACCATGTGGCGCCCTTCCAGCTCCACTTTGGGGCCTAGGGATTTTGTGTCTCACAACTCCACCACCCATAGACGAAGTTCGATGTCCTCATCGAACGGTGAACAATTTTATAAAGTAACACCCGCATGTGTTACCATTTCCATCCTTGGCGCGTAGCCAATATTTGTCAATGGTGTGACATTGAAGGCTCACCATGCCTTCTCCATATTCGTCAATGGTTGGACATTAAAGGCTCACCATGCCTTCTCCATATTCGTCAATGGTTGGACATTGAAGGCTCACCATGCCTTTTGCATATCCTCTAAGGAGGGTAGTCTCTCCAACTTAGAGACTGATTGGACCACATATAGTGGTTCTCTCCTTTTATTGGTTTAGTTCTCGCTAAACCTCTTAGAGACCCTTCTCTAAGTCAATCCCACTACTCCTTCTCGAGTAGTCTCAATTTCCATCGATATAACCTTTGCACTTTGGAACTTTGAATTTTGACTTCTTGCAGTCAATTTCCTAGGTGTCTCCGACACCTTGCCTTGCACCTTTTGTGCAACTCCACTTCCCATCCTAGGAAGTTCTCTACTCGAGGGCACCATCATCCTCTCTTCTATTTCGTGCCAAAGTTCCAGTTATCATACTTTGTGCTAGGGCTGTTCATGGCCCTATCATTTGGCTACCTTACCGCTCCCTCCTTTGGAGCTTCCACTTTCGCCAAATCGGAGCATTTCGGAATCCCTCCTTGGAAACACACTTCCTTTCCCGCAACTTGTTAGCGTCCAACACGTTAGTGTTCCTCGCCTAACTTTGTCACTTGGATTCCTTCCAAGGGATTCCACGGCCCTATCTTGGCCACTCATCTTTTGCTCCTATCCGTTGATTGTTGCACCAAGCAACATCGAATCTCTACCTCCCTTCTTGAGGTATTGTTTCGGTTCCATAGCAAAGACTCTTCTTTGCCAAGTCCGGAGGATGTTCACCCCTAGTACGTCTCTTTAGCATCTTCTGCTATGGGCTCTATCCACGGCCCAACTTCGTGACCCTCCCATGGGTCTTTTATAGAGACTACTTTCCTCGGACTCACTATGCCATCGCACGGACATAGTTTATTCCCTTAGGTGCTCTTCCCACTTGGTCATCACGACCAAGCCACACCACCTTAAACAGTTCAATTTCAACATTTTGAACCAGGAACTTCATTCCTTAGCCAACCAAGGACCTTGTCCTTATCTGGCCATAAGATCACCTAGTGATCTCACCTTGGCACCTTAACAGAGTTGCCAAGAGGTACTTGGTCTTCTAGACCTCCAAGTTGTTGACTATAACCCCGGGGGCATCCCCCACACTTGGCGGTGCACCCAAGCCAGCCCTTCCGGCCAAGGGTTCATAGCAACTGAGATTAGGTGTCCCCATCTCACTCACCACGACCTTGGTGCCACTTGCACCAAAGCGTTCAAGTTAGATATGCCGAGCTTTCACACTAAGCAATCTAACCGTGCATCACGACTCCGAGGCATCCCTCGCTTGGCGGTGTGCCCAAACCAGTCTCCCCACTGAGAGTCCATGACCACCGAAATATGAGTGTCCTCATATTCCAAACCATCACCACGCCCTAGTGATTTGGGACTCGAACCCAAGCACTAGAGGGTTGGGACTCGAACCCAACCTCCGTATATGCATCTACGGACGGCATCACACAAGATGCCTGGCGTGACTCCCCACGCCGGTGCACCAACTTATTTTTAAAGCGCGCTACAGATCACAGCTTAGGAACCTAGTTCCTCCACACTGCCAAGTCCTCTCACTTGACATGTCTGTGATCATGCATGGCCTCCTCCATGCTCGGCCCCATGGCCCACCCTTTTTGAAGTTATCACCTTCAACTAGGGTATTTGTTCCCCCGACGTGCCAATCTCGCTTGGCAAGTTCTCCGACCACTGTAACATGGTTCCTGCATAAGCGTAAAAGTCCTTGACCATCGACTTTCGTTCAAAGCCCTCTCTTTGAACACTCGGGAACTACTTCCCTAACCTTGATAGCCTTGCCTCATGGCAAGCTTCAAGACCACGCTTCTGCTGCGCCACTCTGATTTCGCGCGTTCCATGAACCATTTACACTTGGCCTTTCTAGGTACTAAGCTACCTAGAATCGTCTTTGGGAACCTTGAAGGAACTCTGTCCCTCAGCTTGCTAAGGCCTCCCTTTTGCAAGCCTTCCAAATGCCACATAGTCTAACATGGACAATTCCATATTTTAGACTCTCCATGGCATCACGGTTGCTAGCGGCAACACCCTCGAGCCCCCACTTGATTCCCCACTCCTAGCTGGCATAACCAACCTTGGTTATGCCCTTCGATTTCTATGGTTCAGTTCCATCCCAATACTACTTGCCTTTGGCTTCACAGCTTTCCTTCGGTCATTCTCCTCCAGATCAGGAGGATAGCTTTGCACTTTCTATCATGCCTTAGCAAGTATTCTTAGGGATGAACCTACCCAATAGCCCAGGGAGTGGTTCCTCAATCCGGGTATGCTCACTTTATAATCCCACACACTGGGATTACATTGTTGCTTATGGGCCTTTACATGCCCATCACTAGCCTTGCCAAAATTCCATTTTTGGCTTTGTCCAACTTGGGTAGACAGTCCTCTCCTGTCTCCGCAACCTTGGACATTTGGATAGCACCTTCTATCCATCATTCGCTAGGGACTTAGTCCCTTGGGCTTTATCCATTGCCCTCGCGACATCAAACACCACCTTCTGGTGTTCTAGAGTGTTTAGGTGTCCCAATGATGGCTTTCTTGACAATGAGTATTTCCTTTTATGACATTGACTTACTATATCGCAACACAAGCAACTTATCCCTCGTAAGGGTATATCCGACTTCCCTATGCTATTAAGAAGTCTTGGGTAGCTACCTTCTACCCGTTTAACCAGTTATTTTGCACCTCTTGCTTAGTTGCCTCATAGTTGTCAAGTCTTACGACTCATTGCTTGGTGCTTTCACACCTCCATCATTATCTGGGTCACCACACTCCAACTGCATGCTCTGCAGCTTAGGCTATGCCATTCCCATTTCTATTGGGATTCCTTTGGCAAGGGGTTCTCATGAACCCACCAACATAGCCTCAAGGTATCACACCTTGGCACATTTGGTGTCTCCACACCATCGGCTCCACGAGCCTACCTCTATGACACTTTCCCTTCGTGTTTAAGTCTTTTGCCAAGACCAACACCGCCCTTTCTCATGCCAACCATCCGTTAGCACTGCACCATAGAGGTCACACACAACTTTGCGTCAAAGTTGTTTTCTTTTTAGGAACACCTTTCCCACGACTTTAGCATGGCACATTTTGCCATCAATGAGATACCCTCTGTTCTCATCCTTGGATCCTATGATCCCCCCCCATCCTTTGTGGGGTACAACACACCACAGTCCAAATGCTTCCATCAGTCCCTTTAGGACCATCCGTTGACTCTACTTGAGTCATCTAGCAGTTTTGGACTTGGTTAATCCACAGACCCGTAAGGTCCTACTTGTGAGGCACTAGCTCACTGGAATACACTTCTTGCATTCCTGTCCTACTCAAAAGGACTATTTTCACAAGTGTTACTCCGACACTTGATTTTGTTCTCTGGGGGCAACCTTTGCCCCTTAGGACTACTTGTCCATGTGATGAGAACACCAACTCATCCACTTAATACACCCCCAACTCCTTGGGTTGTTCCAGCATTTATTAGAGGTAGCCCCTGCTACCTTTTCAAGGACTTGAGTCCTCTTCCGTATTTGACCTCCCATGGTCATTACTTCTGGTCTCACATTCATGAGCACCAACCTCAACTATATGAGGATAATCTTGTGACTCCTTTATTGTTTTGGAGTCTCTATCTTTCCCGTGATCCCAACTTTAGTTGTTTACCACAACAACCTTAGCCAATTTGCTGAGACAAATGCTCATCCGGATCACATCCTCAACTCAATGAGGAAAACCTTGCACTGTTCCCAAGATCCCAAAGTCGTTCCATTATTGGCCCTTTTCTATCCACCACCTCGTCTACAAGTTCACACATGAACTGTAATGGGGAGCCATGTCTTCCTGACTTGCTACTCCTCAAGGATAGGCCCACTCCTCGGACCTTCCAATGCCAACACTAGTGGTGATATACTTGAGCACCAATAAAAGTCGGACTAAGGAACAGCTCCGATACCAAATTGTAAGCGACTAAATTTTCCATTCTACTTTAGTCACTTAACCACACCTCTGACCACTTGGAGGAGTCTCATTCACAACCTCCATAAGTCCAATCCAGGACTTGGGGCTTGCTAGCCCCGAGAATAGCATCCATGCCACTCAACTTTTGCACTTGGTCCAAGTGCTCCACGTGTCCGATCCCATGACCGACACTCAAAGGTACCACCGACATAGCAGCCCGTTACGCTAAGGCCATGCCCAATCACCTTTGCCACACTGGTAGTCCAACACCACTTGCATCACCGTCTTGGCTCTCCAAGACTAGGCAAACCATCCGTGAGTGGTCATCTCAGATCCACTCCTTAGTATCCTTAGGATGCCCACCGACAAGGGGAATAGCCTTCCCCAATATTCCTTTGTCAGTCCCCACTAAGTCCCTTTTTGCCCCTGGCCGTGTTTGTCAACACTGCCACTGGATCGAGACCCACAGGCCCGACCACTAAGTCCCACGGTCCTCTGGGACTTCCTCACCACACGACTGTGTCCTTGGTCACTACCCCAGAGGACTGCTCCTCTTCCTTTCCACAGTCTGGGCCTTTGGGACAACATTTCGGAACACCGTGGCCTTACGCGAGCCACCTGGGTACTCTCCTCGCCTTCTGCCCTTGGGTGCTCTAGCCATGGGCTTAGAGCGGGTTCCGTTGAGCCACACCAGGTATCCAAGTAGGTAGTGCCACCCACACTTGGACTGAGAGCATCGGCCAGTCGATCTCCCGGGGGAACTAGAGCCGGCTCTTGAACACTTCACCAAGCTACCCCGCTTGTCGGTCTGTGTTCACTCTAGTCTTGGACTTCCCAGTGGGCAGCTCATCACCCAACACTGGGTCCGGCCTTCCTGGGCCAAACTGGCCTTTCCTGGCCAAACTGGCTCCACTGCAGTCCTCCCCCTACTATACTTTTGGAGCTCACCAAACCCCCCAGGGTCTGGGAGACGAACGCTTTGGGCTTTCACCCTCTCAGGCTCCGGACTCGGACTCGGACTCGGACTCGGACTCGGACTCGGATTCGGACTCGGACTCGGGCTCGGGCTCGGTCTCGGCCTCGGCCTCGGTCTCGGTCTCGGTCCCGATCTCGGTCTCGGTCTCGGTCTCGGTCCCGGTCTCGGTCTCGACTTCGGACTCGACTTCGGACTCCATCTCGGACTCCATCTCGGACTCCATCTCGGACTCCATCTCGGACTCCATCTCGGACTCCATTTCGGGTCCATCTCGGGTCTATCTCGGACTCCATCTCGGACTCCATTTTGGGTCCATCTCGGGTCCACCTCGGACTCCATCTCGGACTCCATCTCGGACTCCATCTCGGGTCCATCTCGGACTCCATCTCGGACTCCATCTCGGGTCCATCTCGGACTCCACTTCGGACTCCAACTCGGGTCCATTTCGGACTCCACTTCGGACTCCAACGCGGGTCCATCTCGGACTCCACTTCGGACTCCAACTCGGGTCCCTTTTTGGAGCCTTGCCTTTTTCTCGCTTCGTGCTCGTTCCTCGAGCACTTCGTTGGGAGTTCCACTCCCGCTCTTGACTTTTCAAGTCGGAGCTTTTGGTCCAAACGTGTTACGCTCGTTTGGCTCTCGCTTCGGCCACTACCATGTGGCGCCCTTCCAGCTCCACTTTGGGGCCTAGGGATTTTGTGTCTCACACCTAAGCCTCCTTTAATATTAGGAGTTAGTCTCTGGGACAAGCTCGAAACTTACTAAATATGGAATGTCCCTAGATTGCGAATTTGGACATGGGATGAACACCATTGTGTTCAGGACAATCTCTACATTCCGTAGATATGCCAAATGAGCAAATCTGGACACTTTCCATAAATAGCATTTAGGACTGAATTGAGACTAACACAAAGGGCATGATAGCGAGGGTGTTTGGTAGACAGGGCATGATAGCGAGGGTGTTTGGCAGACACGGTAAGCTATCATCCGGCGATATTGAGGGACCAATCTCAATACGCGAGGGTTCTTGTCAAGCCAGTGCAAGACAGAGCAAAAGAAAACTAAGAGCCAGGCCGAGTATGCTCAGCTAGAAACACATAGGAGTTCCTACCTTATGTCCATCTGGCTAAGTACAGGTGCTAAGCCCAGTAAACTAACACTTGAACAAGAGGGGCTGATAAAAGGAACCAGCAATACTGACCTCCTGCCATCGTGGCAGTAAGGTAAGAGTGTCCGTAAGGACTAGCCGACAGGTAACTTTCGATACCTGAAGTCACATTTGCGATAATTTGCTAAGCTGGATTATTATATCACTCTAAAATTAATTGAAGAAATTTCTACCTTATATATGTTATTATTTGAAGTTTTTTTAGACACTTTGGCCATAACTTTGACTCCTATTTCATTAAGTAAATTGTAAGTTTCATGAAAATAAAAAGGAAATATAATAGAAAGTAATATAGAGACAAAAGTGATAGTAAAAGTAAAGGGATGAAGTAAAATAGAGGTGAGAGAAATGGAAAAAATATAAAAAAGTATGAGACAAGGGGAAGAAAGTTTAAAATCAGATTTAACATAATTACATTGCAACCAATCCATACTAAAGATGAAACTTATAATGATTAGAGCTCAAACTCAAGAATACCCACACACATGACTAAGTTTACCTCATCCCACGCACACAGATATATATAATTGTTGCCATAAAGAATAAAAATTGGTTTTGCTATATGACATAAAGGTACACAACATGTTATAATAAAGTTATCAACATCATCTTTCATTTTGTTTGAGAATTATAAGTAGGCATTTGTGGATCTCAAAGAAGTGTTGACAATTGACATATCCTAATTCTACTTGACCTTTCAACTTGTTTATGGATGCTTCTAATATTGGGTGTGTTGATGCAAGAGACCATGAGTATGCTTAATCAATATCATCCCCTTGCAATTATCAATTGTACATTGTAACTAGCAAAGGTGAACTACTCCATAATAAAAAAGTGTTTAATATTAATTTAGGGTTTTAAGAAGCTTTATATATGCTTGCATGATTTTTGAATATACTAGAAGGTGATCATGCTACAATAATTTCATTATTGGAGAACATGGTTGATAATACTACTTAATGGGCTTTAAAACTTTATATATATAACTTCGAGATTGTTCACTACTAAGGACATTCTATAGTTGATATTGACATCTTTTTCCAAGTTCCTCTTGCTTTTTTACTCTTTTCTTGTATTTTTGATAAGTATGTTATTCCAACATTAGTGTATTTTTCAAATAAGAATTCTATGTCATTAGTGGTTGCTTTATTTGATGTTTAATGTTCATAATGTGCAAAACTAAATTTATATTTACTTAATAAAGGTTATGAGGCTAAAAAGATTGAGTAAAAGATTTAAATGTTTCATGATAGGTTGAGAATTTTGTTGATGATTTGCTATTTTAGCATTTACAATTGTTTTAAGGATGACCTTGTTTACTTTATAGGGATTAATTATTTGTGGCTAGTTATGATTTATTCCATGCTTTCTTTATATATACTATGACCAAGTGAGCATATAGGACATCATTGTGTGATTAAGAAATTATGCAAATCTTTCTATTAGCCAAATATATGACATAATGTTATCTAGTATGTGTATAGCTGTATTTAATGCTAAATTAATATTACTGCCTCTTATACTACAAAAGATAATTGATGGTGTTTGATTTTATGGGACCATTTCCATAGTTAATTATTAGTAATGAATATGTTATTATTTCTTTTGACAACTAAATTTGTTGAATGATTTGGTCCTTTTGTTAATGTGTTTGTGACTACCATTAAATACTTCCTTTTCAATCAAATGGTGTTCTAGCAATTTTGTCCAAAGTGAATTCTCTCAGATAATAATTATGTGTTCATAGTTAAGGCATTTAATATATTAATATCTCGGCTAAAAATATGCCATACTGTCAGAAGTGTTTATTATACACAAATAGATGGTTTAATAGAATGCTCATTTGAATCTTCAAAGGGATCATTATAAAGTATGTAAACTTTTAATATTTAGATTGGGATAGTTATTTGCTATATTTTCGGTATATACATATTATAGGGGTTTAAAACTTCATTAGTGATTCAACCATCTAAGGGGGTTTTACACCTACCATTATATGGAATTTTTACATTAAAATATTTTAACTTAATTTAATATTTTAATGTTATTATTTTCACATCAGTATTAGTTAATAATGGCATTAGTTTTTTTAATAAAAACTTTAGATAATGCTAACACTCTTTTTAAATTAGTTAATTTAATGGTTCTTTGTTTGCACAAGCCATTAAGTTATACCTAAGAGTGTTAAACTTGATTCCACTAGCACCACAAGAACAAAGATCTCTCAAGAATGTTAAGTGTGCAATAAAATAGAGGATTCCACAAGCAAGAAATCAAACTTTCTCTTATGTGAGAGGGAGAAATAACAAAAAGTTATGGATGACATAGCAAGAACTCCCTTGATCATTGGCACTGCAAGAATAAATATCTCTATGGAAGAGGAAGGATTCCATAAGCAAGAAATCACGAAAATTTCTAAGAATTAAGAGCTTTACCTTGTGTAAGAGGGAAAATCTCTATGGACCAACCACAATCCCTCATGAATATAGCAATCTACCACATTGTCCCCAGCAGTAATATCATTGTGAAATCAGCCATTTCGTCTATGAGCACATTAGGTGTATTGGCGACTACCATGCTGTGCTCTTTGCACTTTTTGAGGTCAATCTTGTCCAGCCCCACATTGAATGACAACATGATCTCCAACTGTGGGATTGCATTGATCACTGCTACTGATGGCTCGAACTTGTGATTGACAACCGACACTTGAATTTGGCCCAAGTGCTGCCTATAGAATATTTGTAGAATAATTTAATCCTAATGCTACCAAAGTGTAGCATTAGGATTTTAGTGCAAAATGCAAAAGAAATGCTAATTGTAACATTAGCTTACTTTAATGTAAATTTCTGGTGTGAAAAAGTTACCATTAAATTCAGCTATTAAATTAGATTTTAATATAATGGTGTGGTGGTGTGAATAAATTACCATTAATTTTAGTAATTTAATGGTGGGTGTGAAAGCCCCTTAACTCTTAAATATAATATTTAATAGACCCAATTTTTAATTTATTATTTTAGATTTTCAACACTTGAATATGGTTTGCTAACCATGCATATCACAGTAATCCATATTTCATTTAAGGTTTAAATGGTATTTAAGTTTTAGATTTTAGAATGCTATAATTATACTTTTTATAGCCTACATTGAGTGCCATTGTAAATAGCATGTTTAACCAATAACTTCCTCCAGACACCATCCATGCCTTTTCTTCTTTCTGTTTATTTTATGAATTTATTTCTAAAGAAACGCCTAATGCATGCTAAATATCTCTCAAAAAATATTAAATGTTGGTATTTATGCTTTATCAAAGCTTAATGAAATTGATATTTTTAAAGATTCTCTGATAGCAACTTGTTATCAAGGAATTTTGAAAAATATGTAACTGCATCAAATTCAAATCAAAATTGCATCTAACAAGTTTTTTTTCAAATGGCATATTTCTGTATATCATTATATTTTTATAATACATTTTACCCTTTCAACTTCTCTTTTATCCCTTTACATTAGTGAGTTAGCTTGTTAAGTTGCAGGTGGGAGTTGAGGCGCCAAGCCCCCTATATGCACATTAAACAAGCAATTCACTGTAGTATCAAATATATATATTTGCATACTGCAGACCTCTAGCGTTTCTGTTTCATGGCTTGTCCATGCTTGGCTTACTCCAGTAATTTTAATTGATGTAAAGTAAGCTTGTTCATTGTTGTATCATGATAAGTCCAACTTTATCCTCCTAGCCGTCTTGTTCTTAGATTCAAAATAGCAAATAAATTACAATGCAATTATGAGGTATAAATTCAGATGTGTTAGTAAAACCTTCTCAGTTTGTCTACCGCCTACACAAACGGAGCCATCTTTGACTCATGCGTGTTGCTACTAGTGAATACTGCAAGCAACAAACAGTTCACAAGGTGTTGATGTAGACTATCTGCAAGCTTCAAGACAGATCTGCGTCAGCAATTTTAAACAGTGCAGCAGAGTTGATATCTGAACCACCATCTGGGCCAGATGGCTGTTAACGTGTCCTGTCCGTGCAATCAGGAGCGTCCACTTCGAAGGAGGGTGGCATTCACATGTTTTCGTATGATCATTTTCTTCTACGTTGAGATTGCACCATCAAAGCATAGTCACCTAAACATCCATTTCTTTCGACCTTTCCATGTCACTCTTGTGGTCACGAGCTCGTTCGTATTCAGTATTTTTATGTTTTATATTTTGAAAAGCCACCGTTGTGCTGATTGTCGCGTCACGAGTGCCCAGTTTGAAGGACGCAACATCAACACCATGGTGGCACGAGTGACTTGTGGCAATATGACAAAAAGTACACATTAGCTGCCACCGCCCTAGCTCAAGAAAACAAAGAAGTACTCAAGGGAAAGGTTACAGAAATTTTGTTTTGTTGTGAGCTTGTTTCCTAGCGATAAGGTGCATAAACACTAAAAGGAATGTTCGTACAATCGGCTAATCAAGTGAACTCGAATTAATTTCTATGTAAACTCTCTTGCTAAAAATATTTAAAAAGACCTTCTGGACCACCGCATAAACTTGGAGACAAGACTGTGAAAATCACTACCAGTGGTACGAAGTGCTGAAAATGCGTACGTGCTCAAACCAGCTGGCTTTGTGAGCGTACCCAAGATCAAGTCCATTATTCGCTCAGAAGTACCTGAATGATATGTCCAGGAAATTGGAGTTATATGTCACATTTTTGCTCAGATATTAAAATGTTTTTGTCATTATCGATGATCATAATCAGCATGTATGCTTATAAGCTCGCCTTTGTTTGCTCCTATATGCAGGGTAACGAGTAGTTATAGCTATTGCATGCAAAAGTGTCTTGAATCTAGTGTGTATTTGCTGTAGTAGCTATGGCTTCTGTTCTTCGACAGATGACAATGGGTGAGGCTAGCTTCCTTTCGCTGCTGACAGACTTCATCGGCAAGACGGAGAAGCTTCAAAACAATCCTCCAAATCTGATACCAGAGGAATCGCTTGTTGTGACTAAGGTGCTTGAAGTGCTGGGACCTTATAGCATCGACAATGGTGGACCTTTGCTCCTCAAACCAATCTATTTTCAAGGCCTTGAAAAAAGGAAGAACCTCATTGTCACATATCCTGGTGAAGAGCAAGATAGAATAGTCTCCATTGTTGGCTGTCATATGGACGTGGTAGTGGCTGATCCAACCAAATGGGTAACTACTGCTCTTGCCTCTTGCAAATTGAGCTGATTACTAGCTGATAGTTGTTTTGTTTTCTTCAGGAACATTCGCCGTTTAAGTTAACCCAGCTTGAAGATGGTGATACGCTCTATGGACGAGGCACTACAGATTGCCTCGGACATGTTGCATTAGTGACGCAGCTGTTGAAGCAGATGGCAGAAGCAAAGTTGAGGCTCAAAACAACTGTGGCAGCTGTGTTCATTGCAAACGAAGAGAATGCCACAGTCCTGGGCATTGGGGCTGATGCACTCATGGATGCACATGAACTCGATTTCCTCAAAAATGGTCCTTTGTAAGTTCGAGGCTCTAGCCAATTGATTGAGCTTGCATACATGGTATTTTCGTTTTGTTTCTGCAGATATTGGATGGATTCCTCCGACAAACAGCCTTGCATTGGAACCGGTGGAATGCTTGCTTGGCATCTCACAGCTCATGGAAAACTTTCCCACAGTGGTCTACCAAAGCAGGTACATTTGTACAGTACAGGAAAGTAATGCTCACCGTATCTAAAGCTCTTGGCAATGTGTCGCAGGGAATCAATGCAATTGAGCTTGCTTCTGAGGGACTGAAAGAAATTCAGGATCGTTTCTATAACGATTTTCCAAAGGTTGTTCCAGATGAAGATAACTACAAGTTCGACACCCCTTCAACAATGAAGCCTACACAATGGACATGTAAGCATTGACAGCAAGCAGATTGTGGACTCTTAAGCTTGTTAAATTCTTCTTTGCAAGAAGACCCCGGGAGTGCAATTAATCAAATCCCAGACACTTGCACCATTTCTGGAGATTGCAGGTATTTGATTGAATTTTGGATTTCGAATTAAAATATGTTGCTCCTCGCATTGTGAATTATGTTGCAGGATAACACCTTTCTACAAGTACTCTATCTTGAGATCTAGAACCCTTTGCTGAAACGTGTGCGCAGGGTGGACGAAGTTGAAAAGAAACTCTTGCAGTACGTGGACTATATAAACCAAAACATAGAAAAACTGGAGACTCGTGGACCGGCGTCTAAATATGTGTTACCGGATGGCACCAGAGGAAAGTAAGGAGCATAGAAATGTTGCTAAAGCCTCCCTTGAGTTTCCATTTTCCAGATTGGAGATAACATTTGATGCGGAAAAGATGCAAGGCATTGCCTGTCACATGGACTCAAAGGGATATAAAGCCTTAGCTAAAGCCACTGAGGAGGTTCTGGGACATGTTGAGCCGTTCTCAATTACTGGATCACTTCCAATCGTTGGTGATCTGCAGGTACCTTTCATTTGTTCTATTTCTATCCTACTGAGAGCAAGTTCAATTATCACCAGGACCAAGGATATGACGTGCAAACCATAGGCTATGGTAAAATGACATTATCTCTTTATTGAAGTGCTAATATTTATTTAAGTGAATGATGCAGGTTTAACATCAGCATATCATGCAGACAACGAGATTTGTCTGCTGTCGGACATGTCCCAAGGCTTCAAAATCTTTGCCATATTGATTGCAGACTTGGATAGTTCATTATAAGAAAGATGATGCAGTTCAAATACGTTCTAATCAATGCACTTCAACTTGATCGACGCTTGAGTGATCAGGAGGCCGGTCAAAGACTGCAAGCCAAGTGAGTGGCCCCTTTGAGTCAGTTGTATTTGCAGTTATATTGTTCGTACTTGATATTATAAATTGAATGTGAAAATTATTTTATTATAATTGTGAAATAATTTTCTAGATGAAAACACTAAAGCGGAGAAGTACTTGGCACGTGAAGCTCACACCCGTGGTGCTTGGGCTCGTTCCAAACACTAGCGATTTAAATTGAAGCATTCAGCTGTTGAAAATTACGTGGGCACTCGGGAGAAATGTCTCCTCGCGTCCCTGTTTGTCAGGGATTTAGGTGAGGAAGAGATTGACGGACGAGCACCTCCAATCGAAATGGGACTCCAGGGGCCACGGCCAAGTAATGAAAGTCAATAAACTGACAGTCTTCAAAAGCTCCATGCTCAATAATCCGGATCAATAATGCGGATCCAAATTGCATTCTTACATCCGTGATTCAAAAAAGCACAAATATTTCTCTTAAAATGAAACTACGCCAACCTTTGTCTCTTATTGGTACCGGAATCGGATAGACATTTGAAGAATCTCTTCCAGCCAACGTAAACTCCCTCGATTATAAGTGCCGTGAGATGCCGAGGGACCTCCAGCTTACACTTTGCGCTTTCCATCGTGACAATCGGTCGGCCATCTCCATCCAACTCGATTCCCTGCTGGGATTGCGCCTTGTGGAAACACTCGTAGTAGTAAATCGGACTGATATATGGTGGAAGACCGTAATCAACGTTGCGATCCACGAACAAAACATTTGGGAAGGGCATCACGCTCCTGAGTAGAACAGCCAGAAGAATCCTCCCACACCTCCCATTACCATCGAGAAAAGGATGTATGTTCTCAAACTCGAGGAAAAATGATCCCCCGAGCTTGAGCACAGCTTCGATCTGTGCCTTGGCCGGTTCCAAGCGAGAAATCTCTGAAAGGGCCGACTTGGTTTTGGTGAAGAGCTCGTCCAGGGAAGCACGCACCAAAGTTGGCCAGGTAAAGACATGCACGCCAACTTCCGTATTTGTGAACACGACTTCCTTCTCTAAGCCCCGAATCCGGCCCGCGATCTCTGCATTTGTTGAAGCGAGCAATTCGGCGTGGCACTTCTCCAGTTCTTGGATGGAAAACTCGGGCTGTGACTGCCCATCATCGACCCAATAGTGTTTCAAGGCCTTGTAAAGGCAGCGAACGCTTTCCAGCCTCGAATCCTCCTGCTTTTCACGCAATTCTAGAGCACCCTTTTCGATCGCTTGCACGGTTTCATCGTAAGTGTCAAAGCCTTCCCTTTCAATCTTGTTAACTTGGAAGAGAAACTCTCCGAGAGCAACTCGTGTGTGTTCCGTCCTAGCAGAAGTCTTCTCCTCTGGGGAGAGTTTCTCATACCTGGAACAAAAATCCACAATCCTGTCGAGCATCTCGCTGGTGCTCAAATCGCTCCTCCTCCAGTTTGGTCTCTCCTTGACGACGAAATCCATCACTGGATACAAAAAACCCTATACTCGACTGCAACAAAACCATTTTTCTAAAAACCTTTTTAGCAGAAAGGGGAGAAAAAAAAAAAACGATGATCGTCAGTTCACGCGCTGTACCGCAGAATCGATTTGTTTAACGTGCTCTTGGAGAACATTCCACTGATCCATGGTGAGAGAGATTCCTGGAATAATCAACAAAGCAACTATTGATCAGTGTGTGGGTGTGGGTTTGATCGATTTGGAGTTGAAAACCAACCTTTCTTCCCTGGCAAGCACTCGCCTCCTTTGTACCAATACTCTCGAATGTCTACCAAGACTTGCCCCCTCCATTTGCGCACCGAGACCTTGCGATTCTTTGATATCTACGAGCTCCAAGAGATTAGGGCTACCCCGGATTCGATTATCCCATCATACCTCGCACACCGCCACGGTCTCCTCGTCCTCTTTCTCGTCTGCTTTGCTCCCGCGCTTCCTCTTGCTCGCCATTACCAAAAAACAAAAGATTCTTTAGGGCTCTTCCAGATTCGATTATTAGTTTTTGTTGATCAAAAGATTGAGAAAAGAAAAGGTTAGGAGCATTTTTGCCAGTATCCAGCAACTTGGCTGGCCGTAAACCTTGACACCATGACTTGATCCCTGGGAGGCATGTTGCAAGGTTGTCCTGCTGTAACATTTCCAATGTTTTCACCTGGATTCGGCCGCCATGGCTGGACGCCTTTGGGAACCTCCGGCTTGAACCTTTGCAACTTTGCGTACGCTTGCATGACATGCAGCATGTACGAGTAGACGTGATCCATGGTTAGCTGCTCCTTGAGAAAGGCTTGCCCACGTTTTCCAATAGCAGAAGCCTTCGAAGATTTGGAAGAGAAGTTTAGGCAAAGAAAACCAAATGGAAGAATGAGATTTACCTCAAATGGATGTGCGTTTCCCCAGTCCACAGCATGCTTAATGGATGAACACATGTTCTCTCTGCTGATTGGCCAGTACTCCACATAAGGTAGCCAGGATCTCGCGAAAAACTCCCAGAAATCGGGCTGAATGTGGAGAATTGTGGAGCCACAAGATATCAAGTATTTGAGGCTAGCTGACCACCCTCGTCCTTCAGCATAAACCTTGTATCTACGCCACAAATATCAAGAAAAAGCACACACAAAGTTTACAATCTTTATCCATCACTTCTGATTTTAAGTCCATTTCATTACCTGGTGTGACATTGTTTTGATAGCGACGATGTCTTGAATCCCTCGGCTTCCTCTTTTGCCCAATCCTGGGAATTAAAAAAAAATGTAAAAACTTCATCACCATTTGCGTGGATTCTTACCAAATAATAGACGACAACGTTGTATTGCGTGTTGTTGCATTGAAGCAACTCCTCGCGAACCGGTGTCATCACCCAAAGATTTCCCTTCCAGTAGGCAATCGCCTCCCTCTCAAACCAATCCGTTTCATTCGCTCCCTCGAAAATCTCCACACTTTCTTGCTCCCAGGGACGAATCTTGACTTGTGGCCTATGAAAGAAAATTCACAAAGTTTTGGCGATCAAGCTCTCGAAAAAACAGCGAAAAGAAGAAGCTCAGGGACGATAGTGCTCGCTTACCATCCCCAGAAAGACCAATCTGGGAAGAGTATATCAAAATGCCCCCCGAACCTGGACGTGCAATAGGAGAAGATTGGCGGCGGCGGCTTTGACCGATACTCGTCCTTGGGAACTTGAGGGAAATCATTGCAAACAAAGACCATCTCCATGTCCGGAATCATCCCGGGGAATTTCTCCAGCAGCAAGAGCAATCCTTGGAGAGTGATCTCGTCCCGGGTCTGGATGCATTCCTGAATCCGCTCAAAGTAGAGCTTACCATCGACGATAACGAGCCGAAAATCGCCTTTTCGCCGGGCCTCGTCCAGGTGCTCGCGAGTGATCCCACTCTCGCTCCAGGGAGCCAGATCTTCGTGGATCCATGCGAAGTAAGATGGGCAATTGGGCTGCTGCTGCTGGCGATGGATCGTCCCCATGTGGTCCTCCTCATGCGCGACTACCGCGAGAGGGTCAACTCGTTGGTCCTCCTGGATCACCGGGAAGCATCGCCGTGAGTGTAAGATCGAGACTAAACTTACACTTGCCGATCGATCGACCGATTGGAGCTAGATGGATAATTTACTGTTTGCTTACTCTGAAAAAGAAGAACAGGGAAACGAGGAGTAGAAACGCCATGGCTGCTCCCAGCACCCTGTTACGGAAGAGATCTCCATAGAACATGGAATCGAGTGAGAGATGGATGGATCGGAGATAGATCGATGGATCGCTCGATCGAGCTGGACTCCACTCCACTCTCTCTACCAGACCAGAAAGAGAAAAGAGGAACCTTTCCTCTCTACCAGACCAGAAAGAGAAAAGAGGAATCTTTCCACTGGTATAACGACACGTACTCGAAACCGTTGACTTTTACATTTGACTCGTTCAACGGTAGGCTAATGGACGGTCCGATAAACGTGGACCATGGATTCCCATGACCGTCCCAAGAATCTTCGCATATGCCAAGAGCCTGTGGTATATTCCATATGCAAGCTTGTTTTGATACGAACTTTTGCGCGTCACTGATCAAATCATGCAAGACTCTGGGCGATGTCGAGTCCGCCCACTCTCGGCTTCTCTCCAATCCACATCTTCTTCCCTCTTCCGGAGTGTTCCTCCTTAATCTCTTCGTCCAAATGTATGCCAAGTGTGGCAGCCTTGCCAAGGCCGAGGAGGTCTTCGCCTCGATCCCTCACAAGAACACTTACTCGTGGGTTCTCATGCTCTGCGCGTATGCCGACCATGGACGCTTCCAGGAGGCCAACAATATCTTTGAGAAGATGCCCGAGTGGAACGTTGTGGCCTTCACCGCTATCCTTGACGCAAATACCAAGTCTGGGGATTTTGAGGGTGCTAGAAAGATACTCAATGAAATGCCGGAGAGAAATCTCGTGTCATGGACAGCAATGCTGTCGGCTTACGTACAAGCAGGCAAGTTTGAGCAGGCAAAAGGAATATTCTTTGCAATGCCGGAGTGGGATCTTATGTCAAGAAACGCGATGCTGTCAGCATATGCCAGACATGGGCATTTGGAAGAGGCCAAGCGACTGTTTGATTCCATGCAGCAGCGCGACATGGTGACGTGGGCGGCAATGCTGTCGGCCTATACGGAGACAGGGCATCTGGCGGCGGCAAAAGATACGTTTGATTCTATGCCGGAGCATAATCTAGTCTCAAAGACATCGATGGTCGGAGCATATTCCCAGAACGGGCAAATGGAGCTCGCCAAGCAAGTGTTTGATTCAACCCCAGAGCTCGACGTCTTCTCCTGGAACGCAATGCTCTCGGCCTTTGCAAACAATGGCTACCTCCGGGAGGCTAAAGAATTCCTGGACGAGATTCCGGAATGGAATGTGGTTTCCTGGAACGCTTTGCTTTCGGCATTTGCTCAAAGGGGTCGTTTAGATCACGCAAGGGATCTCTTCAACTGGATGCCGGAGCGCGATCGCATCTCCTGGTCTTTGATGCTGGCGGGACTCCTGCAAGGAGGGCTCCTCCGCGAAGCCAGAGCTCTTCTCGATCGGATGCCCGAGTGGAGCGCCATGGTCTGGACGGCGATGCTCACCGCCTTCTCGGAGCACGGGCATCTCGATCAAGCCAGGAAGATCTTCGACGAGATTCCAGAGAATAATCTCGTGTGTTGTACGGCAATGCTGGCGGCGTACGCCGAGAACTCGCTGCTGGAACACGCCAAGGAGATATTCGATGGCATGGCGGAGAGGAATCTAATCTCCTGGAACGCCATGGTCACGGCATATTCCCAGAACGGCCACCCTCGCGAGGCCAAGCGGCTCTTCGACTCCATGCCCGCTTGGGACCTCGTCTCGTGGACCGCCCTGTTGACCGCCTACACGCACGGCTTCCACGTGGACGAGGCCAAGTCCACGTTTGACCGGATGCCGTACAGGGACGTGGTGGCGTGGAACGCGCTGTTGACCGCGTACGTGCAGGGCGGCCACGTACGGCAGGCCCGGAGCCTGTTTGACGCGATGCTCCAGCGCTCGCAAGTGTCGTGGAATCTTATCGTGCACGGATATGCCCAGGCCGGGCATATGCTGGGAGCCCGGGCTCTCTTTGACGGTATGCCCGAGAGGGAGATCCCGGCGTGGACGGCCACGATTGCGGGATATGCCCAGTCCGGGCATCCCACGGAAGCGCTGGAGCTCTTCTGCGAGCTACACTTGGAAGGGATCAAAGCGGCAGAGGCGTCGTTCACGTCGGCTTTGATCTCTTGCAGCCATGGCGGGGATTTGCGCTCGGCCTGCCGATGGTTTGCGTCGATGAGCTTGGACTTTGGATTGACACCCATGAAGCAGCAGTTCAGCTGCATGGCGGATTTGCTGGGCCGAGCCGGGCATGCCCGAGATGCCCAAGAGCTCATGGAGACGATGCCTTTCCAGCCCGACTTCCAGGCCTGGCTGTCGCTGCTCGGGGCCTCGTTCCGGGGCCCGGGCGATGCCGAGTGCGGAGCTCGGGCAGCCGAGGCAGCGGTGGAGCTCAATCCTCACGTCGCTGCTCCATACGTACTTGTCACGAATGCGATGCGCTATTGTTAAATGCCACACTTCTCAAGCAACGACAACGGAGGATAGAACTGACCATCTCGCGGAGGGTAATTCCAAAAACTCCGTATGGTTGACAAGCTTTCGTGGAAAACACGTGAGCCTTTAAGAGAGTCTGGCACCATTTGGAAGAAGTTGTGGCTATGGAGGTCCCCGGAAGCTATGGTGTGCCATGGCTGAGTGCTATCAAAGACAAGCTCGACTTCCACTACATCCAGGGCGAGGTGGAGTTTTTCAAGAGCCGCGTAAAGAAATACAAGAGCACCGTGCTCAAGGTAAACTTCATCCCCACTCCTCCGGGATTTCCAAACCCCGCGGGGATCGCCCTCCTCGACCAGAGATCCTTCCCAGTTCTCTTCGACAACTCCAAAGTCGACAAGCGCGACGTCTTCGTTGGCTCCTACAAGCCATCCGATGCCTTCACCGGCGGCGTTAGAACGCTGGCGTACCTCGACACCGAGGAGGAGAAGCACGCCCGTCTCAAGGAATTCGTGTTCCAGATCCTCAAGAGCACCGGCCCGAGGTTCCTGTCCGAGTTTGAGGCCGAGATGGCCAGCGCTCTCGCCGGGGTGGAGGCCGAGATGGAGTCCGGGACGAAGAACTCCATCGCCGTGAGCTCCAAGCTCCTGGATCTGGCGTTTAACTTCATGGTCAAGGCGGTCACCGGCGGCGCTGACCCATCCAGTCAATTCGGGTCATACGGCCCCCTGCTAATGCAGCTATGGATTGGCGTCCAATTCGCGCCAATCTCGCCACGCACGCAACTCCCCGCCGTGATCGAGGAGCTCCTCCTCCGCAGCTTTCCACTGCCGCCACTGATCGTCCGGTGGCCCTACGATCGCATCGCCGGATTCTTCCGCGACAACGCCACCGCGCTGATCGACATGGGCGAGAAGCAATTCGGGCTGGATCGCGAGGAGGCGCTCCACAATCTCGTGTTCGTGGTGGGCGTGAATGGGTTCCTGGGCTTCTCGCGGATGCTCCCATCGCTGCTGTTCTACGTCGCGTCGCAGAGCGAGGCGTTCCAGCAGCGGCTGGGCGGGGAGATCCGCGGCGCGATGGGCGACGATGGTAGCGCGCGCAAGTTCATGGCCGCGGTGGAGCGAATGCCGCTGCTCAAATCGACCGTGCTGGAGGTGATGAGGATCGCGCCGCCGGTGCTCTACCAGTACGGGCGCGCGCGGCGGGAATTCGTGGTGGAGTCCGGGGATGGGAGGGAGTTTCTCATCCGCAAGGGCGAGCTGCTGGGCGGATCGCAGGCGCTCGTGTGCCGGGATCCCACAGTCTTCGATTCGCCGGACGAGTTTGTCCCGGATCGCTTCCTCGGGGCCCAAGGCCGCGAGCTGGAGCGCTGTGTGTTTTGGTCCAATGGCCGCAACACGGACTCTACGAGCTCTGCCAACAAGCAGTGTGGAGGGAAGGATTTCGTGGAGACAATCGGGCGTTTGTTCGTCGCGCAGCTCTACTTGCGGTACGAAAGCATCAAGCTGGGCCCGGATTCCAAGCCCGAGTCGCCCGTGATCAAATCGCTGAGAAAGATCTCCGTGGCAACTAGAACTGGCAACAAAGTAAGTGCCTAGCTCCAAGCTGGAGTGTATAAGCTCTTTGATTGATTGATAGCTCATAACTTACTCCTGGTTCTTCACTGTGGGATCTTTCGGAATTCCGCTAGCACGGGGTAGATGTTCTCGAAAGCTTCGTAGATCTCGTCTCTTACCTGTGGAGCTTTTTTCAGTATCAAAGCATGAGAGAGGGATCAAACCTTTGCTCCCGTGAGCACGATTTTGCCAGAGACGAAGATGAGCAAGACGATCTTAGGCTGCTTCATTCTGTAAATGAGTCCTGGGAAGATCTCCGGCTCGTACTGCGAAACGAATGTCTTAACCAAGAGAAGAAGAAGAACAGGAGAAATGAGCATAGCTTAACTGTTGAGAAGTGGCCGTGGGAGAAGGCGAGGCCTTCGAGCCGGATTGGAAATCGGACATCGCACGATCCCACGATGTTCTGAATCTTAAAGTCCTGTGCAGGAGAAAGGCTATGGAAGATACACATGATTTTGACAGGCTCTAGTACCTTGAATTGACTGGGAAAGCCAAGCTTTTGGATGATCCGAGCGTACTAGACACCATGCACACAAAACTTGCGTAAGTAGCTAGAAGTCATTGACTGCCTCTTTCAAGTAGTCTTTTTTCTCTTAGTTGGTTGAGAAACCTTTCTAGCCGCAAGCCTGCAATTTTGTTCGCTCTTGGCCCCAGTGCACACCTAAGTAGAGACCAAACAAGAAAAAAAAAATAAAAAAAAATCTTACTGAATTAGCAGTTAGTCGTCGAGGTCACGGATAAAAATCTCACCATCTTTCCGGACGCAAAGATGAGAGCCGTGGTTTTGGGTTCTCTTATACGCATGATCACAGCAGCAAAACGCTGGATAAGAGAAGAGAGAGAGAGACAAGTCATAAAAACAAGAGAAAAAAAAGAACACAAACAAACCTTGGGATTGTACTCGGCATTCCTTGCATGCAGCGCGATCGTCTTTAGCTCGAGCTTGCAATCCATGTTCACAGTCGCGACTATGTTCCTGGATGGCGGAATCAAAAAAGAAAATAGGATAAAATAAATCCACCAGGAAAGTCTAAAGTTCCATTTTTCCAACAAGAAGATATCACTCAACTGGAGCGTGGGAACGATCCCTGACGGATGCTTGCTCAAGTCAACAGCCACGCCGCCTTGGAATCCCAGTCGCGAGAAGCCCTCTTTGCTCGAAGGCGATGGATTGTTCTCCAGTTCTTGATGAATTTGCTGCTGCGGCTGGTGCTGATAAGCCACATTCTGGCGCTGCCACGCGAAGTACTGCTGCAGCTGACTGGAATCCAGATTCGCGATCGCTGGAGCCGCGGCATACTGACCCTGGAAGAAATTTTGCTGCGCGAAGAAATCTTGCTGAGCAGCAAGATCTTGCTGCTGCTGCTGGTATTGGAGGCGCCGATCGATCAAGGGCGGCGGCAGCGCCGGATCGCCGTGAAGAATGTGCTCCTCGGGGACGAAATCTTGGCTTTTCCCGGCGCCCGCCTCTTCACATCCCTCCATTCCAAAACAATGGACCGCTCTTCGCGAGCCCTATTAATACGTATACGTTTGGCATGAAGGAGTGACACGTGGAAGATTCTCAAGCCAAGAGCTTTCCTTTTTTCTCCATTGACATTGATGAAAGAGCACAAAAAATCCCTCCTTGTTATCAAACTAATCTTTTGGCTCTATTGTTTTATACATTTACACGAGATGTTACTGCAAAAGGCCGCCCGAGAGGAAAGAGAAGAAGAGATCCAAGAGAGAGAGAGAGAGAGAGAGAGAGAGAGAGCGAGAGGAGAGAAAAAAAAACTGGAAGAACTCACAACTCCGAGTGATCATCGTCAGAGTCGTCGTCTTCGGACGATGGCGATCCCGCGGCGCCGCCGGTCTTTTGGTAGATCTGCGTGATGATCGGGTTACACACCGCCTCCACCTCCTTGAGCTTGTCATCGAAGTCCTCCTTCTCGGCGGTGTTGTTATCGTCGAGCCACTCGAGCGCCTCCTTGAGCGTCTCCTCGATCTTCTCCTTGTCCTCCTTCTCGATCTTGTCCGCCAGCTTGTCCTTGTCGTTGATCGTGTTCCTCATGTTGTAGAGGTACGTCTCCAGGCCGTTCCTCGAGTCCACCCTCTCCTTTTGCTTCTTGTCCTCCTCGGCCATCTCGTCCGCCTCGCGAACCATCCGGTCGATCTCCTCCTGGGTCAATCGCCCCTTGTCATTGGTGATGGTGATCTTCTCGGACTTGCCGGTGCCCTTGTCCTCGGCTCTGACGTTGAGGATACCATTGGCATCGATCTCAAAGGTAACTTCGATTTGAGGGACGCCACTGCAAAAAGAGAGATCGTTAAGTTGAGTTGCCTGTGGGAGATCTTACCGTGGAGCCGGAGGAATGCCAGCGAGGTCGAACTTCCCGAGCTCGCGGTTGTCCTTCGTCATACTCCTCTCGCCTTCGTACACCTATACCAACCGAGCAAAGTTAGCTCTACCATACAGCAAAAGAGGGAATGACGACTTACGTGAATGGACACGGCTGACTGCTGGTCCTGGTACGTGGTGAAGACCTGAGACTTCTTGGTCGGAATGACCGTGTTCCTGGGGATCAGCTTGGTCATCACTCCACCAACGGTCTCGATACCCAGAGTAAGGGGCGCAACGTCCAAGAGAAGAATGCCTGTCAATGGACGCGCGTTAGCACAGATGAATTACAAAAGAAGACAAGTATTTGCTTACCTTTAACATCGTCGCCGCCTTCACCGCTCAAGATACCGCCCTGGACAGCAGCACCAAAAGCCACAGCCTCGTCGGGGTTCACACCCTTGTTCGGCTCCTTCCCGTCAAAAAAGTCCTTCAAGAGCTGCTGCACCTTTGGAATTCGTGTGCTCCCGCCAACAAGAACAATTTCGTGGATCTCACTCTTCTGTAAGTTGGCGTCGTCCATAGCCTTCTTGACTGGCCCCATCGTCTTCTTGAAAAGATCGGCATTCAGCTCCTCGAATCTAGCTCTGGTCAGAGGCTCCGAGAAGTCGACACCGTCGAAGAGGGACTCGATTTCCACCCGGACTTGGTGCTGGTTGCTGAGAGCTCTCTTGGCACGCTCAACTTCCCTACGAAGCTTGCCAAGAGCCCGGTTGTCCTTGCTGATATCCTTGTTGTGCTTCTTCTTGATGAGCTTGATGAAGTAGTCCATCACTCTCTGATCGAAGTCCTCACCTGCATTGGTAGATGTCAGTTTCGAGCTGTAAGAAAGAAAAGGAGAAGGCTTTGATCAAAGTACCTCCAAGATGGGTGTCTCCGTTGGTAGACAACACTTCAAACACTCCGTTGTCGATCGTCAAGATACTGACATCGAAAGTACCACCACCGAGATCAAACACAAGGATGTTCTTCTCACCACCCTTCTTGTCCAGTCCATAGGCGATTGCTGCCGCAGTGGGCTCGTTGATAATACGAGCCACATTCAGTCCGGCGATGGCACCGGCATCCTTCGTTGCCTGCCTCTGTGCGTCATTGAAGTACGCTGCCATCGAGAAGATCAGTAAAAACTATGATTTGGAAAACAAACAACTAGATGAATGAGTACCTGGAACTGTGACAACGGCGTCCTTGATCTTCTTGCCCAAGTATGACTCGGCCGTCTCCTTCATTCTCGTCAAAATCATAGCGCTTATCTCCTCTGGACTGAAGACCTTAGTCTCGCCATCCTTCACCTTGACTTGGATGTACGGTTTTCCATCCTTGTTGACGATCTTAAATGGAAAGAGCTTCATATCTTTTTGAACCTCTTTGTCTTCAAACCTGTGACGGTACGAGAGTTAGATCAAGAAGGAACAAGTAGGAAAAATTGCAAATGGGAATCTAACTTACTTCCTTCCAATTAGCCGCTTGACATCGAAGATCGTCCTCTCGGGATTAACAGCGGCTTGATTCTTCGCTGCTTCTCCAATGAGACGCTCTGTCTCGGTGAAAGCCACCCAGGAAGGAGTGATACGGTTGCCCTGATCGTTGGCGATGATTTCGACATGGCCATTCTTGTAGACGCCCACACACGAGTAAGTGGTGCCAAGATCAATGCCAATCACAGTCCCTAGCTTCGCTGCTTCTTCTTTCGCGACCACAGCAGCTCCTACACGATCAAAGGGGAAGATTTTAGACGAACTATCGATCGCTGCCGCTGGCCTTGGACACTAGATCTAAAATCTCACCTGCGATGAGCAACGCGAACAGTAGAATCACCGATCTCTCCATCGCGCTCTCTGTCGAAATGCTGCGAGACCTAAGCGCGCATGCCTTTTTAACTCCTCTGGTGCTAGCTGAAAGCTCTAGAAAGAACTAGGGCAGATGCAAGCAAGCGAATGGGAGCACGACACGTGGAAAACGCCCCAATGAGAATAAACCAGGTCATCCAGCCAATCAGAAGGCGTGGCCACTCTACAATGAAGTGGCTCGGCCAATCAGAGCCCGGCATTTTGTTGGTTGTTTTATTGCCGCCGGATCGCGTGGGCGTGGACAAATCGAGGCCGTTTGTTTTAAATGCCAGGTGAAAAGAAACTTAAAAGAGTGCCCTAGCTTGGACGCTGGACGGAGCTCGCCATGGCGCGATCGGCAGCGGTGGTTGCCCTGTTCTTCCTGATCGCTCTCACGGCCTTCCCCGATCAAGGTAATCGATATTCACGGATCTCCGTGGGGGCATTGGATTGATCTAAGAATCGAGTGATTTTTGCTCTGCTTAGGCCCGATCAGGTCTAAGGTCCACGCAGAAGATACCGGAGTTACCGAAGAGAATGCCAGTCCTCCGAAAATCGAAGAACCGATCGGTGGCGCGATTCCTGACGCCTTGTCTACTGATTCCCAGGTTGTCGAGAGGTAATGTACATCATTACTTTGCTGGAACTTTTTTGTTTCTCTTCTTTTTCCGGGGCAATTCTAAGTGTGTGGACATTTTCTACTCAGGGAGTCCGAGTCCGTGGGCCAAAAGACTTTGCGAGCCCATGCACAGAGATTTACGTTCCAGGCTGAAGTTTCGAGGTTGATGGACATTATTGTCAACTCTCTATATAGCAACAAGGATATCTTCCTTCGAGAGCTTATTTCGAACGCCTCTGACGTGAGTGAGATGGTTGATTTGGTGTTCGCCGTTTGAGCCCCTCTTCTTCTTGTTCTTTTTTCTCACAGGCATTGGACAAAATTCGGTTTCTGTCTCTTACCGACAAGTCTCAGCTCGGCGAAGGTGACGAGTCCAAACTGGAAATCAGGGTCGGTACTTCATCCATTTCAGTCGCTAATAGTCGTCCAAGTTCTTACATTCTATATACCAGATTAAACTGGACAAAGAGAAGAAGCTTCTTTCTATTCGCGATCGTGGCATCGGGATGACTAAGGACGAGTTGATAAAGAACCTTGGAACAATCGCGAAGTCTGGAACCTCAGGTGCTTTCTTTGACTCCTTTGAATTTTGTTGAACAACTTTGATGTTTCTTTTGTAGCATTTTTCGAAAAGATGCAGTCAGGAGGTGACTTAAATTTGATTGGCCAGTTTGGAGTCGGTTTCTACTCGGTGTATTTGGTCGCGGATTACGTCGAGGTCATCAGTAAAAATAACGAAGACAAGCAGTATGGCTTTCAGCTTTTCTGTTTAACTAGGCTTTGGAAGCTGACATATATTTCTTAGGTACATTTGGGAATCTACAGCTGATGGAGCTTTTGCCGTTAGCGAGGATGAAGAAAATGAGCCGTTAGGACGCGGGACTGAAATTAAATTGCACCTGAAAGATGATGCTGCGGATTATTTGGAAGAGTCGAAACTGAAAGTACGTTCCATTGTTTTGCCTTTTGATTTTGTGACCTAACTTTTTGTTTTTCTTTTGGCAACGCAGGAGCTAGTTCAAAAGTACTCAGAATTCATGAACTTTCCGATATACCTTTGGAATTCTACGGAAGTTGAGGTTGAAGTTCCTGTAGACGAAGAGACTGAAGAGACTGTTGAAGAGGAAGACGACAAACCAGAAGACAAACCAGGTTTGCTTTCAAAGACAAGGAATGCTGTTTTAATTTTTGCTCTTTTAACTTGCAGAAGAAAGTGAAACAGAAGAGGAGACTGAAAGTAAGAGGTTTTCTTTCTATAAACTTTGGTTTACAGTATTTATCTTGTTTAGAGCCGAAAACGAAGAAAGTCAAAGAAATCAAGTGGGACTGGGAGCTACTAAATGACGTCAAAGCTATCTGGCTAAGGAGTCCAAAGGATGTTACCGAGGATGAGTACTCGAAGTTTTATCATTCGATCTCTAAGGTGAGCTGATGTGATTGGCAAATGTTGTCAATTTTACGTGCATTGTTCAGGATTATAACCCCGACAAGCCAATGTCCTGGAGTCATTTCTCTGCGGAAGGAGATGTCGAGTTCAAGGCTGTGTTGTTCATTCCTCCGAAGGCTCCGCATGATCTTTACGAGAATTACTACAACAGCAAAACATCATTGAAGCTCTACGTTCGGCGAGTGTTCGTATCCGACGAGTTCGACGAACTTTTGCCTAAGTACCTCAGCTTTTTGAAGGTTGGTCGTGTGCAGTATTCGCGTCAGTCTATTTAATGCTTGGGTTTTTCACAGGGCCTGGTCGATTCTGATACACTGCCAATTAACGTTTCTCGAGAAATGCTGCAGCAGCACGGCAGTTTGAGAACCATCAAGAAGAAACTTGTTCGCAAGGCGCTCGATATGATTCGTAGCATAGTTAACGCTGACCCGGACGAGGCCAATCCTGATGCCAAAGCGGAGGATGCCAAAGCTGAGAATGCTGAAGGTTGGTACATGTACATATTGGTCGTTAACGTTAAGTTGTTTACCTTTCAGACGTAAAATCTGACGAGAAGAAGGAAGAAAAATCCGACGAGAAGAAGGAAGAAAACAAAGGAAAATACGTCAAGTTCTGGAACGAGTTCGGCAAGTCGATTAAACTTGGCATCGTTGAAGACGCAACTAACAGAGTGCGTCTTGCGAAACTCCTGCGATTCTACAGGTAAGATAGTCAAGAAAATTGTAGCAGCTCTGATTGTTATTCTAAATTCTCACAGCTCTAATTCGGACGACAAGCTCTCCTCACTTGAACAGTATGTTAGCCGGATGAAGCCCGGGCAGAAGGACATCTATTTCATCACTGGCCAAGACCGTGAGCAACTCAAGAAGTCTCCGTTTCTGGAGAGGCTCCAGAAAGAAGGCTATGAGGTACTTTTTTCCTTTGGGATAATAATCCGAGGTGACTAATGCCTTGGTTCATGCGCAGGTTATTTTCTTCACGGACCCAGTCGATGAGTATTTGACTCAGTACCTGACCGAGTTCGATGACAAGAAGCTCGTCAACATCTCCAAGGAAGGATTGAAGCTTGGACAGAAGGACAAGGAGAAGGCCAAGGAATTGAAGCAGTCGTTCAAGCCTCTGCTGGCATGGTGGAAAGACGTTCTTAAGCCCGAGGGTGTGGACAGCGTGAAAATCAGTAACCGTCTTGCCGACACTCCCGCCGTGGTTGTGACATCCACTTATGGCTGGAGCGCCAACATGGAGAGGATAATGCGAGCGCAAACCTTGACCGACAACTCCAGACAGAACTACATGCGCGGAAAGAGAGTGCTGGAGATCAATCCCCGTCACCCCATCATCAAGGAGTTGCGTGGGAAAGTGGACGAACAGCCAGAGGTTCGTCTAGTTTGCATTACAAGATCTAAGTTCTCATCTCATTGTTTTCTACAGGATGAGAGCACAAAGGCGACTGGAAAGCTCATCTACAAGACGGCTTTGATTGACAGTGGTTTCCTGGTTGACGACTCGAAGGAGTTTGCGTCCCAGATCTACTCGATCATCAAGAGCAACCTCAACATCAGCCCCGACGCACAATTCGACGAGGAGATCGAGACGGTCATCGAAGACAAGGTATGAAGCTTATGACAAGGCTAGGGATATGGATCTGTTTACTGTTTTTGTCTTCTCACAGGAGAGCGTCGAGGAGAACGAAGATGCTGAGCCAGGCTCCGAGGGTTCCGAGGGCTCCGAGCCAGATTCGCCCTTTGGCGAGGATGGATTGCCGAGAGGCCAGTCCATGGGGAGTACTCTTAGGTCCGAAAACTATGAGCCAGACGACGAAGACGAGAAGGATGAACTATGACGAGATAGCCTCTAGACATTTTGTACACTTGGCGCGCTCCCAAGAACCCTAATTTCTGTATGTTTGAAAAAACGAATATTTTGTGTTAACTAACCTGTGCTTAAAAGGTTTCAATCATAACCCAAGGCTATGGATGGCCTGGAACAAGCGTTTGAATGGATCCAGGCCAAGGGCGCGCGGGCCACGCGCGCCGACTATGCCTCGCTGCTCAAGCGCTGTGGCGTCGCTAGGGTTCTAGATTTCGCCAGGCGCGCCTACGAATCCATGGCGCGCAGCCGGCACCACGACGAGCTCTCCCTCCGCAATCTCTCCATCGAGATGTTTGGCAAGTGCGGGGACATCGAGGTGGCCAGGGAGATTTTCCACGGCCTGTGGCGCCCAAATCTCTTCTCCTGGACGATGATCCTGGCGGCCTGCGCTCGCAATGGCCGGAATCTCGAGGCGCTGCTGCTCGTCCGCCGGATGATTGGCGAGGGAGCGCGACCGGATGTGGTGTGCTTCGTGACGATCCTGGATTTGTGCGCGGCCACGGCGGATTTGGAGCAAGGTAAGGTCGCTCACGCCTGGATTCTTGCCTGTGGTGTGGAGTCGTCTAGTAGGGTTCTTGGCAATGCGCTGATCAACATGTATGGTAAATGCAGGAATCTGGATCTCGCTAGAGCGCAGTTTGATCGGATGGAGCACCAAGATCACGGGAGAGATGTTGTGACTTGGAACTCGCTGCTTGCGGCATTTACCCACAATGGGTATTTGGAGGAGGCTGCTCGGTTGTTCCAAGAGATGGAAGTCGAAGGGATCAAGCCCAGCAGCGTGACTCTCACATGTGTTCTTGAGTCTTGTAGCGGCGATCGCCAAGGTAAGCTCTTTCACGATCGAGTTCTCGATCTCGGACTCCAAGGGGACGAGTTTCTCATGAATTCTCTCGTGAAGATGTATGCCAGGTGTGGGAGACTGGAAGAGAGCAGGCTGGTTTTCCGAGCGATCGATCAAAAGGATATCATTTCCTGGAACGTGATGATCTCGCTGGAAGCTCGGCTGGGAAGCAGCGAAGAGGCGGTTGAGCTGCTGCGAGAGATTGATCTGGAGGGATTTCCAGAGCCGGACGAGGTAACTTTTATCAGCGTTGTCGACGCTTGCTCTTGCCTGGGAGACTTAGATCTGTGCTTCACCATCCAGGAGCTCGTTTCCAGCGCTGGCTTTGACGACGATCTCCTCCTTGGCAACGCTGTTGTCAACATGTTTGGGAAGTCCGGCTGCTTGGATGCTGCTCGAGCAACTTTTGATCGATTGCCAGTCAAGAATGTGGTCTCCTGGAACTGCTTGATCTCGGGTTACGCGCAGAACCTCCAGGGAAGAAGATGTCTGGAGCTTTTCAGGCAGATGGATCAAGAGGGTGTCAAAGCCAACTCGGTCACCTTTGTCAGCCTTCTCGACGCGTGCTCTACAATCCCAGCTCTTGACTTTGGACGAGAACTCCATCTCCGGATCACTGCTGCCGGATTGGAACTACACACGGTGGTGGCGACTGCGCTGATCAACATGTATGGCAAGTGCCAGGAGCTCCAACTCGCACAAGAACTACTCGAGAGATACCAGTCGACGGGACTAGTGGCTTGCAACGTCATGATCTCGGCGTATGCCCAAGTTGGGCATAGCGAGAGAGCTATGGAGTTTCTCCAAGGAATGGATCTCGCAGGTGTCAAGGCCGACGTTGTGACTTACATTGGAGCGCTCGAGGCGTGCGCTTGCTCCAAGGATTTTTCCAAAGGTCAGGCTGTCTACGATCGGGTTGTGAGCACCGGCTGGATCTCGCAGCTCGTCATTGCAAACTCGGTGATCAACATGCTGGGAAAGAGTGGACGGGTTTTGGAAGCCGCCATTGTCTTCGATCGGATGGAAAAGAGAGACAGCGTCACGTGGAACGCGATCGCTGCTGCATATGCCCAGAACGGGCATCCGCTGGAAGCGCTGGAATTGTTCTGGAGAATGCAGCAGCAGGGTGTTCGAGCACAGGAGGCGACGTTTGTGACGATCTTAGATGCTTGCGGCGATTCCAGCTCGTTGCTCGCCCATGGTCGATCGATCGCGAAGCTGAGTTCTTGGACGTCCGACGCGATCAAAGGGGCGCTGCTGGGAATGTACTCCAAGTGTGGCTGCGTGGACGACGCGCTGGCAGCGCTCCAGAGCTTGTCCTCGCGGGGGCTGCTGGCGTGGACGTCCATGCTGGCGGCCTACGCCCACGTCGGACGCGCCAGCGAGGCACTGCGCGTGCTCGGGCAAATGCAGCACGATGGGGTGGTGCCCGACGACGTGGCATTTTCTGCCGTGGTGTTTGCATGCAGCCACGCTGGACTCCTCCACGAGGCGCTCGTACGGCTGGCGTGGGTGTCCGGGGATTACGGTACGGCCATGGGCGCTGGGCTGTACGAATGCGTTGTGGATGTGCTTGCACGGATGGGCCGGCTCCAGGAGGCCGAGGAGCTCATGCACGCGATGCCGTACGAGCCCGATAGTTTGGCCTGGATGGCGCTTTTGGGCGCGTGTACAGTCCACGGTGATCTGGAAAGGGGGGCTCGTACGGCGGGACACGAGGCATTGTTGGATTCGGGCAGTGGGCGATATGTCTTGCTATCCAATATGTACGCCTCATGGGAGGATTGAACGGCCGGGATCTCCGGGAATGGACGGTGATCTCTGACGCTGTTGGAGTAGGAATATCTTGGGGAGATTTTTTCCGATGTGGATAAACTCTGTAGCACAGCTGTGAACAATATTCGCGATAATTGTTTGCCCCTTGCTTACGTGTCGTAACCTTACATGCTGTCACGAGTTTGACCTTTTTAACCACGTGGTAAAAAAGTGTTGTGGCTTTGGTTTGGTGGCACTAGCTACTAGCGAGCAAGGCTAGCATGGGACGAGCAGCTAGGGTTCTTCGAGGAGGGAGTGCAATGCCGGGTTTGTCGATCGACGTAGCCAGCTGGGAGCTGTGATCGTGAGCGGCGCATTCGCCATTCGTCTTTCCATGGGACTGGAGTTGTGGCGCCTTCGTCTATCGGTGGATTCGGCATCCAGATTGTGGCTGGCGCCACCGGGGAATCAAAATTTCGAGCTCAGGCACGGGGATTACGATCCTTGGAGGCGATGTCGAAGAAATTCCAGGCGATTTATTTGCTGCCGAGCGAGGAAGAGTCAATTCGAGGGTGGCAGCAAGGATTTGCGAGGCGGCGGCATCGAAATCCCGAGTTCTCTCCAGATTCTCAAGAGGAGAAACCGACAAAAGAGCCAGATACCTGGTCCCGGGGAGCTCGATGGCGGTAATCTGGTGTCGAGCTCGATCAAGAAGGCGTTTTCATCCATGGTCTTCATGCTCAAATCGATGCACCGGTTCACTCTGGAGATGCTGTGCTGCGATGAGAATTCCGTGCTCAACGAAGTGTGGAGCTTGGTCCAGCGAGAGATGCACTCCTCGTTCCTGTGGCTGTTCCAGCAGGTATTTTCCTCCACACCAAAGCTCATGGTCTCGATCATGATCCTCCTCGCGAACTTCACAGTCTACTCCATGGACAGCTCCATCGCAATTCACTCACCAATTGTGCCAAGCACAGCGCTGGATCGCCCAGCTGCTCCAGCAGCAACAGTGATGTGGAGCTCTCCAGCTACAGAAGTTCCGGGGTATCTAAACTTTTTTGACGAGGCTGCAATCGAGAGTAGCGGAGGATCAAAAGATGGCGGAGGAAAGCTTAGAACTCTTATAGCCGGGGGAACTGATGGGGGGGATGAGTTTCCTCTCTCCCGGCGGGGGAGAACCACGATGATGAGAGACGATCAACTGGCAGCACCAGGGAATCTTAGCAGGAACCAGCAGCTAGCAGTGATGAAATTCCTCCAGCAAGTTCCAGTTCCAGCGAAAGTTACCAAGGAATCGCTGGTTGCTCCAGTGAGCGCAAAGCTGGAGCCCGACAACTACGAGTGCTTCGACCGGACGGACCTTCTCTACCAGCAGGCATTGGGCGAGGACCGAAAGAATCCACTGATTCTAGCCAACTACGCGCAGTTCTTGTACGTTGTTCGCCACGATCACGACAGGTACGTGGGAGTTCTTACTTCGATCGAGATGGTGAATGAAAGTTTTTGGATTGAATTGGCAGAGCTGAGACGCTGTTTCGATTGGCGATGGAGGCCGATCCCTCCGACGGTGAATCGCTCAGCCGATTCGCGAGCTTCTTGTGGCTCGCTCGAGGTGACAAGCAGGGCGCGGAGGATGCGTACAAAAATGCCATCGCGTCCGACCCCGCGAATCCATTCCACTTTGGAAGCTACGCACACTTCCTGTGGCACAGTGAGAGTTGATGTGCCATGATAATGTTGATATATATACACCGTTGATCTCGTGAAAGTGTTCTTGATCCGACGGCTAGGATAGAGCTGGGTGCTCATAAAGCTCGCAAGTCAAATCTTTGCCCCGGCGAGAAAATGAGGGTTTTTCGGCGCCGTGGGGAGAATCGCGCGGTGGAATTCGATGCCGCGATCAGGTACCTAGCAGATCGTTTCTCGCCTGCGCTGCGGCGAGGTCTCGTGGATCTGGCGATTGTTTAGGGCGGAATTTCGGTCCAGGAGCTGGATTCTGGTAGCTTCTGGTTCTAGAGTGGCAGGGAATGGATTTGGGAAGCTACATTGAGGTGGCTTTGGGATGGAAATTTTGCGGCGTAAGAGCTCCCGGCGGCTGGATTATTTCTCGCGTATGAACATGACAGAAGGTCGTGGCCGTCACAATGGAGCTCACTCCACTAAAATTCTTGCTGCTGTTCTTGCTACTGGCTGTCGTGGGCTACGTTGTTTTCACGTAAGTCACAAGGAAGATTTCATTCTTATTATTCACTTTTCTCTGTTCAAATTTATCATCAGTTGCACAGCACGTCTTGTTGCATGGGTGGTGAGCAGAATGATCGGTGGCACTGTACGATTCCGCATTGCTGGAATAAATGGGATCAAAGAAATCTCCATCGATCTCCATAAGGTGATGTTTGCGACTTGTCCCGCGTAGATTGCTCTAAGCGATGAACTTGCAGGGACCGGTGGCTTATCTCACTGTCAGCGAGCTCAAAGTTTCTGTGAAAAAGCCTCCGGGCACAACTGGCTGGAACATCCTATCTTGGAGCTCCAAACTCCAGTTGATCATTTCTGACGTTGAGGTGGTACTCAGAAAACACAAAAGTTCCAGACCGCGAGGAAAGAAAAGACACAGGCACAATTCTACTGGTCGCGGAATATGGATGGTGGTGACCAACGTTGCCAAGTACCTCAGCGTCTCAGTGAATGAGATAGCGGTCAAAACTGTGGAGGTGGTAGTAGAGTTTTTTCTTCTATCAAACTGGGTTTCGCTGTTTTGCAGACCGCGACGATAACGCTGGATGTTAAAGAGCTGGAAGTGGATACTTTCCGGGACGATGCTGCTGTTTTTTCTCTCGGAGTGAAATTTTATCTTGCACCAATCGTTTTATATCTCGGTGAAGATAAGCGATTGACAGATGCTCCTGGGATTTTTCGACCACTGAGAAAGATTGAAGCCAACGGAGACTTTTATTTCTCGCTGGAGCATCTCTCGGTGTCAGGAATTATAGATCACGACAGGTAATCTTGATAATTGAGTTTGTAAAATCTAAAAAAGAGTAGCGTTGCATCGATGACAGAGAAGCAGGGATGGTGATCAAACAGTTGGAGGCAGGATGCGGTGAGGCTATACTTAACGTAAGTGCCGAGTCGATGCCTCGAGGCCCTCTGGAAACTGTGTCGGATACAGATCCTCAGGAGATTCCTCATATAGAAAATCACGAGTCTCGAGAAATACACCCCGAGTACGAAGCAAGAATTTTGGCAAGAAAGATCCCGGAGGCGGTGAGCTCATTCATACCCTTCTGTGTTCCATACTAACGTTGACGCTTATCCTAGATCAACTTCAGTTTGCCCAAGTTCACTATCGAAGCGAAAACTTCCTCCGGATTAGCTTCATTTAAGAACGAGATTAAGGGTATTTTTCTGCATGGAAGCAGATCCAGCCCACTCGATAACGTGGGCGTTATTTCGTTGCTTGACATTGAAGTAGACTTGGGCGAGATTCATGTAAGCAGTTCATTTGATGGTTTATTGTACTTCATATCTCGTCTTACACAGGTTTTTCAAGATGAAGAAAGTTCCGTGCTCGATATCATGAAGGTCTCTGTCAATGTTTCTGTGGAATTCCCTACGCAGGTAACAAGTTGATTGTTATCTTACTTTCGACCTTCCTTGAGTTCTACTTTTCCAGTTGGTTCGGCCATTGCGAGTGGAAGTAGATGTGAAGCTGGGAGGGACGCAGGTCAACTTACATATGAGCAGATACGACGAGTTTATGCAGCTTAAGTCGTTTCGTCCTGTAAAGAAGAAGAGAAGGAGCTCCTCGACTGCGCCGACTCGGAAAATGAGCATATCATGGAGCTGTAGCATTTCAGCTCCTGAGATGGCGATTTTCTTTTATAGCCTCGAGCGATGGGCCTTTATGCACGTAAGTACGTTTGCTTTCAAAGATGGAATTGCAACTGCTTAACTTTCTGTAACAGGTTTTTTCTCAAACTTCTCATCTGTACATCAACATCATACCAAGTCACGGTGTTGTTGTTCACGCTGAGCTGGGCGAGCTTTACCTCAACAGGATTGAAAAAGGGATGAGAGTTCCGACGGAGTTTCTGGTTGGTGTCGAAGGCGGTTCTGGCTGCGTTCTGCATTTATCCCGCATAGCCGTTGACAGTGGTGTAGAAGGAGCAGGGGAAACTCCGGCAGTGACGGTTGAAGCAGGTGCGACCGAGGTGTATATTGGTATGCTCAACATCAAAGCTGCTTTATTCGCTCTCGCTTCGATTAAATCTTGCCTTAAGGACAGGAGGACTGGAATTACCAAAGAAAAGGAACGTCATAAACGGGGTACTACAATTAAACTCCAGCTTGAGCAGCTAGTTTTTCATCTTGAAGAGCAGATGCACGTTGAGGACTCGACTGTTTCTGATCCGAAGAAAGTCAACTTTGGTAGCCAGGGGGGGATAGTGATCATCACAAAGCAGGAGGATAATCTGCGGACTGCCCGGGTCAAGCCCGTAGCCTTCAATCAAACAAGTTCGTCGGGAGTGAAGCAGAAGCTGACCGTCACCTTCTCTCTCATCGTCGTTTCTCTCGATCGCGAGAAGAAAACTACACTTCTGGAGCTTGAAAGTGGTCGAATGCTTTACGAGGAAGTAGGCGCAGATGAGAAAAACGTCGCCGAAAAGACGCTGCTGGCAATGCACGCTGTCAAGCTTATTCACAGGCCTGCGAAGCTAGCGAACGACGTCGTCATGCACTTCCTTCTGAGTGCACGGAATGTTTCACTCCACTGGGATCCAGACGTGCACTTGTTTTTCTACCAGCTGAGCCTCGGGGTGAAAGAGTTATTGCGCAATCGTGGCGCTGCCAAGAATCCCAAGAAGGCTGCTACTTCGAAGTCTAAAGCTTATTATGCCGTCGACATCGAAGACATGAACATCAATGCTGAACTGGCTGATGGAGTTGAAGGTTCGGTTCATATACAATCTCTTTTCTCTGAGGATGCGGTTGTGGGGATGCTCTTTGAGACCGTGGAAGTAGCTTTCAACAAAGCTGCTGTAGCCAGGATTGATCGACTCCAGGTTTCGCGAGTACCATCACTACTTCAAGAGCAGGATATGTCGAGGGGAAGACAGCTTTGGGATATCGTTATACACGGGGCTGGCGTACTTATTATTATGCCATACAGGTTACCTCTTCGTGCTATCGACGACGCTGTTGAGGAGACTTGGAGAGGCTTGAAACTTGCAATGGTTGCAAAGAGAAACTCGATGCGTCGGACGAGTATGCCAGAATTTTCGAAACCAAAGGACAGGCCTTCGTTCCAACTGCATTCTATGAAGCTTCACGTCCGCGGTATAAAAGCAGAGATAGAAGAAGAACCTCTCCAAGGTTGGTTAGACGAGCATCATCTTCTTCTTCAACAGCAGTGCCGTGTACTTCTCGTTCGGGAAAAGCTTCTGGAAGAGTCGTATGCAAAAGTACAACTTACGAAGCAGGAAAAGCGGAAAATGTGGGAGCAGCTGCAGGAACAATCGTTTCAGGAATATAGGCGGGCTTGTTCCAAGCTCATTCCTAGTCGAGGGTCAGGGGCTTGTGGCACAGGATTTCAAGCGAAGTTCAGAACAAGTGTCAGGAGAGCTTCCTTGATGTCTATTTCGGCAGAAACTCTGGAGTTCACGCTGACGAGAATCAAAGGAGGCAGATCTGGAATGATTGAAGCGATACGGAGACTTGACTGCGTGCAGCCGGACGTGCAAGTTCCATTTTCAAGACTCTATGGCGGGCACGTTATATTCGGAATGACATCACTTGCGATCTGTCTTCGAGATTATACGCCTATGCTTTCGGCATCTTCTGGAAGGTGCGAAGGGATCGCCATCTTTGCTCAGCAGGTACCAGACTGTAGTTTAGTTGTGATGTTTTCCAACCTTCTCTTCCTTGCAGGCAACATGTTTCCAGAAGCAGATGGTGCAACACCTATATGTCGGCCGATGGAGAGCTGTCGAGATGCTGCGTTCCATGAGTGGCACGACGCCATCGTATAAGTTCTACAGCGAGCTGCCTATTGAGCTTACTACCGCGAAAGTGTGTTACGGTGTCGGTTTTGAACCTGCCTTCGCCGACGTGAGCTATGCCTTCACTGTTGCTCTACGGAGGTACAACCTCAGCGTGAGAGAGGAACTGGTACACAGACCCCCGCTCGTCAAAAAGGAGAAAAACTTGCCTTGGTGGGACGACATGAGATATTACGTCCATGGGTTCAACAGCATCACCGTTTCCAATTTCGAGTGGAATTTTTTAGCGACAACGGATCCTTACGAGACTCAGAACCGGATGCATATGATCTCGAGTACGATGGTTATCAGCCAGGCTGAAGGATCGCTTTCATTCCAGGGGGACAACTTTGATATGTACATATCCAGCTGGGAGGCACTGGAGAAACAGCACCAGTTCATCCACGCTCCGGTCTTTCAACTCGTCATTACTATGGACTGGACTTGTGCGTCGGGTGCTCCTTTATTTCATTATCTTCATGCGTTTCCCATCGAGCAGCGTTCGCGAGAACTAGTTTATGATCCGTTCCGCTCACTCTCCTTGTCGCTGATATGGAGTTTCTCTCTTCAAGCTTATGCTCCAAAAGGAGAGAGTGGGATTAGCATGAGGAGAAACAGGACAGGCCAGAAGTTTTCTTCGCCTTCACAGCTACCAGGTTCTTGTCGAGTCGACGTTCCTTATATGAACCTCAGCGCACAGGATCTTATGTGGGTGTTCAAGTGGTGGAATCTTTACTACTCACCTCCACATAAGCTGCGCTCATTCTCGAGGTGGCCAAGGTTTGGGGTGGAAAGGCTACCGCGTTCAGGCAACTTGTCGCTCGATAAAGTTCTGACCGAGTTCATACTTAGAGTGGATTCGACTCCAGCTTTTATTCGTCACACGTCTGTAACAGACGATGATCCAGCCGAGGGGCTTACGTTCAGCATGCAGAAGCTACGTTACGAACTTTGCTACAGTCGGGGGCTTCAGAGGTATACCTTTGAAACCAAGCGTGATATCCTCGATCTAGTCTACCAGGGATTGGACGTCCATTTGCTGAAGACGAAGCTCAAGGCCCTTTCCGACTCTGAGAATGGTATTCACAGCAGTGCTCACTCTGATAAGCTGAAGGAAGATGGTTTTCTTCTTTCTACGGATTGCTTTACATTAAGGAGGCAGTCTCCGAAAGCGGACACCGCGCGGCTTTCTCCTTGGAGAGAAAACGTTCAAGTTCGTGGGTCTGGTCACTACAGGCTTTCCGATAGTGAAAATGATCCTCCCGATGCAACGTCCTCAGATCCAAGTGACGACGATGGCCTCAATGCAGTGCTGGCGGATAACTGTCTCAGAGTTTCTTTGTACAGCCTCAAGCTGTTTTGGACCGTGTGCAATCGGGATGCTGTATGGGCTTGGGTAGGAGATATCTCCAAAGCTTTTGAAGCACCGAAGCCGTCACCGTCCAGGCAATATGCTCAACGCAAGCTGGTGGAGGAGAAGCAAAAGGCTACTGTTCTTGCTGAGCAGGGTGCAAAAGCTATAAGCTCTGCCCCATCTCAAGGTACGATGCTCCTAGAGAAAGCATGAAAATCAACTTTTGTTTTTCAGAGATGCTACGTTCAAGGCTAAAGGAAAATGTTGAGGAAGAAGAAACGCTGCAGTTTATGGTCAACGTCATTCAGCCTCAGTTTAATCTTCACTCAGAAGACGCACATGTGAGTTTCATTCTTATAGATGGATCAGAAATTTATCTTTGCTTTTACTGTGCTTGCAGGGTCGGTTTCTTCTTGCAGCCGCAAGTGGTCGAGTATTAGCACGCTCTTTTCATTCAACATTCTACGTAGGTCTTGAGGAGCTCCTTCAGCAGGCTCTTGGAGCTGCTTCATTTTCAACTCTTGGAAGCATTCCTGAACTGTCTTGGAAACGTCGGGAGCTGTCAGTACTGCTAGAACATGTGCAGGCTCATGTCGCACCAACGGATGTCGACCCTGGTGCAGGCATTCAATGGTTACCGCGAATTCCCAGAGGAGCAGTAAAGGTCAAGCGGACAGGTGCTTTACTTGAGCGCGTTTTTCTTCCGTGCTCTATGTATTTTCAATACATTCGCCACAAAGGAGGATCGACGGATTGCAAAGTATGTTCTCTTGATATAATCGTTGTCAAACTTCTGACGTTTGCTTCAGGCAAAGGCTCTAAAGGACCTTTCTTTCAATTCTCCCAACATTACAGCTACGATGACCTCTCGTCAGTTCCATATCATGGTGGATGTTTTAAGCAGCCTTCTCTTTGCGACGCTTCCAAAGTGGGTACTGGAATCAGCAAAAGCTTGATGCCTTACATGTTTTATTCAGGCCGCGTAAACGTGAAGAGGAAGAGGACGTGGTAGAAGAGGCAGACGAAGTAGTACCGGAAGGAGTAGAGGAAGTAGAGCTCGCTAGAATCAAACTCGAACAAGCAGACAGAGACGTGAAGCTCATATCGGATGATTTAAAAATCATTAGGCTGCGATGGCGCACTGCAGCAGACGGAGGAGCAAGTCCGGACCAACTTTCGTTAAAAGAATCTCCAGAGAACTCGTTGAACAGAGCCTTGACTACGTCCGGCCTTGTAAGTGCTTTCATTTCTCCTCTCGTACTAAGAAATTTTACTAGGTACGGAAGCTGGAGTCTGAATTAGTTTTTAAAAAGAAGGAAAGGAAAGTAGCTTACACTTCAGTAAGATCTGCAATGCACAGGGCAGCGCAACAGGAGAGGGAAAAGAACAAAATCCCCTCTGCTGCAATGCGAATATCTTGGGCTATTGACAAGGTTGTTTGGAGCATGTTATCCGATGGTGATACGTTTGCTGAAGCCGAGATAAGCAGCATGGTCAGTATTTTATGTCGAGCTATTTTTTCTATCATAATGTCCTTTTCTTTCTTCTTTTTTCATTCACAGATATTGAATGTTGACAGAGATTTCAACAACGTCGGTGTTGCACGTTTCACTACCAAGTCGTTTGTTGTCAAGAATTGTGTCCGTCTTGCGAAATCAAATGTGCTGTCCGCGTGGAATCCACCAGCTGAATGGGGAAGGTAATACCGAGTTTTTTTTTTTTTTTAAGTTTGAAAACTTTTCTCAGGAATGTTATGCTTCGCGTAGACGCCAAACAAGGACCTCCAAGAGAGGGACTTTCACTACTCGAAATGTTTCAGGTCCTTACGAGCGTATTTATTTCTAACTTTGAGCTGTCTTTTATAACAGGTGGAAATCTACCCGCTTAGGATCCATCTGACTGAAGTAATGTATACGATGATGTGGGAGTACTTCTTCCCTGGTGACGAACAAGATCCGCAAAAGCGACAGGTACGTGACATATTTCAGCCAAGACTTCCTTCATGTATTAGTATTCAGGAGGTATGGAACTCCGGAACAAAGCGCAGCAAGAAAGGAGTTGCTGTCTTTGAGTCTACGAAGGAACCGTCCGTATCAAAAACCAGTGCTCCTGGAACTCCTCCTACGGTTCACGGTGGTCAAGCACCACAACGATCGACTGCTCAGGCAAGAAGACTAAGTTCAGCGAATGGCCTCCATTCACAATGCTCTTTCTGCTCACCTCTCAATCAGTCAAAGAATTTATTGGAACACCAACGCTCGGCGTCACTTGACAAGTTCTGGGGTGAGAAGGATACGGAGGGGTTTACAAGCGAGCTTGTCCTTTTCTCGAACTCAAACGCAGCTGCCTCGGATGACGCTCTAGCGGCAACCAGTGCCGTTGTCGAGGTTGATATAACCAAGTCCAAGGACGCACGTAAAGCTCGAACTGGCAAAGCCCCTCAAGAAGACAAAAAGGAGGCCAAGAGTCGAAAGATTTTCCTGGAGATACATAACATCAAAATCAGCCAGGTAATAATGTGGGCGCGCAGTGAAACTGATCGCTTAACTGGGTGACTTTGCAGGTGGAGCTCCTCGTCACATACGAGGGATCGAAGATCTCCGTCAGTGAGCTGAGGCTACTGATGGACACGTTCACGAGGACCGAATTCACTGGCTCTTGGCGTCGGCTGTTTTCTAGCGTGAAGAAACATATCATCTGGGGTGTCTTGAAGTCTGTCACCGGAATGCAGGTAATTCAGTGAACGTCTTTGTTGAGGTTTCTCACTTGATTGATCCAGGGAAAGAAATTCAAGGATAAGATGCAAGCCCAAGCCCGCGAGCCGTTCCAAGACAGCGATTCAAACTCGAGTGACAGCGGCATCACGTCAAAGATCAGCACCAAGGAACGCTTTCCCATTCCCATTCCCCATTTTTCAAGCGCAGGGGAGGGGTTCGTGTCTTCCATACGAGGACTATTCAACTCCCAGAGGAAGAACATGGTGCGCAAGATACGAGGAGAGGAGAATCAACACGAGTGGAGCGACGGCGAGTTGGCCTCTCGAGCAACACACAAGGGGAAAACGAAGCTCCTGCGCAGGCACTCGAAGAAGCGCGCTAGCATATCCAAAGGTAAAGTCATTCACCATTTTGCAAGAGCAAACTCGGCAGCTTTTTTGTTGGTGGTGTTTGCCAGGTTCTATAATTCTGGGAGAAAGGTACTGCCCGTCTCCTCGAGCATCGTCGTCACCGTATCACAGCGATGGCGAGGCCTCCAGCGGTGGTTCCTCCACGTACGAGGATTTTGATACGTCTTAGCGGCCTTCAAAACTGTAAACATACTCGTAAATACATTGGAAATAATTAATCCAGGGATAGGGTTTATGATTAGGGGTTAGGGTTAGGGTTTAGGGTTGGAGAAAACCCTAAACCCTAGCATAAACATCGTAGGGTTTAAGGCTAAGCCCTAAACCCTAAACCGGTTGGCTTCTTAGTACAAAAACTCAATTTAGAAAAGTTGATAAGGCTACAAAACCAGGAAAATAGGACTTGGTTCGCGAATGTGGTTTGCGTTTTTCTTTGTGATTCTTGTTTCCTCATCTCTATGCCTTCTCGGTCTTGGCCGCGGCACTGGCGGCTTGTCCACGGAGACGCCCAGTCCTCCGGGCCGCAATGAGACCCACCTTTTGCCCCGGAGGAGCGTCGCGGCGGACAGTGCTGGCGTGACCGATGTGCTGGTGGTTACCTCCTCCGTGGGGATGCTCCACGGGATTCATAGCCACACCACGAACCTTGGGCCAGCTGTTGCGCTTCACGCGGAACTTGTGGTACGCGTTGCCCGCCTTGAGCAGAGGCTTCTCAGTCCGGCCACCTCCCGCAACTTGCCCGATCATCGCTCGGCAGCCACTGGGAACCACCTTCTTGGCCCCGGATGGAAGCTTGATACTGCAGAAGAACTCACCAAGAATTCGCTTGTTAAACAAAGTATGAATCGAAACAAGGAAAGTAGAAACAAACACACAAACCAAAGATGCGGAAAGAAGCGATGGATCGAAAGCATTGCTTGTTAGAACAATGAAAAGCATGGAAACAAGAAAAGCTCAAGAAGAACAAACGAGCAATCAAGAGATCGAACGCATTACCGGGAGGTTCCCATGTCTGGATTGTGGCTGACGACGATAGCGTAGTCTCCAGAGGCCCTGGCGAAGGCGCCCCTGTCCCCGACGCGGTGCTCCACATTGCACACCACAGCGCCCTCTGGCACGGATCTAAGCGGCAGAATGTTTCCAATGGCGAGCTGAGCCTTCTTCCCGCAGTACATGAACTGCCCAGAGTAGATCCCCTCGGCGGCGATCATGAGCTCCTTCTGGTGCTTGAAGCGGAAGGGATGGCGGAATGTCACCTTGCACAGCGGCGCCCCGCGGCCAGAATCGTGGATCACGTCAGTCACCACACCCTTGATGTAGCCATTGCGCTCCGCGAAATCGAGCTTCCGGAGCCGCGCCGGGCCCTTGCGGTGGTGCGTGTGAGATTTGAAGACGGAGCCGCGACCCTTACGCTGTGCCCGGATGGCGCGCCCCATTGCTCCTCGCTCGCTCGCTCCTGCCCTAGCCGCTGGAAAGACAAAGCGCCCTAAATTGGACGGCTAAAACAGCAAACTAATCTCAGCCGTCGGATGGACAACGTAAGATTTTAGGGCATTGTGAAGAGCAAAGAAAATGTGCAGTGATGCAGAGGAGCGAAATGGCTTGACGTATTAGCGATGGAGTGGGCTTCCTAGAACCTTCTTTTGTATTGCTCCACATTGTGACTATGCTTCAACTTCGATGGTTTTAGTGGTGTTTTACTTTTTATAGAATAGTTGATTCATTATCGAACCTTTCAAAATAAAGGTTGATAAATTTTCATATGAAATGTACAATTCATATATTATTATTTTATTAAATTGTTGGTCACAACATTAAGTCTACTATACACATTACAACTAATCTATTATACTTATTCTTAAATATAAATTTTTTATATAAAACATATCTCATTTTCTATGATCTTTTTCTAATATTCTAGGATATTCTTTAATCTATTTTTCCGTGTTTAAATTTCTAGTTAAAAAAATCAGCAATTGCACTAATAATAATGGCTTAACAAGGCTTTATGAGATAATAAACTCATTTTATCTTACGATGGCTATGCTATCTCATGGCTTACGATGGCTATTAACAATGGCTTAAGTATTTTATAATAAACTCATTTATCTTCCAAGCTTTGAACTCATTTATTATTACGATGGCTATGTTATCTCATGGTCTACGATGGCTATTAACAATGGCTTAAGTATTTTATAATAAACTCATTTATCTTCCAAGCTTTGAACACAATTTCTTTTTATCATTTCCTCATTTTTGCTTTGATAACTACTAAAAATTCCTCTTCTAATGCTTTTTTATCCACTTTTTCTTTTTCAACAATATTGCTTTCTCAGTTTTTCTTGCTTTTTCCTCTTTGCTTTGACACTTCAAGTTTTTTCTTCTTTAAAAAAGGGGGTAGATAGGACAAATAGGAGTCTAACTTTGAGGATGAATAGATACTATAATGGAGAAGTTTGAACTATATAAGTTATGGAGTGAGGATGAATATAATAAGTATGAATGAAACATTTAACCCCAATTGTAGTACATATGATCATGAAATGAAATTTGGATATACTATCACCATGGGTACTTAAAACTTTGAGAAATAAATGAGGATAAAATAACTACTAGGAGCTTTCTCATGAAACAATTACCCTTTTTCCAATTGGCTTAAAAGGAGAGAAATAGAGTATATTACACTAATGTAATGAAGTTGAATAAATGTAATAATGAAATAAAGTTGAATATCAATAGCAAAGTGAAGATGAATGCAATAAATATGAACAAAGTTAGTGTTTTAAAACTTTATCTCCTTTACAAAGGGGTTAAAGACAATATAAAGGATGACCACAATAATATACATAATGCTAAATGAGGATGAAGGTTGTGAGTTTGAGTTAATATAAGTTTTAAAGGCTGATTAAAAAGAAGATGTAGATGTAGGTTTTATGAGTCCATGTTAATGGTGGTCATATATATGTATTATCTTGACTAAGTAATAGATTAATTATAATATTATAACATATAAACCATCTATTTAGGATTAAATCTAGTCCATCTATTTTTGTATATAAGCAACAATCTAAACCCTAAATAATATACATAATCGTATATGCCTAGCACTTATAGTAATTTTATAAACCATAAGGTTTAAAATATAAATCACCTTATAGTATTAACTAAATTAAAAAATTTAAAACTCTTTATAAATTAGAAAACAAAATTAAAATACATGCTAGCACTTTAAATATATATATTATTTTATATTTTAAATATAAGTATAGTACTTATAAAGTAATTTCTTTAAATTAAAAATTATAAAAGTAGTTGTTAATATATATAAATAATGGACAAGAAAAAATGTGTTAAATATAGTCAACTTTTATAGGGCTCTAGAAACTAATCTAGTTCAACCGTTAATTAATCCTCTTTAAATATTAGGTACCAAATCTGTTTTCTGAAAAAAAACTAATAGTAAAATAATTAGATAATTATTATGTTGAAGTATGTTCTACAACAATAGGCATTTATTATAAATTAATTTTTTTGTAAGTTATTTATATTTTCTCTTTATGTTGTTAATATCACTTTTAGTTTGGATATTTATAAATTAAAATTTTAAAATAACCATAATTTTGCATATAAATAAATTTGCGATATAATCTAAATTATTTATAAAATAATTAATACTTTTATTACTCTACATCAAAATATATTTTAAATGGTTATAAAAAATAAAATGTTTTATATTAAATTAATTTAATACTACTTTAAAAATCATATAATATTTTCTGTTAATTTTAATACTGGAACTAATTTCTACATTATTCAATATGTTTTTTTATTAGAGAGAGAGAGAGAGAGAGAGAGAGAGAGAGAGCCTCTGCACACAGCAATATCTTATATATGAGTCGTAGCATCCTTGGAAACTGAAATAGTGTCATTCTCAAGAGGGAAACAAAATAAATTAATACTACACCTAGACAAAGTTCGCAGGAACAACAATCTATCCCAATCCATAATTACATGGATGTTCCAAGCATGGATGCTTAATCTTGCTCTTGCCAATGGGAGAGTAGTTTCGTCCTAGCTGCTGGTATTACGAACAACGTGAAATCCTCTGACATAGTGACATAATGAATGAATGAATGGATCTGGGCAATTCTCTGCATATTGGTGAATCACAAAAACAAGCTTTCGTCTTGGTTCTTCGTCATCTTCAAGCAAGTTAATTCACCAGCAATCAGAGCACGAACAAGCTCCACCATTGAAGTGATGGAATCGGTAGCAATCCCTCACCACAATTTCTCTCTTGGTGTTCTTGGACGTGAGCTTCATCACGACATGGCAATCCTCGCAGATCCGCAAGTTCTTGATGATGGTGATCTTGCTCCCCTCCTTCGTCCCGATCAATCCAAACCCCAGCGCCAATTTTTCACTGTGATGCCACAGCAAATTCTCCCGGTGCTCGTCCTCCACATCGTGGAGCACCGATCCCACATCCGGGACATAATCCTCCTCGCTCTTGAGAACCACTCTCAGCTCATCCAGCCGCTCGTAGATCTCCCCAGTTCGAGGATGCGATCGATCCTTGACAGCAAACTCGTGAACCCTGTTCTTCACCTCAATCCAGCTCCGCCCCGGCTCCTTCCTCGCCCCATTCTCGCTCATTCTCCTCCGTATCTCCTCCGCCTCGTCCCATCGCCCCGCCGCAGAGTAAACATTCGAGAGCACCGTGTAGCTCGCGCCATGGCTAGGGTCGATTGCTACGATCGCCTCCGCTGCTCGCATTGCCCGATCCTGGTCCTTGTGGATCCGGCATGCGCCCAGCAGCGCCATCCACGCCGCCGCGTCGGCAGCGATCGCCATCGACCGCAAGAAACCCTCGGCCTCCTCCAGCCATCCCGCGCGCCCTAGGAGATCCACGACCGCGCCATAGTGCTCCACGCTGGGAATCAAGCCATAGTCGCGGGAGATTGCGTAGAATATTCGCGCGCCGTCCTCCACCTGGCGCGCGTGACTGGACGCTGACAGGGCGGCCGTGAAGCTGATTGGGTCTGGAGATATTCCCGCCAGCTGCATTTCATACAGTAGCCGTACCGCCATGTTAGCATAGCCGTGCTGCGCGTACCCCGCCATAATGGCATTCCACGTGCTGACGTTGCCCTGCGGCGCCGCGTCAAAGATTCCCCGCGCGGCGTCCAGGTCACCGCACTTCGCATACATGTTCACCAGCGCATTCCGGACGAGAATGTCGTGGGGGTCGCAATCGCCTGGACATTCCGCCATCCAGCGGTGGAGATCGCGCCCCGCGCTCGCCGCCGCCCCGCTAGTGGCGCAGGCGCCAAGAACAGCGACTAGAGTGAATTTGCTGGGGCGGATTCCGAGCTGGAGCATCTGGCGGAAGTGGAGGAGCGAGCCATCGGCGCGGCCGAATTGGGCGTGCGCGGCGATGATCGCGTTGAGCGTAATCACGCCCGGGTGCTGGATCGCGGCGAAGACCTCGGCTGCGCGATCCAGGCGGCCGCAGCGCCGGTACATGCTCACAAGCGCGGTGGCGACGATGAGATCCGAATCGTAGCCGTGGGCGCGCACGTCCCTGTGGATGGATTCGCCACGCTCGAGATCGTCCGGGCAATCGCACGCCTCGAGCACATTGACGAAGGTCACGCCGTCTGGCCGTATGGTCATTCTTCCATATAGATCAAGAGCCCCGGAAGAATGCCCGTTTTGGGCAAATGCTGAGATCATGGTGTTCCACGAGCACACGTCTCGCCGATCCATTTTTTCGAAGATATCATTAGCGCGAGTGATATTCCCGCCACGGCCAAAGAGGTTGATGATAGAATTTGCTACGGTGGTCACGGATATCAGTCCCGAATCGATCGAACACGAATGGATCAAGTTGCCGCAGGTGGTGATCTTGGCAGCTATTCCAGCGACGGCGCTGGCGATGCAGATGATCGTCACCGCGTTTGGAGCAATGCCCTGGAGCAGCATCTCGCGAAAGACGCGAAGCGATTGCTCCTTCTCGTCGCCACGGGAGTAGACAGTGATGAGCGCGTTCCACGACACGACCCCGCGCTCCTGGATCCGATCGAATGCGTCTTTGGCGCGATCCAATCGCCCACAGCGGCCATACATTCCGATGAGCGCAGTGCCCACCACGAAGCTCCGATCGAATCCACTCTTCTCGGCGAATTCCTGGACGATCTCGCCCTCCTGGATCGTTCGCGGCGCCTTGATCAAGCTGAGAAACACCACCGCATCCGGCAGGCTCCCATCCTGGAGCATTCGCTGGAAAAAAAGCAGCGATCGAGGGAAATCCCCGGCCTGGGCGTTTGCGCGGATCACCGCATTCCAGGACAGGGCATTGCGCCGGGGCATTCGATCGAGCAGGAGCTCCGCGTCGCGCGAGCTCTCGAGCCGGGCATACATGTGGAGGAGGTGATTGGAGAGGAAGAGGTGATCGCCATAGCCACTCTCAATCACCCGGCGGTGGATCTTCCTTCCCTGCTCCAGCGACGTGGATTCGTCTACCAGTCGCGCGAGATCCCTCCAGGAATCCACCGGCGCGGCCGGGGGAAGAACACTCAAGATCATAGCGCGCGAGAAAAGAGAAAGGTCAAATAGAGCGAATATTCATTAGACGACTGGGTCAAAGGGGCCTTTGAATCTCGTAGCCACGCTTCGAGAGTTCTTGGAGAACGCTCGCCAAGGTGTTTGGATTCGAGAAAACCTCCTTGACAAGACAATTCTCGATGGCTTCCAGTTCTTCTCTATCTTGATCCGCCACCTTTTGCTTCTTTGGCGGTGGAAGTCGGTGATACCCTTCGAGTATGTCGACCACATTCAGCAGTGAAGGATCGTGCTCCTTATCCACCTCTTTTATCGGAATTGGATTATCATCCTCCTTGTCAACCTTTGGTATCTCGTGCTTATCCGGAGTTAGATCATCCTTTTTGTCAACTTTTGGTAACGGAGTTACGTGATCTTTTCCATCGAGTTTCTTCCTCTTGAGGCTTGGAATCGCGTTGTAAAGCACTGGAAAGGAGCGAAAAAACACTTAAAAGGAGCCAAATTCCACCCAGAAAACCTGCTTACGTCTAAACGGATTAAACGATGGCTTCCTCTCATTCTCCGCCTTGGCCGTCTACACGAAAAACAACTTGAGAACGAGGCAACGAAAAGAAAGCATAGAACGTTACCATCGCCAACCTACAGAAGAACACAAAACCACAGAACTACAAAACCTAAGCCCCCATATATAGTCTAAAACTTGATTTCATCTTATTAAAAGGAAGAGAGTTTTTAGAACCACGGAGTTAGAGAGTGATCACCCAGCTGGGCGCATCACTTCGGCACCCAGCCAGCGTCCTGTACGCATACAACTTCTCAACCGGCTCGCTGCAATCCATGACAAGCTCCCCGCCACCTTTCTCGCCACCTTCGCCACCTTCAGCGTCACCTTGCTCGCGGATCACCTCGACGTTGAGCCTGGGCATCGCCCCCGCCAGCCAGCCGCAGCCGGCGAGGCTCACCCTGCAAGCCGACATCCACAAGAACCTCATGGACTCGTACTGGTGAAGCCCGGCTAGCAGCGCCGAGTCTCCGAACGGGCTGTCGCGGATCTCCAGCTTCCGGAGCCTCGGGCAGCCGCTGAGTACGTGCTGCATGGCCGCGTCCGACTCCCCGGCGAAGGCCACCGAGAGCGTCTCCAGCTTCTTGGCGTAGTGGCCGATGTACTCGAAAGCCCTGTCCGAGAGCCAGCCCGAGACGGCGAGGCGCGACAAGTTCTTGCAGTTCTTGACGATGGCGCCGAAGCCTTCGTCCATGGTCTCGCCGGTGATGTAGTCGCGCTGCCGGGGGGTGATGATGCACAGGCGGAAGCGAGTGAGCATCGGGCAATTGGTGGCGACGGTCTCGATGGCCTGGTTCGTGCACTGCTTGCAGAAGTAGAGCACGGAGGAGAGGTTTGGACAGCCCTGCGAGACGGCCACCAGACCGGCCTCGGTCACCGAGCCCTGGCCACCGTGATCGGTCGGGAAGACGCGGAGTTCCACCAGGTTCTTGCAGGTCTCGCCCACGGTTTGCAAGCCCCGGTCCTCGACGGAATCCAGAACCTGTCACACAAAAGTCTAGTTATGAGTTTTCGGAATGGGATGATAGGAAGCTTGGAAACTTTGTAAAAAATGAATTGTGACAAAGTTCCTGGTAAGAAGAGTCAAGGATAGGTGATACTGGTGGTAAGAAGCTTGCAAACTTTGTCAAGGATGAAGCATGGAAACTTAGTGGTAAGAAGATTAGAAGCTTTGTCAAAGAGGGAAGCTTGAAAACTTGTAATACCGTGCAAACTTTGTCAAGAATGAAGCGTGGAAACTTAGTGTGGTAAGAAGATTGGAAACTTTGTCAAGGAGAGGAGCTTGAGAATGGCATTGGCAACTTTGTCTTGGCGAGCAGCTTGGTAGAAGGAAGCTCGGAAGCTCCTGGAGGGAGGGTGTGTTTCAGGCTTGGAAGAGAGAAGCTTACCCAGAGAGTCTCGAGCTTGGGACAGCGCTGGATGAGCTTGGCAAACTCGGTGGCCCGGATGGTGGCGTAGCTCAAGTTGAGCGACAGGAGGTTCTGCGCCAGGGGATAGATCAGCGGGATGAAGATCGGCTCCACCATCCAGAAGCCCGAGAGGTGGCGGAGATCCTTGCAGTTTGAGAGCGCGGTGCGGAGCTCCACGTACTGCGACCAGTTTTGCATCTGCGAGTAAGTCCCGGTGCCGAGATCGGTGAGCTGCGGGGCCTTGACGAGGAGGCGCAGGAGCTGCTCCAGAGTGACGCCTTTGTTGAGGTTGAGCTTCTTGAGGGAGCGGCAGCGCGAGACGAGCTTCTCCAGGCACTCAAAGTTGACATCGCTCTCCAGGCACGAGAAGTTTAGAGTGACGAGCGTGTTGCAGCTCTCCGGGAAATAGCTTAGCCACTCTCCACCGCGGTCGTCTACCAGGCACTCCTGGAGGTCTAGCTCTTGCAAGTACCTGCGAGTATGACGAGCATAGCGGTCAGCAACCACCACCAAAGCTAGCTGGCCGCTCAATCCTACGAAGTTCGAGAGCTCTACAGCTGAAAACTCGCTCGCTAGCCGTGCTAGAGACGTGCACGACTGTCAAACAATGATCTCTTGAGAGACTTCTCAAAAAGAAAGAAGAAATGACTGTAAACTGATGATCTCTCGAAAAAGTTCTCACAAAGAAAGAATGAAACGAAGAGCTAGAGAGAGAAGAAGCTTGAGTTACCTGCAGTGGCTGGTGATGGCTGCAATGCCCTCGGTGCTAAAACCATCGCAGTTGACGAGGTTGAGAGCTCGAAAGTTTGGCAGCAACTGCGAGATCATGAAGAGGCTCTCGTCCGACACGGTCATGCGCTTGAGCCTGAGCGCTTCCAGCCACGGGTAGCTCTCCACGATGACGGGCATCCAGGGGTGGAAGAAGGCCCCCCAGTTTGGAGGAACCAAGCTAAAGTCGGCGAAGCGAGGCTTCCCCTTGAGAGTCATCGACTTGAGCCGTGGAAACCTCCGGGTGAGAATGTCTGGAGAAACCGCGTAGCAATTCCCGATGAACACTGCTTCTCGGTTCCACCCCTCGGCCTTGTACCACGCCTTGCAAACCACGGACACGGCGTTTCGATCCTTGTGTCCCGTGACGAACTTTAAGACGTTTTCCAAGACTTCGTCTGGGAAAGTTGTAAGCCTCCCTTCTTCCTCGTCCTCCTCTTTCTCTTGTTCGAGCTCCATGAAACTATCCTTGTGCAACACTACCTCGTCTTCCCTGATCATCTCCTTCTCCCCTCTCGATCGACGCAAACTTAGTAGCGACTACCACTTGTGTGAATATAACTCCAATTCTTCTTCGAGCACCTACACAGCAAAGACAGTTGCTGGTGTCAGTTCCTTTCCCCTCCCCACGGACGAAGGATGATTCCTCTCACAACTTTGCAGGCAAAAGAGAGCGAGCGTTTTTAAGTCCCTCCGGAATGAACAAGCACAAAAGAAGGAGAAAAAAAGGAAGAACAAAATAAAACAACTTTAAAGAAGAATTCCAAGTCGCACACACACTTCATTCCACAGTGAGTGAGAGTACCTCTTCCGGAAGAAATAAGTGAGAGAGGGAGAAGGAAAAAAAGGGATGCATGGCCAAGAGGTTGGAGTGAACAAGACAATGCCACGACTCTCCCGTGAAGGGCCACCGAGGAACAATCAAGAGGGAGGAGACGTGGATAAGAAACTACGAGCAGCTATGGAGGAGCAACAGGGCAGTACAAGTCTAGAAATCCAAAGCAGAAAAAGCAAGCACGCACCAGCCAGCCAGCCAGCAAAGAAAAACGCAAAGAACAAGAGCACCAAAACAAGCAGCGAGCGTGCACTAGTACCACAGCGATGGTGTCTTTAGGCAAAGGGAAATCAAAGGTAAAATAAATAGCAAGGCTGAGGATGACAGACCAGCAAAAAGAACTCGCGGGAAAGACGAGAGAAAACGAGAAATCGGGCGATGAGATCAATCAGAGAGCCGTGCTGACCGCTTGGTGAAAATTGAAACCACTCTCAGAATTCAAGGGTGGTAGTAAAGAAAAACAATTAAAAAAGAAAAAAGAAGAAGAAGACTACGAGGAAAAAACACCAAAAGCAAAAGCTGTAAAAATCAAGAGACGATTCTTTCGGCTCTCACTCGCTCAAGCTTTGCGTTGGATTTCCACGCACAGAGACAAGCAATCAAAGCGGTGGAGACAATAGACTTTTCCCTCGCTCATTGTCAGCCCTGTTGATACTGATGTGACCAAATATCTCTCACGTCTTCTAGCCCCCACTCTTTGAGCAAGCACGCAAAAAAAGAAGGAAAAAAAGAGAAGAAAAAGAGAAACGCCATGTTCTTCAGTCGCAACTCTCAAAACCCAAGAAAAACAAAACCAAAACCAAACCCATCCGATACCAGGGAGGAGAAGTCTTACCTCTTCAAGGACGGACAAATGCCACGGCTGGGCATTTTGCTGTTGGGCAGCCAGTACAGAGTGAAAAAGCTTCGTGTCACTGGAATGGGGGTCCAGCATCGCGCTTGTTCCTTCGCTTTGTAGCCTCTTTTACCACCACCATGGCCTTCAATCCCGGGAACCCAACACGGATAAGATGAATCGGCCGCGAACCCACATCTCAGATTTGCGAGGAGGCAGCCTGTGCTTTCGATTCTTCCCTTGACACAGACTAGGGGAGAGGAGGGGAGAGAGAGAGAGAGAGAGAGAGAGAGAGAGAGAGGAAACAAAGGGGAAAAGGAAGATAAAATGCTGCCCCCCAGAAATGTGTAAACTAAAGGCCCAGGAAAGGAAACATTGTATAAAATTTATATATGTGAGATACTTTGGCTGGGCTTGCTTGCTTGCTTGCTTGCTTGCTTGCTCCTTTGTCTTGCTGGTTGTTTGCTTGGCTTGCTCTCCTATGGTCTCAAAGACATTGGGCTACTAAAACTAATCATTCATGTCAGCTCCTACTAGAGAGAAAAGGAGGAGGAACACAAATATTTTGTGGAGATGGCCCATGAGATTTTGGAGATGTACAGCTGCCTACTTGTTGGTTTGGTGCTGGCTCTTCTGTTCCCAGTTGAAACAACCAGACCGGGTTAGTGGAGAGAGAGCATAAACAAAACAAGCTTTTGGTTTTAACTTGCTCTCATGTTGGCTTTGTCCTAAGTGGGCTGCTTTGCTTATATCTGTAACAAAGAATGTGTAAGTGAGTAGTAGTGATTACAGGAGGAAGGTGTGGAATCAAAACAGATTGAGAAGGGCTTTTGTCAGAGGAATCCCAGGAGAAGACTGGTTCTTCCCCCTAATAAATAATGTTAGAGAGAGAGAGGATAGAGGTCATCTTTCGAGATAGAGAGAGAAAAAAAGAGGAATAGAGAAATGATGCCTTGCCAGATCCATCCAGTGCCTGCCCTGCCCCGTTTGGGGGCTATAACATGGAGTTTTTGATCATTTTCCAGGCCCAAACAAACAAAGCTCTGCTCACCAGCCAGGGAATGCAGAGACCCAACTCTTTTGTGTGTGAGAGAGACTCTGTGCATGAGAGGGAGAGTTTGTGTGTAAACACCAAGGGGGACTGATTGCTTCCCCAAAGCTTCCAGTTTCAAAGTGTTTGTTAAGATTTTGGTGGGAATATCTTTCTCCTCTCTTTTGCTTGTTTCTAGGAGGAGAGGAGAGCTCAGAAGAGGTTGCTTCAGAATCTTTGACCAGCTAGGAAGAATAAATTTCTGCACCCAGAGGCCATAAACTGATGACTCTCCTCTCCCAATGTCATTTGCACTCCAAGGCCAGCCAAGAGGGATGAAAGAACAAGGATGAAGGAGGGAAAGATCTCAGCTCTTTGTGTCTGTCAGTACCTCCTACCTAGGTACAGCCAAAGGGCAAGATTGCAATTGCCAAATGCCAGCCCACAAGAGAGATGAGGTGATGCATATATTTCTCAAGAAATAAATTTGGTTTTTTTTTCTTTATGAGTGAATAGGGGCCACTTTTCTGGAGCCGGCCTGCCTCTGCTGCACTTCTGCCCTGCCTTTTCTCTGCTGCACACAAGTCCCAGGAAGAGGCATTTGTGGTGCTGGTTATTTGTTAGGTGGTGTCTTGGCTTGGACCATGATTTCAGTTATTCTATCAACTAATTTTGTTTAGTGTCAAATTGGCTAACATTTTCCTCTTCCACTTTACAGACAGGAGATTGCACAAATGATGAAACTAATTTTTACGAATCATTCTGTGGATCATGGGCAGACAAGGATACTTTTGTATTGTTTGCTGGTTTGCAGTTTTCTGTTCTGGATTTCACGGATAAACAAGAAATCTAGCAAAGTAAGCACATGAATATTGGCAGATACTTGAAGCTATGGACTTTCATAAAAGAAAAATATAAAATATAAATGTGTTGAAGTGGACAGTATATGTTTTGATTCTATAAAATTTATAAACCAAAGTGTATGGTCTAGTGGTTTATATCTCTTTCAGATATTATTGTAATTTACACTATAGTTTTTGTAGGCTCTAGGTTGTTAAATTTATCAATGATTATTTTATTAGATAATGATGCAACTTTTTTATTGGAGCTTTTCAAAAAGTATACACAGAAAGAAAGTCTTGGAGCTCAAATATTCTTTGACTTTTAGTTTAAGAATTACAAATAGAAAATAGAGGATGAGGGCTTGGGGACAATCGGTGTAGAGTGATGCAATTGTACAGACTAGCTAGCTCACAACGCAAGAAGATTATTTTCGTAGCCACTTTTGATACGCATTCTACCAGGTCAAACAGGCCAACCTTATCTACTTCGTGTTCCCGAGTTTTTCCGTTTTCTTTTATCTCCTTGAAGTGCTCACTAAAAAGATGGCTATAGGTGATGCTTCCTTGCTCCTTTGTTTGTTTGCTAGTTTGTTTCTATGGTACCTCTTAAAGCTAAAGGTCGGTGGTCTCATTTTTTATGCTCGTTGTGGGCCAGTGTGCCTCTGTTGCATATGTTATATATATGTTGTAGAGTGGATGTGATGTTATTGTGTTGTGGTATGTGCGTTTACACTCTTAAAAATGTAGTATTCCTATGGTGGAAAGATCTTGTACCTCATTGTAACTTTCTTCTCTCCTTCTTTCTAGATGGTGTCTCTCCACCTTCTGGGCAAGAGATGTCATTGTCGTGTGAAATTGTTGGGAACTTAAGGATTGAAATCCAAGGCCTCAAGCATTGAAGAAAAAGAAGGGGAGAAGCGTATAAAGGAGTAACACTCTCTTATACTTGCATGCGCAGTATGATTCTTTGTCTCGCTCTTTCCGAGCAGTCCTATGTAATGCAGGCATGTCAAGCTTGTACACAAGCGCTCTAGGAGATGCAACAAGATCGTTTTCTTTGATATTCACGTCTTATTTCTTTCTCTTTCCTTACCTTTTTTCTTTTTTGTCATGGAGAAGCCAAAGAGCTCTCTTTGTTGGTTGGCTTGTTTGATTGAGAACTTTCAAGGCAGCGAAAGTCTTCACATGTTAAGATCCATTGAAGGAGTCCAGATGAGTTTGAAAGTTGGACGTTGAAGCCTCAGAAGCACATGGTTTTCTCCCTCTCTAGTGGAAAAATCTCTGCAGTGAGTTTGGTGGTAAATCCATCCAAAAGTCCGTGGATAAGGCTGATTGCCAAACACCAGTTGGAGTATTTCTTTTCAGTTCATCCAGATAATCTCATTTCATAGTTCATTCCAGACAATCTCAACATGAGGATTAAATTGGTGGTCAGGAGTTTTATTGTGAAACCCAAAATAAACAAACCAAACCTTGCAACGCAACCTTATTCTAATGAACTAAATCACTTTAGGTGCATTTGTAGGCTTCAATAACAACTTGCAGGTCATTGGAAGAGGTGAGACTCAAGCTTATATTCGCAAATCCCTCTGAAGCTAGCAGTTCGTTCCATTCGTTTTCACTCCTCTCTTTTCCTCCAATTGCAGCTAGCATGAGAACGTCCATGTCAACTGGCCTTTTCTCGGCTGGGTCTAACACCTCCTCCACAACAACAAGCTTCCCATTTTCCGGAAGTGCCTTGTAGCAGTTTTGAAGAATTCGCTTGCAGTTTTTGTCGTTCCAGTTGTGAAGAACAGCCTACAGATTAGACACAATCTAATTAGCTAAATTACAAATGCTTTAAGATTACAGTACCTTCATGAAAATAGCATCTCCAGAAGGAACACCTTTGAACATATCACCACCAACATGCTCAATTCCTGCATTCGGAAAACACGAGTTGCAAGAACCACGATAGGAGTCATTTTCGTTACCTGGATATTGTGGAGCAGCCGCAACAACATCAGGAAGATCGAAGTTAATTCCCTTGAGATGTGGATAGTCTTGGACAATCTTGTGAACACAAGCGCCATGCCCGCCACCAACATCAACGATCACACCTTTGATACCCTCAAACGCTTTGCGAGCCTCCTTAATCGCAGCTCCCATGAAACGCTCAGACGTCTCCGAGATTGCCGCTCTAAACATCTTGCTGAAGCCCAAATTATGGCTTGCATACTGGTACAAGCTCTTGCCTTCATTTGCCACCTCAAACGCACTCTCATGGGATCCTCCAAGGGCGAGCTTGTGGATCTCCGAGTAGGAAGCCACCATTGGCTGAGACGTCTGGAGCATCACCATTGCGTGGATGTTCTTGGAGGAGACAAGGGTGGACGAGAGATTGTTGTGGCTGAAGAAACCGCTGGGATCCTCGCAAAAGATCTTGTTCCTCACTAGAGATTGTAGGATCCTCCGCACAACGTCCGGGTTGGGGTCACTGGGATTGATCTTTGCGGCGATTTGATTGTAGTGGAGCGGGGATTCACGACCCAGAATGTCTGGAATGCCCAAGCAGATGACCGCTTTGAGGAGAAATGGCGTGGTGATGGCGTTTGAGATGGAAGCCATTTCCAGATCATAGTCTTGCATGCTTGAAAATCTTGTGATATAGGAAGTGCTGGAACCAAATGCATGATATATATATGCTCCATGAATGTCCTTCGCCACAGCGTCAGCATTGTTGAAATCTTTAACGAAGTTTCCACAAGTTTTTGACTTGGCATTGTAAAAGTTTGGTAGATTTAAAACGTAGGCACTGACTTCCTTTCCAAAGTATTGAATGGTATCATCGAGGAAAAAAAGCTCTCGGCTTCGTGATGCAAAAATTCCAGAAATCGTCTTGTCACAGTAGAGATACTTGCGCTGCAATCGCTCACGAGAATCACTGGGGCAAAAACTCCGCCAAAATTTCCAATGCGGAGCTAAAGCTGAAGCAGCTTGTGGCAAAAACTCTTGGCTCCCATCCCGTCACCCGAGTCTCGTACGGAAGCCTTCTCCAGGCGTGCGGCGAGGCAAAGATCCTGGCGTACGGAAGGGTCGTCCACGAGCACATGTCCGCCGCCAACATGGACACGGGCAGCATATTCCTGGGGAATCATCTCGTGCAAATGTACGGGAGGTGCGGCAGCGTGGACGAGGCCGCCGCAGCATTCGAGCGAATGGGCAGGAGGAACGTTGTCTCGTGGAGTTTCGTCATCGCGGCATTTACCCAGAACGGGCATCACGGCCGAGCAATGCGATTCTTCCAAAGGATGCTCCAGGATGGATTCGAAGTGGACAGGATTCTGATTGTCACGGCTCTTGGGTCGTGCATGGATCTGAAAACCGGGAGAGAGATTCACGAGCTCGCCCTCGAGTGTGGATATGGAAACGAGACGGTCGTGTGTACGGCGCTGCTGGGCATGTACAGCCGGTGCGAGAGCCTGGGCGATGTCGAGACAGTGTTTCTTGGGCTCCAAGAGAAGGATGTTGTGTCCTGGAACGCGATGATCACGGCCTTTGTAGAACTCGGCAAGAAACAATCTGGAGTGAGCATAAAGGTGGTTTGGATGTTTCGAAGAATGCTGCTGGAAGGGATGAAGCCGAGCCGGGTGACATTCATATCCACTCTTGGAGCCGTGGAGAGCAAGGAAGAATGTGTGTGGCTTCATGAAATTATCCGACAGAGCGGGCAAGAGCACGACGAGTTTGTGGCAAACTCTCTCGTTACTGCGTATGGCAAGAAGAACAGCATTGTAAATGCTCGACAAGCGTTTGATGCTGCTTCAGATGCCTGTGTTGGAACATGGAATGCTATGATCGCGGCATATGCCCATTGTGGGCATTTTGAAAAAGCTTTAGAGACCTTTATGTCTATGCTGGAAAGTACCATTAAGCCAGATCAGATCAGTTTTGTGAACGTCCTGGAGGCGATCACTGGGCCAGAACTTTTAAGAGATGGCGAGTTTATACACAAGAGTGTTGTAGAAAACGGGTTTGAGAACGATGGGATAATTGGCAGTGCTTTGCTTGGCATGTACTCGAGGTGTGAGAACTTAGAGAAAGCCGAGGAGGTTTTTGCCCAGATTGGACGGCCTTATCACAGTGTCATCGCATGGAACTCCATGCTTGCAACTTACACAGCGTTTGGGCGATGCAAAGAAGCCATCAAACTTTTCATGGACATGCAGCAAGACGGAAGCAAAGCTAGCGAGGCAACATTTGCAACGCTTCTCGCTGCCTGCGCGGGCGCATCCACTCTAGCTCAAGGCAAAATGGTGGTTTCGTGGATCAACGAATGGCTTATGAGCCACACAATCAGTGCCTGTAGCTATCTCGTAATCCAGAATGCGACGATCAACATGTATGCAAAGTGTGGGAGCCTCGACCTCGCGCTCCAAACCTTCAATTCGATGCATCAGAGAGATGTGACATCGTGGAACTCCGTTTTGGGAACGCTTGCACGGCATGGCATAGGCAAGGAAGCAGTCATCTTTCTCAAGAGGATGCACTTGGAAGGTGTGAGACCGGATGATATCACGTACACTCTCGTTCTCACTGCTTGCAGCCACCATGGGCTCTTCAAAGATGGCCGAAAGTGTTACGAGTTTATGACCAAAGTTCATGGCTTGGAACCCACGCTTGTGCACTATGGGTGCATGGTTGATCTTCTGGGACGCGGAGGCTGGCTGGACGAAGCCGAGGATCTGATAAGAGAAATGCCAATGCCGGCGGATTCAACAGTGTGGATGGCGTTGCTTGGGGCATCAAGAATGCATGGCGATCTTGCCCGCGCAAAGCTGGCAATGAAGCATGTCTGTGAGCTTGAGCCTGATAATCCATCACCTTACCTTCTCATGTCAAATATCTCTTAGTTCTTGCGAGACCTGTATCCATACCTCATTTGTTTGAGCGCAACAATACGTCCAGTCTAATCTACAGTAACACCTCCTCTAAAATTTGGAGGATTGTGGATTAGCATCTTTGAAACCCATAGCCGGAAGTTGTCGTCACCCGGGAATCAACATATCGATGTCCTGTTCAAGATAGATCTTCTTCATATGGCAGAAGAAGAAGATGACTTGATCTCAGGTCTCCCAGGTGAGCTAGTTCTTGTTCACGTTTTTTCTAGGCTGCCTTGGTACACTCGTCCAGTCTGCAGATCTGTTTCCAAACGATGGAAACAGATGATGGATACCAGGAATCATCTTGTCGATATTGCAACTCGCAGGTTTCAGCTTCCACTGCTCCAAGGTGTCGCTTTGGTGTGTTCTTCAGCTCCATATAAGCCTCCAAGATCACACTCGTCTCACCATGAAAAGTACCCTGAAAAGATCTTCCTCATTCAGGACAAGGAAACCTTGCAGTGGCGAAGGCTTCCACCCGTATCTGGCTTTCAAAGCTATCAAGTTGGACAAGTCCGTGTGTACAAAGCAAGGCTTGTTGCAGGATGTGGAGCGGTCTATGCTTGGACAGTTGCCCCCACTCAAAGCTTTGGGGCTCCAGAAGGTAGCTTCATATTCAAACTGGACATTGGTCGGGGAGATTGGATCTGGAAGAGAGTCCCAGCTTCTCAAGTTAGTCGCTGGTCCGAGCCAGTGTTTTTCAATGGTAAGATCTACTCGCTACTACCAGGCTGCCAACCACGGCGGAGGATATGTTCTTGTTTCGAAGTCATGGAGTATGATCCCGAAACAGGCTCCTGCCATATGTCCAACAAATGGCCCTCCAAGAACGTTGGTGTGATCCTGAGCTCTTCTTCGCCACAGCAACAGCTCTATGGCGTAGTCCGCACGTTGACCAACGGTCAACAGCTAATGGTCAACGAGGGCGGGTCGTGGCAGCTACATCGGGAGTTGCCTGCCCTGCCGGACGACCGGGTGTTCAAATTTAAGCTGGTCAATGGCGATTGCTTCGAGCCTGCCGTGGAGGGCGGGGTCAACGTACTTGCCATCTTGCTCAGCCACCGGGATGCAGTGGTCTATTGGTTCAACACAGAAGTCAACGGGGCAAACTGGGTAGCAATCGAGCATCAGAGCCAACCTGGAAATGTGACACAATGTGTGGCTGTTCAAGGATCTTTATATGCAATTTCAAGGAATTTTCCAAGGCTTCATTATAAATTGTGGAAGGGGACCATCAATGTGGCAGAGAGGCTTCTTATTTGGGAGCAAAGGCAAAGGCTCCAAGTTTCATTGTCTTGCTTCACCTTGATGGCATGAAATAGCTTCCAGTATATCCATCTTTTAGAAGATTTTAGAATCAAATAATATAATAATTTGTTGTAGTAATGCTTAGTTTGGATAATTATTCCTACTTATCAATCCAATTGATCAAATAAAGTTTATAATTATAAGCATGTTTGTAATTTATAGATGCAAGATTAATCTTATTGCATATCAACCCTTAGATGGTAGAATAAAATAGAATATATTAAAAAGTGTTTAATTTTTTGGTTTGCTTAAGCAAACCTATAGGGGGACTGGGATGGTATTGAATATACCTAGAATATATTTGGATATTCTAGGATATTCTACCATCTAACGGTTGTTATTCATTTAGATTAATTTTGTATTTATAATTTATAAACATGTTTATAATTTATAAACTTTCTTAAACCTTTTCTAGTATATTCTTTTTAATTCTACCATCTAATGGTTGATATGCAATAAAATTAATCTTGTATATATGAATTACAAACATGCTTATAATTATAAACTTTATTTGATCAATTGGATTAATAAGTAATAATAACACTAGTATTAAGCAAACCAAGCGTTGCTACATGCAACGCGTAGCAATTTATTGTTTATTTTATAAATTATAAACATGTTTATAAATTATAAATATAAAATTAATTTAAATGAATAAAAACCATTAAATGGTAAAATATCCTAAAATATTCAAGTATATTTTAGATATATTCATTCATCTCAGTCCCCCCTTAAGCAAACCAAAAATATTGTGTTTGTTAGAATGTTCATTTATCTTTAGAGAATATTCTATTAGTTTCGATCATTTAAACCCTTACGCGTTTAAACCCTTTAGGGCTTTTTGGGATGGGCATTCACAAGCTCTATGGCGTCAAGATCGCGACGGCCTACTCCTGCCCTGCTCGGCCGACACCTCGATCGGATCACGGCAGCGGCGGCGGCAGCTCGTATGTGTTCTTAATCTCTTCCCGATTGCGATCTCCTCGAAATCTGGCGCTTCCCGTCTTGCATTTTCACGGTTTGTCGTGATTCGCTAGCAGACTGCTGGGATCCGGTGATTTGGAGGCGACGCAGCAGCAGGAGGAGTGGTGCTTGAGGTCTCTATGGGAGCGCCGGCCAAATTTCTTGCGAGCGTTCCATTCTTCACACAGAGGTATTATAAACTAAGTTTTGGATCATAGCTTGAGAGAAAAACTCCCAGCAGGTGATAGAAACCTCGTGGAAACTGTTATAAACGTTGCTACTTCGTTGCCGTTTGTTTTGATTGGGATCCAAATGCCAAGGTATGAGCAGCATTGTAATTCTTCCTTCCAGATTGTTCTTTTCTTCTTCCCCTTTACAGGCAAAAGCCGCTCACTAGACTATATGCTGATTCTTTGATCGGTGTCGGCCTCGCGTCAACTTTGTTTCACGCATCGCGTGGAGAGGCTCGAAAGTATTTTCGATGGGGAGACTATACCATGATCGCTACTTCAACTCTGGTACCAACAATCTTACAATGTTTTCGATCTCTTTAAAACGTTTTCCTATAGTGCCTGTCAAGAGCTCTACAAACGGACAGCTCCAAAGCTTTGTACTGCGCTTCAGCGATGCTACTTCCCTTTCAGCCGTTCGTCGTCGCGGCCTGTCACACCGGACTTATGGAGGTGTGTGGACGGACTTAGTTTTCCCTCATGGTTTTGTTTTGCTTTGTTTCCAGGCTGCTTTTGTTCGCCGAGCTCTCAAACAGCCTAGCCTACAGAAAGCTTACACCTTACACACCATTTCCACGGTTGTGGGAGGAACGTTATTTATTGCCGACGATATGTATCCAGACACGCCCTTTTTGCATGCTGCTTGGCACATTGCCGCGGCAGTGGGCGTGACAACATGCAACAAGCTCCTGAATTCTTAAGTATTTTATTGGTAAGCTTGCTGGTCTTATTTGAGATAGAGTATACGAAGAGTAATCGCATCGCGAAGCAAGGACTCTACACAGTTGTGAAGGCAGCATCAATATCTCCTGGAACTTCAAATGGAGGTACTGTTTGGTATCCCTCTACCTGTTAATCCCGGGCCGGAGCTTGGAAACAGGAGGGTGTATGGAATTTGCACTGGTCCTGTCCGGTTCTTGAGTTTCGTGTCCTTGTTCCTTGTCTGGATGAGTTCTTCTACTGCCTTGAGTTTCTCAGAAAACTTGGTGAATGCACTCTGAGCTGCTTGGTTGTTGGTCCAGTTCTGGATTATTCTTTGTCCCAGGTACTCCTCGTCTGCTGAATGAGTTGCCAGAATTTCTATCGTTGTCATAACTGACGTTGCTTCTGCCTTTGTGGACACTGCAGATAAGAAGAAGTTTTCCGGATCCTTAAGAAGCTGCTTGTGTTCCTCAGAGCCTTCTCGTGGGATTTCCCTGTGCGTGGCTGTTGGGTGATTGGGCATGTAACCAGCGTAGGCGTACTGTCCAAAGTTTACGGCAGCATGGTGTGCAGATGCCAACCAGATCACAGTTGTGAGCACGCTTACCAGGTTCGGCTTGCTATTCATTTCCACCCACCATGTCTCGTCTTTCTTGTCACCGTGACCAACGTTAACAATTTCCGTCCACCATGCCTGTAGTTCCTTGTCACTCTCTATGTCTGCGTCATCTTCGTAGCAGCTATCTACATATTCCTGTGTCCACCTCTCAATTGCATCCCAAATCTCCAAACCGTCTGCTGCATATGGATAGTCGTTGATAGCCAGTTTGAGGCCATGCTTTGAGTTTGCATCTGGAGTTGCCATTCCCCTGGAAAATGTTCGAACTTTTAGATTGTTTTACATCCCTTGCGATGCCTACCTTTTCAGTAAATCTGCAGGAAGTCCTTGGTCGTCGAACCTCCATGTCCTATAGACAACGGAGCTCAACTCCATTGAGTACCTCCTTGTTGAGAAGCATTTCTCTATTATACCATCAGCATTTATCAGTGACTGCCTGGCTCGAGCGTTGATTGACATTGTGTTCTTGAAGTGTGGAACCAGGAACGGATTCAAGGGATGAAGCGCACTCAGGTTTCGATGTGTCGCAATGATAAAAGGTTCCAGGCAGGCATGAGTTCTTAAACTGCAGAGGAAAAACATGTCAGGTATGAGAGACGGCATTGTTGACAGCTTACAAGTGACTTATGAGCTGGTGATATCCTGAATCATTTGTAGTTACGTGTGCTTTTGCGAGATGCCATAACCAATCCTCTGTTCCTGGTGCAGGTGGAAGAAACACCCTTTTGTTTTCTGACTTGGAGGAAGAATCCGGTGGCAAGCTCAACTCGATGGCAATAGGCTTTAGAGTTCCATCCGCTTTGAGGTACAGTAGAGTTCTGGATGCGTAAGCGTGGATTTCCTTGATGCTGTTGATTTTGGTCAAGTAAGGCAAGTATGCATCATGGTAGTCTAAGATGAATAGCTTCTTGTTCTCAAGTGCCTGCTCATATGAGTCAGTAAAAATCGTCACCAAGTTCCATTTTTCTTACTTGCTGGACTGTGTTTCCTTCAAGCTGAGAGACAATATGTTCTTCTGTAATGGCTGACTTTTGTGTTCCGTATACTGCTGGGTCCAGCGTGCTTTCTGGTGGAAAAACCTGCATACAGCGGGTCATTTTTCTTACCAGCATTTTGAAACTAGATTACCTCTAGTAGCTGAATCGCCATGGGGTTTAGTCCGCTGATCATCTGCCTTGCGAATTCGGCGTCGGACATCCATCCTTTCTCGTTGGCTGTAGAAATCAGTTTTCGCATCAGAAAAATCGCAGAGGTGAACTTACTAATTACCTTTGATAACCGTAGGTATTGGATACATCAGCAAGCTTCCACTGTCTCCAGTCGACAGGCTTTGGACAACCTCAGCTGGATCAAGAATGTCGTCGTCTCGTTTGCACTTGCTCATATCAACTCCTTCCACGTACAGATTTTGCACTTCACCAAAGCTATCAAACGTTTCATCTGCTGTGAATGTGCTTTCCAGGTTTGGGATCAGGCTCTGTGCCGCGGCTTTTATGGCGGCCGTTAGGAAGTTGGACTCCTTAGTTGTGCCAAATCGTTCATCACTCGGTATGTAGTAATTCCCTGCTGCCTGGCTCTCGGTAGCTTTATCTGGAAAGCAGTGCTTAGCACAGCTATTAATATTACTAGTGTAAAGCACTCACCTGTTTCCTCTGGATCTCGTCCAGTTCGACACCGTCGTGGATACGGAAATTCTGCAGAACCCCCGAGTGTAGGCCGCTGGAGGGACTTGTCAGTATCCGGTTTCCCAAGATCATTGTAAGTGGCGTAGTCATATATTCGTTCCCAGACTTTTCTTTCACCTGTTCCATTGCCTCTCAGGTTCAAAAGCTCCTGATTCCGAGCGTCAACAAGGCCGGCCGGTGTGTCCTTGGGAAGAGTCAGCTACGCGCACAAATGAAGATGGAACATTAGTACCCTGTGACGGCGGACGAAAGAATGAAACTTACGTGGTTACTGAAGAAGATGCGGTCGTTTGGATACCGGGACACATTGTACACCCAGGAATTGCAGGGGAATTCTATAACTTGTTGCTGAGGCAGCTCGAGTGTTAGAGATTTGAGGTAGAACTCGTTCGGGTGCTTGTTTCTGATGGTGAAGGCACCGGGAACTCCAAAGTCGTCGCCGATCTCGAACTTAACATTCAACTCGACATCTTCAGTTGCCCGCAATCCTCCAGACACCAGCCAGCCGCCAGCAGCAGCTCGTTTGGACAGTGTTAATTTCTTGGTTCCTGAATGAAGGCACGCTTGAATTGTGCTTGCTGAGCAGATGAGACACTACAGACCTGGATTGATCTCGGTGCTGATGAGCTGCAGCGAGATGTTCTGGCCGAACAAGTCTGAAGCGACATCCACCAGGTGAGCTCCTATGTCCGTTAAGCTGAGGAAGTTCTTCCTGTGTACAACGAGCGTGCCATCGAAACTTACTGTTTTTACCGTCGCCATTGCAGATGATCCCTCGAGAGCTTGCACGAGGTCGCTTTTAAAGTTCTTACGGAGGCGGCAGAGAAGTCTCAATGAAAGTCTCAACACGGTAAAGCAATAGGACTCTTTCTGCGGTCCTTTAACTCAGTTTAGCGCTATGGACCACAAGAAATCACTCGTTTTGCCATGGTTGTTACATGTTTGTTGTATCTTCCGTAAGGACTTTCATCACTGGCGACTAGCAGAGAGCGGCACGTCGGTTCCACCTCCCAATCCGAGAGGTAAGTCTATATACGCACTCTGAAAAACGCTGATTTTCTATTTTCTTGAGCAGCACACGAAGCACAATCCCTCGCCGGGTTTCAAAGTTGGTGTTTCGTGGAAATTCAGCCAGAGATATCCTTCAAATCTTCAATGCTAGGAGGAAAATGGAGAAAGTGGACCTGACTCTCGGAGAGGGACGGACGATCAGGAAGTGTTTGTGGCTCTCATACAAGATGAGAAAGCGCGGAGGGGGAGTTAAATTCCTTGGTCAGCAAATGCCAGTCTTGGACGCGGAAATGCCGTTCAATCCATTCGTCAACCGGCACGTCTCCATCAGTAGCAACTACGAGCTCACAAAGACGCTACTTTTGCTGCCACTCTTCGTCTTCCGGGTCTCCGTCTTTATCCTGCTGCTCGTCGTCGGCCTTGCCCTCACCAAGCTAGCTCTCCTCGGTGCTCGGGAAGTTCTCAATGCTCCACTGCCATTTTGGAGGCGCAAGCTTCTGTGGCCAGTCCGGTACCTTGCAAGATGCCTCCTCTTCTTCTGCGGTTACCACTGGATCGGCGTCAAAGGCAAGCCGGGCAGGAAAAGAGACGCTCCAGTTCTCGTCTGCAACCACGTAACTTTCGTGGATCCAGTCTACATCTTCTACAAGCACTTGCCGGTGATCGTCACGGCGGAGGAGAACCTCAACTATCCTTTCATGGGGACGATCATCAGTGCCATGCAGCCGATCACCATCCGGAGAGAGTCCCAGGAATCCAGAAACAAGGCCGGGGTTGAGATACGCAAGCGGGCAAAGTCTCCGGAGTGGAAGAACTCGCTTATGATCTTTCCGGAAGGGACGACCACCAACGGGAAAGCTATGGTGTCCTTCAAGAGTGGAGCGTTCTCTTCGAGCTCGCCCGTCCAGCCGATGGTGGTGAGATATCCCCACGTCCACTTGGACCCGTCCTGGGTGGCGGACGGGCCCTCGGCCTACGCGCTGCTCTTCCGGCTCATGACGCAGTTCCACAACTACATGGAGATCGAGTACCTCCCGGTGATGCGTCCCAGCAAGCAGGAGAACCCACGCAGCTTTGCCGAGCGCGTCCGGGCGGAGATGGCGCGAGCTCTCAACGTGGTGGTGACGGAGCACACCTTCGACGACGTGAGCATGGTGGACGCAGCTCGGGGTGCCTCCTCCAAGCTCGATCTTCTCGAGTTTGGGAGGTTCGAGAGGCTCTACAGGGTCACGCCCAAGGAGGCCAAGCGTTTCTTCCGGAAGTTCCGGGCCCTGGACGTCCAGAGGAACGGTGTGGCGAGCGAGGAAGATCTGGCGGACTATCTGGATCTCCCGAGCTGCGAGGCAGTGAGCAAAGTCTACGAGCTCTTCGACTCCAAAGGCTGTGGCTACTTCAGCTTTCGCCAGTACGCGGCGGGGCTGCTGTTCATCTCGAGGCACGAGAGGTTCAGGGAGGCAGCCGAGGCGGTGTTTGAGAGGCTGGACAGGGACGGAGATGGTTTGCTGAGCTCGAGCGATTTCTCTGCCGGACTGAGCGAACTGGTCCCGGGAACCAGCCGGGAACACGCGAAGGCGCTGTGGGATAGAATCAACGCCAAGCAAGGGAGATTCGTCCACCGGATCGAGTTGCTTACGTTTCTGGACAGGAATCCAGAGTACGTAGCAGTGTTTTTGTTTGGAGCTCCGAGGTTGCTGTCGAATGTGAAGGCCGAGACAACCATCCTGGAACCGAGCTCGACTGACCAAAAGAACTTTACTGGATTTACTACGGATGCTTCTCCAGGGCCATCAGTTTGAAGAACTTGGTTATCAGAGAAGAAACTCTGAGAGCTGGGATTAGAAAATCGTGTCATCACTGGCCCCAAAGATCTATGCTCTATCCAAAGGATGAAAGAAGAAACCATCAGTGCTTTGCCTCTATCAAAGAATGATCTCTGACCGCTGAGTTTGTAAGAAGCAAAATCCATCACTATGCCCGAGACCCTAGCCGCCACAGTAAATATCCTAGACCTAAACGAATATCCTTATTATAAGAGAATATCCTTTCCTTTATCCCACTAACACGCATTGAGATAAAGGGCAGGATATTCTCTTAGAATAACGATAAACGAATATTCAAGTACATTTATTTCTATTCATGAAAAAGTTACAAGCCAAGAGAATATCCTTTTCTTTATCCCACTAACACGCATTTTGCTAGCAACTTACATTTATTTCTATTCATTCGAAAAACTATTATCATTGATAAAAAAGTTTAGAACAAACCCACATTTCTATGGATACACATAATAGGAGCTGTAAGAATTCGAGGGGGTGTAAGGGGTGTAATAGGGGTACCACGGATCGAAAATCTCGGCATAGTAATTGAGGCTGGGATCGTAGTAATCGGCAGGCATCGAAAGCATGGGATCGTCACCCACCTCTGGCAGTATAGCAAAGCAACGTAAGAGGAGTGAGATTCGGAGAAGAATGGAAAGCGATGGAAACATACCCGAGTAATCTCTAGGCCAAGATGGCAAACGATAGTGCTTGAGGTGTTCTCGCGGCCGCCACTTTGCATCCAGGCACTTGCATTTGAATCCCTCGTAGTAGGCGACGTAGTTGTGGACTAGACACCGGCATCGCCACGAGAATGGCAGCGGCCTCAGGCCCTTGAGCAGCGAAATCTCGGAATGGAAGATGATCTCGGCTACCATCTGCCAAGTGAACAAGAGAAGGGCTTAGAAAACGCGAGGGAGAAAAGCCCAGCAGGACGAAACCTGGGTGGCGGTTTCGTTGCGCTGCTCTTGAGCGATGAGATCCTGCTTGAGCCTGTATCCAAGGGTGAGAGGAACCGGCAAGGCGATCGCAAACGCACGGAAGAGAGGCCGGATGACACTGTCTCGCGGATGGCTGATGTTGTCAATGCGATCGACGGCGAGAGCCAAGCCGTGGTAGAAGGTGGTGAGCTCGATGGAGCTATGGTGGATGTCGAGGTGCTGGTTTGGATTGGTGACGATCATCTGGACCTCACAGATGTAGTTTAGCTTGAAAGCGTAGTAGTTCCCTTTACCTTCCTCTTGCTGGCGCCGGATCACCTCGGGCTTCACCTCGGAGAGCCGCGAGATTCCCATGGAGACGGACTTGACATGGACGATCGGGAGCACTGGGCGCTCATGGAGATGGACTCCCAGGAGGACGAGGCAGAGAACAAGGCTAGCTGCGAGAAGGCTCCCTCCAACGATGGCTACCGCGTAGAACAATCTGGTGCGCGTGGTTGATGAGAATTTCTTGAATCTGCGAAACTCCATGAGGTTGAAGACGAGGAGGACCGGAAGATCGGGGCGGTCGCTGAGGCCCAGCCCATGGTAAGGATCATAGTAGTCGTCTTCGTCCCACAGATCTTGATCCGGGACGCCAGCATCGGCGCCGGCACTGCTGCTCGGTCCTAGATCTTGCCCCCGACTGGCGGCATCGGATCCGCCTACCTGTAAATTCTGCTCGATGTCGAACGCTACTGCTCTCTTGGCGCCGATCGTCGGCGCTTGATCGTCCATCACTCCATCTCCCACTCGGCGCTTCCATGATCGAGCTCCCGAGAGACCTAACCCTTCGACCAAGAACCCTAAATCCCCAATCTAACGGCATGAATTCAAAGAGCTCCCGCCAATTCCGACGGCCTAGATAAGTTTCCATTCTCTAAAGCTACTTAGACAAGGATGTCGAGCCTGGGCTCAAAGGATATCCCATCGATGAGCCCATCGATGAGCCGCTCGTCCGGTAACGTACAGTCCGGAACCCTACTCCACTGCCGCTCGGCTAGGTCGTACAGGAGCATCGGCATATCCCTCAGCCCGCCACCAATGTAGAGCAGCACCACATCGTTGGTCCCTACGCACATAAAATACGTACGATCTCCCAAAAACTCCTGGCACAAAGATTCCGGCATCTTGTCCACCTCCACCCACTCCATCCTCTCCACGTTGAGCAGCCACACGCATATCGCGCTGGTAATATTCCCCTCCTGGAGCCCGCCCACCATCATGATCCTGCCCCGGGATTCCAGGATCGTGTTGCTCACCAGGGAATCCGGCGTGGGCGTCTGGATGAGGCTCCACGTGTCCTTGTACGTGTCGTAGGCGACAAGCCCGTCGGGGTCGCAGCACCACGAGTAGAGAACGCCGTTGCAAGTGATGGTACCGAGCAGCGGGTCCGCACCGCGCGGCATGCTGCTCGTCATCCGCCACGTGTCGAGCCCGGACTCGTAGACCTCGGTGGTGATGTCGTCCACTGAGATCTCGTGGTTCCCCGCCACCACGACTTTGTAGAGGCCGGTCCCCTTGTCCACCACCATGCCGACCGTCTCTAGATAGGTCGGGTTGTTGTTCATTGGCGGGAGCTTGCGCCAGGTGGCGGTGATGAGGTTGCACACCGCGAAGTTTTTCTGGCCGTCGGTGGAGGCGCAGAAGCAAATGAGGCCGCCGGCGGCGGCCACCGGGATGTAGCGCTCGTTCACCGGAAAACTGGGCAGTGGGATGTGGTGCCACGTGTTGGATATCGGGTTGAATGTGGAGCCGTCCTTGTAGTCATGGTTTGTGAACATGAAGAACCAGGGGCCCTGCGGCGAGATGGAGCTGTAAGATTCCAGGAATCCGTCGGAGCAAAGAAGGGATCTCCAGGCCCGGCATACGGTCCGGAATTTGAGGAGGCTCGGCAGGGGTAGCCGAAGCAAGACCCTCTCCAGGAGATGCTCTGGGAGTGTGCTCCACAGCAGGGAATCCATGGGTGTTTGATCCATTTGGTGGCGCCGCTGGTGCTGGGCGGTGCAGTAGGATCGCCGCCGCTGCCGGGTGCCATAGCTTCCCTGCCCAGGGTCTTCTTCTTCTTGATCCTCCTCCTCTTCCTCCTCTTCTTCCCCCTCGTCCTCCTCCTTTCCAGTGGCCATGGGTTTTTTCAGAGAGGCGCTTGCGCCCATTCATCCCTTCATCAAAAGCGCGTCGATCGCCGTCACTTCCATCTCCATCTCTCCACTTTTTGATCCATCCGATCCAGTCGATCGCTCAATCGCGGCTGGGCTTCCAAATCCCCAAATTGCTCGATCGAGAGAGGAACGACCAGCTATGGCGGAATGAAGGGGTTTCTCTGTCCGTGGACTAGGGCTTTTTAACGAACTGACACGTGTCCGAGTGAAACCAACGATATGCCACGTTAGCGTCGATATCTTTTATTTGCTGCTTTTCTATTTGTACAATATTCTTTTCCTATTTCATGCTCTACACGCCTTCGAAAATTTAGGGTTTATGGGTCGGGTGGGATCCTCGGCGCTGTCGCTGTCGTGTTCTTGGCAAAGATTTTAGGTCGAGGAGAGCGGATGTCCCGGTGGATCTAGGTCTGGATGATCCGCGGCTGAGGAGGCGCGGGGCGAGAAGCAAGGTATGGCGGGATCCAGGCTCCAGGGATCACAAGTCTCCTCCAGCTCCTCCGCATTCTCGACGCCGCGGATTCTCATCCTCCTCACGCTGATGCCCCTGGGATTGGCTGCCTTCGCGTTCGTACTGCAATGGCGGGGCGAGGTCACGGATCCGATGCGCCTGGGCGTCGATCGCTCCAGATTTCCAGGGTTTCCAGGGAGCTCCCCGATTGGGAGCACTAGTGGCGTCGACTGTGGTGGGCAGCAGCGAGGGCTCAGCGCTTTCATCCATCATCCGGGGTGGAAGTACGCGATCCCAGAGAATGGAAAGCCAAAGATTTGCGTGACAACCAGCACGGCCGGGGGTTTAGAACAGATCCTTCCATGGCTCTACTATCACAGGGTGATCGGTGTCACGAATTTTCTCCTCTTCGTGGAGGGGAAGGCTGCGACTCAAAACGTTACCGCGGTCCTGGAGAGCATCCCTGGCGTGAGGGTGGTGTATAGAACCAAGGAGCTGGAAGAACAGCAGGCCAGGAGTAGGATCTGGAACGAGACTTGGCTCTCGAGCTTTTTCTTCCGACCTTGCAACTACGAGCTCTTCGTCCGGCAGTCTCTCAACATGGAGATGGCGATCGTCATGGCCCGCGAGGCCGAGATGGACTGGATCATCCATCTCGACACGGACGAGCTCCTCTACCCGGCAGGATCGCCCGAGTACTCCCTCCGGAAGCTCCTGGGCGACGTTGCTCCGGAGGTGGACATGGTGATCTTCCCGAACTACGAGAGCGCCATCGAGCGAGACGACGTGGTGGATCCTTTCAGCGAGGTGACCATGTTCAAGAAGAACTACGATCACGTCACCAAGGAGACGTACTTCGGGCTCTACCGAGAAGCGACGCGGGGGAATCCAAACTACTTCCTCACGTATGGAAACGGCAAGGCCGCGGCCAGGATCCAAGACCATCTTCGTCCAAACGGAGCTCACCGGTGGCACAACTATCTCAAGGCGCCGAAGGAGCTCAAGTTCGAGGAGGCGGCTGTTCTTCACTACACGTACTCCAAGTTCTCGGACCTCACCTCCCGGCGCGATCGATGCGGGTGCAAGCCCACCAAGGACGACGTGAAGCGCTGCTTCATGCTCGAGTTCGATCGAGCAGCGTTCATCATCGCGTCCACGGCGACGCGGGAGGAGATGCTGCGGTGGTACCGCGAGCACGTCGTGTGGACGGACCGGGAGCTCAATCTCAAGCTCCTCCGGAAGGGACTGCTCACTCGGATCTACGCTCCGCAGCTCATCGTCCAGGGGCTGCGGCAGTCGGGGGTGCTCAACAACGCTCTAGCGGCGGGACAAGAACAGCTCGAGAGATTGAAGACGAGGGATAAGTTCCTCTCGGCGGTTTCCACCAGGAACTCTTCCTCCTCGGAGCTGGGATCAAAAGACAGCAAAGATGATCATCGCTTGGCCTCCTCGTCGAGGAGGCTCATGGATTTATCGAGCTTGAGTTCTTCGGCGATGGTGGTGGAGGATGATCCATTCGCAGCAGTGCCACCATTGCCACCTCCGGTACTTTAAGTTCGATCGATCGATAAGTTTACTCACACTCGCAAACACTTACTTGTGCTTGTGAATTTTACTAGAGATGAACAAAGAAGAACACGCTGCTACTTTTTTTTCCAGATCTCTCGATTCTTACAAGTGATCGTCGATCAATGAAGTTTGTACTTTGATTGTTTTTTTTTTTGCTTTACAACCATAGCTCGAGATGGGCTGCTCGAAAGAATTGAAGGAATGAAAGAACGATGGAATGGGTTTCTTTCTTGCAAGAAACCTGGAGTGTTACTATGGATCTATCGAAACCCCCGGAGCAAGAGAGCGGCCTTTCGATCGTCTGTGGATCTGAGCTCGAAGCTGCTGCTCCTGGAGATGGGCGGAGGGTGGGAAGAGCAAGAAGAGAGCGGCGACGCTGGCGGCGAGAGTGGGAGCGAGAGGCTCCTGGAGAGAATCCCTGGCGGCGGCTGGAAGAAAGAAGTGATGTCTTGGAGAGGGAATCGAGGGATCGGATCTGCCGATTCTTGCCACCAATGCGCCATCGCCGCGCCCGCGGTTCTTACGCCGGCATTGGAGGACGCCGCTGCCTCCGCCGCGTTCTCACCCTGGCCGCCATCGTCCGTGTGGAAGACCTCGCCCTCGCCGAGCTCACCATCGCCGCCAGGGATCGATCCGGAAGAGGAGGGCAGCATTGCCATGGCCATTGCGGATTCCTCGAGCGATCGAGCCTGAAAATCCCTAAACCAAGATCTGGCGCGCGCGCGCGATCGATCCACAAACGCGGGCCTTCGAAATGTGCCCCCCTCGCGAAATAAATCTGGCAAAACATAGCGCCAAGAGTTCAAAATTTTCGCGATCGATGGCGGCGATGGACGGCCAAGATTGGCGGGATTTTGAATTTGGAATCCCACTCATTATGCGATTAGGGCTGACCAGGCCTGGTTTAAAAGCCAATTTTTTCCCTCCCATTTTTTGGGGGGCTAGGGTTTTCCAGGGATTTTGGAGCGCGGAGAGCACTTGCGCGCCAAGAGATCCAAGTCGCCATCAAGAAAAGGTGTGTGTGGCTCCTCTCGCGGCCTCTCAATCGCCGCGTAGATCTGCTAGGCTTCATCGGGATCTAGATCTCTGCGATGGCGCGGCTTCGCAAGGCGACCGATTCCTGGTGTGAGCCCTTGCTAGAGGCCGACCAGTGCCCCTGCGAGCGCCTGCCAGATGTGGTCCTCTGCCGCATTTTCATGCTCTTGCCGCCTCGATTGGTCGCCAGGGTGTGCTCCTTCGTCTGCCGCTCCTGGCGAGATGTGTCACTGGATCCCTCTCTCTGGTCTTACTACTGCCAGAACACCGGGCTTCGCTCAGCTGACGAGATCAAGCTGAGTGGCGGCTGGAGAGCACTTTTCATCGCGGTCTTTGGTCCCAATCTCGTTGGAAGCCCCTGTTTCAGACCCATCGAGCAGCTAGAGGTGGATCAAGCCAAGAGCAAAGCTCCCGGGCCTTGGGAGCCTAAGCACAGGGTCATACTGGATAGGATCGCGGTTCTCGACGACGTAGAAGAGAACTACCATAGCTACTCTCACTGGGGGGTGGAGGCTGGGTCGCAGTTCCATCGAGGTGGTGGCGATGGCGTGGTACGAGAGAATCCTCCAGTGGACTGCTCTCCTTGCCCGTCGGTTCCACTCGAGAGTGTGATCGCTACTTCGCATGATTGGGGACGACTCCAGCACTACATTGGCTTCCAGACTTTTTCCAACAAGTTCCTCGATCAGAGCCCGCCGTTTGTTCTCACTGCCTGGTTTGCGGCGCGGAGAGGATCGCCGGGGCTTTTCAGGATCAACTTGCTGCTCAGGGATGATCTCAAGAACTGCAAGAGTGTCTGGTATGTAGATGTTTTGTTTGCGAGTTTTATCTGACTTTTTCCTTGCTGGTTTCAGGGACTCTGGGATTTTAAATGCGAAGGATGAGTGGCAACAAGCCAAGTTCATTATCAAGGACTACAACAAGGTTAGAACTTTAGCATTTGGTTCTCCCAAATTCATTTTTACTTGGGAGCAGGGAGTGAGGTCCGTTATGGTGAAGCTTGCTGGGAAGTGCACGACCGGGGAACGGGGTTTCTACGGCACAAAATTTACGGACGTGAGGCTGCATTTTATCCCGGTTTGTGAGGTGCGTAGTGGCTTTCCTTATCGTCTTCTCAAACGTTTTCTTTTGCTTTTCTAGATTAAAAACTATGCGGACTTTGACGAGGGTGTATTCTTAGATACTGTTGCATAAATTTGCAACTTGCTACGGTCTGTTCGGCCAGGTTTCTTATTCATCCCCTTTCTTCTGTTTGTAATTGAAAAGGACACTGCAGATTATTTCTTGACGTTGCTTCTTAGCTCAGGTTCCTGCACTCGTATCAGGCCTGCTGCCAAAATTCTATGGCAGTACTGCTTTTCGCGGAGTGCCAGAGCATGCTTTTGCTTTTTTGTGTACCGTTTCGGTGCTTGATGCTCTTTCTCGCCAGCACTGACTGTTACAAAAGCTACAGTGGATTTCTATTCGGTACATTATCAAGTAGAGGGGTTCTTACATTGAAAAGTTTTGCTTCAGCATACGGTATTTACAGATTTCTTCGTGGTTTAAGCCTTTCCACAGCACAGAAAACTTGGACATCGAAGAAACTAAGCAAAGACAGCGAATTTTACCAGTAAGCATCTAAGCTTGTCCTCACGTCTAACTTGTTGTGAAGCAGGACTTTCTCTCCATCTCCTCAGAAGCCTCATCGCCTTCTAAACGGCAAAGCTTTCTTCATCGTCTTCTAAACGGCCAAGGAAAAACTCTGGAAGAACCTCTTGAAGACGACGACGATGGCGATGGCGCTGCCGAGGGGACCGGATTCCTCCCAACGTCATACCGGCAAACCGGGCACGTCCCATGGAGAGCCAGCCAGGGAAGTATACAGTCCTGGTGATAGACGTGCTTGCAAGGCATCTGTCTAACTTTGTTTCCCACAGCGTAGTCATCCTTGCAAACCGCGCAGCTCGAGAACTCGTCGTTGCGAAGATGATCTTTGGAGATCGTGATGGTCGGCATCGAGTCGATCTGCTGCCTGCTTGCCGGAGGAGCTCCGCCGCCGCCAGCGTCGAGCTCCATGAGCTGCTGTATCAGCCGCTCGAGTCCCATGCCGTCGGGTCCAAACCCAGGGGAAGGATCGCCGCCGTGGAAGTACCACCGTGGTGGCATATCCCCCCCGCGGAAGACCACCATGCCGCCACCACCGCCACCGCCGCCACCGCCGCCGCCGCCGCCCCCGCGAGATGGGAAGAATGGCGAGTCGTCTATCTCGAGATCTTCCACCATGAAGTGCTGGAAGGGATGGAAGGGGCGCGGCCGCGGCGAGTTCCTCCTCATGGCCGATGCTACTGCGTCAAAGATATCGAGGAGGTGTGGAGGATTTGCCTCTGGAGACCATCTTGGAGCTGGAGCTTGCTCGAGGAAGCCATCGCCGCAGCAGGGGCAAGCTAGAGCAGTGCTTGGGGACTGGACGAAGACGATGTGCTCGCATTTGTGACACCAGAAGGAGCGAGATTCGTCCATGGAAGCTTGCTTTCTAGCACTGCTCTTGTGAGAATTCTTCTAGAGCTTGGAGTACCTGAATGTAAGAGAGAATTTGGAGCAGCAACTTGGAGTAAATAATCCAGCACTGGATCGAAACGTTGTTACCTGAGAAATAGGAGATACCCTGGGCGTGTCGGTTTGAGCATAGCTCTAGCCGTGGGGGACGCGTATGGCGTGTCTGCCTAGAAGGCACTCGTCAAACAAAGAAAAAGTTATAATAAGAACAACCCACCAAAAGGAAGGAGAAAATTATCAAGCACGAGAGAGGACGAATGCGCACCTCGAAGTTCCTGTAGCGAGGGAGACGAAAGAAGAAAAAGATAAAAGCTCGCCTGGCATCGCCATTGTCGGTCCCATTGATGAGTCAGAGCTAGCGTAATCGGATTAGCAAAATCAATCCTAGCTACAAGAGAGGAGAAAAATCAAGGAAAAATCAAGAACTTATCTATACGTACAATGTTGTACACGAAAACACTGACCAAAACAGTGATCAATCTCTGCAACTTGTAAGTGCCCGTGAGCTCCAGAAGGAAAAAAAAAAAAAAAAAGTCTCCTCTGAAAACTCGCGAGAGCTTACTTCTGGGAAGAGACGCCGGTGTTTTTGAGAAGCTCCCATCCAGCGTCAGGGAAGATCTTCCGGCAGTGGCACCATCTGGGCTCCGTATACCTCCATGGTCGATGGATTCTGGAGGAAAACCACTGCTCCACACTTGGTCCGGTTGAAAGTGTCCCAGAGCGGAAGCTTGAAGTGTTCCCGGACAGTCTTCCGGGCGGGCCAGTCGTGTAGAGTCGCTGCTTTGGCAATGCTTCTCACCACGAAGTCGTTTGTGAGGATCCGGCCCTTGTTCTCGCCCTTTTGGCAGTTGGTCACCAGGCCATTCTCGTAGAGCGCCACCATTATGTCTAGCGTGAACTTGTCAACCTTGAACTTGATGATGGCTTCCATTGTCGTGTCTAAGACGCGCTCTGGCTCGGTTTCGAGCTTGAAGGAGATCTGCAAGAGGAAGTTCTTGAAACTATAAGCGAGAAAAAACTAAAACTTGCTGGAAGTTTGAATCATGCGGGAGAAATTCTCGGATCTAGACGACAAGAATCTGTTTGGTTCAACCAAAGACAGGACCAGCGGGAGAAATTCCTGGCAATGAAAGTCACATCCTCACAGACCTTCACAGAACACGACGAAGTCACAAGAAAACACGCAATGAAACCAGGAGAGAAAGCAGCAAATTCTCGTGGATCGAGCAAGATCACATGGACGACAAACACGAAAAGCACGAAAAGGACCAAAAAAAAAAAGACGAGGAAGAGAGAAACTTACAGTGATGTCTGGCGCAGCAAATCTGGGAGCTTGATGGATGAGCGCTAGAATGGGCTCCAAGCTGGAAGCAATGCAGTGGGATCGCCCTTGGACAACCACCTCTGGAGTGTAAATGCTGTCCTGCTGGAGAGCCTGCCCATAATTCCTCTGCCGTAGCGTCCAAGTGCTGTTAGCGAATGGATCCTTCCATCCCATAAAGTCCCAGTACTCGACGTGAAAGCCAAGGACAACGATGGGCACCTCCAGCGCCACATCCGAGGATTTGGCTTGCCCAAGCTGCGAGATCAAGAGATCTGCCGGAGGACACGAACTACAGCCCTGGGATGTGAAGAGTTCCACCAGCACGGCGCTCTGGGAGGATCCTCCCCCTACCTTGGGGCCACGCGGCGCAGAGGATTTCTTGCTCTCCGGATCCAGCTGCTGCGGCTCCTCCTCATCTAGCTCCTCGATTTCCTTGGCGTCGGGATTGCTGTCTACCTTTGGGGATCTGTCGCAGGAAGCTCCGGCCCTAGAGAAGCACGCGATGCAGCGGCGAAGCATGATCTAGATCTTGCGCTCCACGGCGGCGGAGCTGAGCACGGGGGAATTCCACAAAGATCGATTGGAGACTGCCGCATTCCAGTGGTGGAGAATCCCTCGCTGCCCCCCCGAATATATTTTAGGGTTCTTGGCGCGCGAGGATTTTGGTGTCGAGAGGGGAGAAATGGAAGGAACCGCACGGAGCACGTCATGACGTGTGTCCTGAACGTCACACCCGTCAAATTTTAAGAGCATATTTTAGAATATTTTTTAATTAAAGCAACGAAAACAGCTTAAAGTCCATGACCTCGTCACACGAATCCCCTCCTCTGTTCTGGGAAAGGAACTCCCAATAAAATTCGCGAGCAAGTCCATGGATTAGATTTGTCTATTTCATTCATTCAATCTGTTCCCACTAAGGAGTTCTTGATGGATTGAGCCCCAATCTCGTGGTCTGATCAAAGCTTTTTGCCAGCAGGTAGATTACTTGAACGAACAGCTCTAGATTACAACTTGAGGAGCAAACTAGTCGAAAAATGTCAACAATTTCAAACCAAAAGTATATAACACATTGTTCCAGTAGAGAGTTGTGCCAACCATTTATATGCATTCCCCCTCTTTTTTGAATGAAATATCACCTTTATACTAAAGTTACTATTTTGTAAATCCCATGTTACCACTTTGATTTTTAGGTTATTCCATTGTGGCTTTCTTTTTGCAACTTTTGTCTAAATCTCTGTCGAGCTTTGTGAACTCTTCTAAGATGAGTAGTGCCATATCCCCATTGCAGATGAGAGTGTTTAGTGAATTGATTTTGTCAACAAATTAGCAATAGCCCAACTAACTTTCCAGCCTCTGAATGAAGTAAGTATTATTGATAAAATTTTGTCATAATCTTCTCAATCAAACACAAAAGACTTATTTATTTCAATAATCCTATTATAACTCCTTTGGTATTACAAATCCAATTCTCCCATAGTGTTTGAATGTAAATTGTTGGTAGAATATAAGCTTTTATTTAATATATTTTTGTGCAAACTAATAAAGGAGGAGGAAAGAAAAATTAACTTAAAATATTTTAATTAGTTTACCATAAAATATAAGTGCTATCTACAAGTATAAAATAAAATTTAAATCAATCACTTATGCTTTTTAATTTAAAAAAAGCTAATAAACATACTATATTTCTCATACTTAAAGTTTTTATTTCAGATGAAATAATTATTTTTAATTTTTTAATTATAGTAAGAGTTATTCAGTTTGTCTTCTATATACTAAATAGAACACTAGATTTTTAGAGATGACTATTATTTGTGAAGAGTAGAATATCATCTCTAAGTTTTTATACTAGCATAAATTTTCACCAAACTATCTTTTACTCTACTTTATATATGCAAGCCTTTTGTTGTCAGTTATATATTTTTTTTTCTGTGAATATTATCAAACTAGAAAATGGGCAATTGCTTGATGAGAAAGCCCTAACCACAAATCATAGTTAAAATGAAATACAAGACAAATGGGAGTTACAATAATAAAATTCATTTCCACTCTAAATTCACTCCATTAATTCACAACATAAACATTTTATAGCCACTCTATTAATCCACTTGATATCACTTCACTTTAACATCCACTTTAGCAACCACTATATACATTACTCCACTTCTTGTACTTTAGTTTGATGACCATAGGATAGGCATCAATTATTAAAACTACAAAACACTAACCATATCTGCCACATCACTATTGCCATTTAACATGTCAAGCTTTTAGTATTTAGTTAGGGTTTACAATTGGTGAGACTCCAGAAAAAAGACTATTACAAGATAAGAGTGTACATAGCCACACATGAGAATGAAAATGTGCTAAGAGATAAAAGATAGGCAATTTCACCATTAAAATTGGTGTGGATTGAAGTAAATTTTATTGCAACATAAGAACATCATAATACAAAGTCTTAGCTATAGAAGAATAATTGTTATGTTAACTTATATCTAACTAAGAGAGTTATCCCAAGGTGTCTCAAATTGATAATATAAAAAACCCATTGCATTATGGTGCATTGATACTAATAGTAATTGATGTGGATTGAAGAAGATGGAAATAATTTCCAGAAAATTTTATTATAATGTGAGAATATTATAATGTAGAGTCCTATATATACTTTTAGGGAGTTGTAGAAAGTAGGATTTTGGGTTGGCTATAGAAAAATAACTGTTAAATTAACTCATATTTACCTAAGAGATTGATTCCATGGTGTCTCAAATTGATAATATCGAAAACCCCATGGCATTATGGTGTATTAATACTAATAGTAAGTGTTTATGTCTTTCTAATTATTGTTTAACAACTTAGTTTTGTGTAAGATTTTGCATTTGAATTTCTTGAGAGGTCATCTAACCTAGTATTACTTAAACCCAAGGATGTTTAACCTCAATTATCCTAAAACCCTTAATCAATTGCACTTTTGCTCATAGACCATTTCCTTCTATATTAAAACCTTTACAAATCCTTTCTCGAATCATTTCTTTTGGTTGCTTACATTTTGATTTTGGATGGCTTAATAGCCTTGGGGTCTATATTTACATGAAATTATTAACAAAAGTATATATATAAACTTACTCTTTTTATGTATATGATATTACAAGCCCTTTTAGGAACCCATTATATAATAAGTATGCTTGTGTTAATAAACGAAAAAAGGCTAATAATATATAAGTAATGCTGCTTAATAGTTTTAAAATACAACTAAACCAAGCAAATGCATGGCAATTGGGTGGGAAAGTTCAGCAAAATCAAGACTTGATATAATCAATGTATAAAAGGGAAAAAAAAAGTTATATATGGGTCATCCATCCATAACTAAGTGTTTTTTGTAATACATTGTAGTATAATTCTCTTTTACTAAAGAATTAAGCACTTTTAGAGGATATGGTACAAAGTCATATGGTATTTCAATACCATATTAACTCATCAATATATGCAATGAGTGGCAAGTGTATAGATTGAACAAGGTTATTTTTATAAGCTTTTTGCAATGACTTGGAAGAGCATATAAAGGCCTGAAATATATATATTGTGCAGATCATCACTAAAAAATATATATGTTTTAGTATAAATGTTCTAGCATGAATATTTTAACTGAAGGAATGCAAGAAGAGGTATATAAACATATATTCAATAGTTTTTAAAATTGAGTTTATGTTGCAGTGCAACGGCACTACTCACCAACAAAGACATTGTAGAAATAATACACAAACTTTATCACAACCCCACTCCACATAACTTTTCAAGGTTTTCATCTTGCATAGAGTGCAATAAGTGTGATTGCCAACTAGTGTTTGTTTCCAGCCATTGTTGAAACTACAAGATACAACCTACAGAACATATATGCTATTAGAATTTTATACCTTACACCTTATGCCAATTGGCTAAAGAGGTGATCACTTGCTCTTTTTTATCTTATTATCTTTAGTGCTTAACATATATCACATTTAGAATTTGATAAAAAAAAACTGATGTATCATGCAATCATGACAGAGTTGTCTTAAATATATTGTGTTACTATTCTACTTAAAGAGTACTCAAGAGGCAATTAGTCCATTTACCAAAGCCTTGACAAAGCATAGACAAACTTGTTTGTTCTTGCTTGAAGCTATATAATAATCCAAAAGTTATTGTATTCATAAAAAGCTTGTATATAAATTCATATTTACCACTGAAATCCATTCAAAACTATTTAGAATTATTTTCATGACCTACCATTCTTTGCCACCTAAGTCCATTGAAAATTATATGTAAAATCACAACCTTATTTACCACTCAATGATTATCATTGTGTTTCATTATGTACTAAAGCTTGTAGTCCAACTAGCTTTATACCTCTTGTCAAATTTAATCACCATATTATATGTAGACACCTTGGGCAACTATAGCTCCATGCACACCATAAAAGAAAATTGGAAGTGCTCTAAAGTGACTTAGTGCTAAGAAGCAAGAGCTTGTGGTGAAATGGTGGAGCTTCTAGAGCTCCTTGGTTATTATTGTGTTAATTGAAAAAACTATCCATTTGTACACAAAAATGAAGATTATTGCCATTGCAAGTCATAAGCTATAAGCCAATATGTGATTGTGAATTTGCCCAAAATCCTACTGTAGAAAATTATTTAAAATTTTATCAAGAACTACAAGCTACTACATACTCTCCATCTATTCTGTAATATTGGACACATAACATGCTAAAGCCTTTACATAAAGTTGTGGCAATGGACTGCAATTCCATGAATAACACCTCATAAACATTACTTTGAATAGTTTGCTCTAGAGTGTCTTGGTAGTATGTGACCAGTTCAATCATCTCAAGAATATCCTTGTATGTGCATAAAGTGTCACTTTCCTTTGGATACTTCAGGTTGTCCTACTGATGCTCAACATCACTCCTATTATGCAAGAAGTCCAACTATGTGGCACATAGAGCTACAGGTCCCTCTCAAAAATCATCCATTAGGCCTCAAGGATATCTTTCTTTGTGAGGCACTCATTGCAAATGAAATGTAGTATTATAACTGTATAAGGGCAATTAACGTGGATGCTCGATGCAAATATATAAAACATGAGAATGCCAAGAAAGACTTATGATATAGTTTGATCAAAAGCCATCATTGAGAAAACTAGGTCAAGATATGTCCAAGCTGGTCAACTAGACGAAGCGAAGAAAGTGTTCAATGCAATGCCTCGTCGAGACATGACTTCTTGTAATCTTCTTCTACCAACTATGGGGTCTCTATTCACCAATTGTTACCACTACTTGTTGAAAGAAACTCAAGAAGCCTCTTAGAGCCTACTTCCATGCTGCTTGGAGGGCTTGTATTATGGCCTTTAAGCATGGAGTGTAGATTGCTACCAAGCATCATTGGTTATATAAATGTAAGTTGTGGGAATAAGTTTTCCACCCCTTGGAAACAAGAGGAAAAGCTTATGAATTTTCCTCCATTATACTATTTATAAAAGGTGTTCATTCATTCATATGAACCACCTTGCACATATGTATTCACTCTATCTATGTTGCAAATTTCCATTAGTCTAAGTATCAGATGCCCTAGTATATTTCACCAAGCCCTTAGTAAGAATATGCTCAAAAATCAAATTGTAGGACATGTAATTTTCACCCTTTACCCTACGATGGTAACCAAGGAGTGGAACTTTAACCCTTGGATATGTGGGTCAAGAGTAGCAGAGTGGAACCCAAGTTCAAGGCCTTTAGCGATTAAACAAAGAGATGGAGCTAAACTCCCAATTATGTAACTAAGGAGTATAAAAAACTAGAGCATAGAACAACTCCCGAGTATATAGCCTAATGAGTGAAGGGACAAGAGCACGAAGTGACTCTCAAGCGTATAACCCAAAGAGTGAAAGGATAGAAGTACAGAGTGACTCCCAAGTGTACAATCCAAGGAGTGAAGGGGTAAGAGTACAAAAAAACATTAAAGTAGTCCTAAAGCTTCTAGCATCCTAGTACTAGGACCAATATGTAAAATGGAACTAAATAAAGTTTTGTGTTATTTCATGGCCTAATGCGAGGATATGGATCCTCCAGCTAGTATGGTATGAAGCTTATGCTTAACTAGAATACACTTTAAATTGGTTGATTATGCCTAACTTACTTACTATCCCTAATATACATTTAGAATCCCCTATAGCCAGCGCCCCCCCCCCTTCTAGAGGAACTCATGCTTTAGGCTTTCACCACAATCCCAGAAGTTAGTTTTTGGGATAATCATGAAAACTTATTAAATAAAGAATGATGCTAAATTACATATTTAGATGTGAGAACAACATCATTGTATTCAGGACAATCTCTACATTTCATAGATATGCTAAACTAACAAATCTAAACACTTTCCATAAATAGCCAAATGAAACTAACACATTAGGGAATGATAGCGAGAGTGTCTTAGTGGACACAGTAAGCTATCCCTTAGCAAATATTAAGGATTAAATTTAATATCATAGGGGTTTTTGTCAAACTAATGCAAGATAGAGCAAAAGAAAACTAAAAGCCAGACTGAGTATGCTCAATAAGAAACACATAGGAGTTTTTACTTTAGATAAATGGTTATATATAAGTGGTTAAATATAGATGCTAAACTCAATTTACTAACACTTAAATAAGGGGGATTGAAAAAGGAACCAACAATATCGATCTTTTGCCGTTGTGACAGTAAAAAAAGAATGTCTAAAAGAATGAACTAGCCAATAAGTTATTTTCCATACCCATAGTCATATTTGCCACACAAATGGCCATTCCATGGATCATTCCTGAGTTCATATTATATCTATCACAATATTCTTCATATAGATATAATTGTTGTCCATTAAAAAAATTTGGGTCTAGGATTTGGTTTTGGCAAGGATGGGGCAAAAGTATCCTCTTTATACTATGTGGAGAGGAAAGAGAATTAGAATTTTTCACTATTAGAATAATATTATACCTATCTTCACACTTCATCTAGAACTGCCAAATGGAGGGGCCTCTACTCTAAGTATGAAGCACAATTATGGCTTTAGAAATGGTGCTACAACAATCACACACCACTCTAAAGACCTCTTTTGGATTGCCCTTTTCCACCACTTTGACTAGCAATGCACTTAAAAGTATTCTAGTTAATAAGGAGTATGATGATTACTTCACAATGGAGGAAGATCTAGATGTCTAAGGGCAAAAGTATCCTTTCTGTTGCATTTTGTTGAATATGTAATTGACTTACTTAATGTCCTCAATTGGTGGAGGAAGTGTTATGACTTGCAAAACAACCGGTGAGATTTGCCTAAATTAGCAAAGGAACTACAATCACTTGTAACACAATAGAAGGCTAAAGACGTGCAACAACCTAGGTGTTGGAATTGGAGGTGGTGTATTTAGGAATGCCTAAACCATCATCGGGTTTGGCTTATATATATTCAATATAATGTAATTATCTGTCCGCATGAAGGTTGCAATTATGGCAGTAGAATACAATAAGACAGAAACAAAAACACTATAAGTTTTATTTGTATTATTGCACTTACCAACATCAAATTATGTCCAAGTGACTTGATGTAATTGGTACTAGAAGCACATATGTGCCACAAACTCAAATGCAACATGTTGTCCCTTGCTGATGTGATTGCCATTTGAATTCATAACTAGAAAAAAATACTATAAGAATTAATATTTAAGAAAGAATTTTTTTTTTTATGGATAACTTTACTTATAATTGGTTCTTACTTTAAAGCTTTCTACATGCTTGCCTCTTATAGATACTTAGATTCCTTTGTTGGGTTGTGCTAAAATGCTCTTTCTTATTACATTTTCACAGCAAAACACACTCATAATAATTTGTAGCTAATTAAAAAGTATCATAGCTCTAGCAATATTAAAATACTAAATTATCTCTCAACATAAAAATGATTAATGAATTTCATAGATGGGATAAAAGAACTTATAAGAGAATATAATATTGAAACAATATCTTTAAATGTCACTTTACAATTTTATGCTTTATTTATATACAACCTAAATTATTAGTTTTAACATATTTTATGAGTGCATGGAATATGGAAATGGAATACAAAAATGTGCATATTAATTAGCCTAAAAACCTTAGCTTATATACAAAAGCAAATGGTCCAAATTGAAACCAATCCAATGGCTACCAAAATCCCACTATACTAATATTAATATACGGCATCAAAGATATACACCTGAACCTCACATCATCCCCCCTTGGAACGATGGAAGATTATCAGAGTCCTCTTGTGGATAGGCCAGGATCTGAAGGAATATCAAGAGGAGGCATAAGTGGATCTGTAAGTGGCATTAGTTGTTTCTGATCCTTTTGTATGAAGTGTTTTAGTTGTTGCGCACAATTTTTAGAGGATTGGCCTAATGAATATCATGCTAAACCTTATAAACTTATTGTCTAACTTACCACAACACCTAATATAGTCTTTTCCACTCAGCAAGGAACCTCTTAGATAAACCACATACGATAAAATTGGGAAAATAAACTAAAACTAAATTATCCATTTTGTACTTTGCACGTGGACGATGATGGGAGTTGTAGCACTGTTATTGTCCCACTTATATGCAGCCTATATGTTTGGTAAACTCTGCTTAGACAAGTGAAAAAATGCTCATCAAATACTAATCTCACAACTTAGTTTTAGCACCTCATGACAATTGTGAAGGTAAACCCAATTCTGTTAGTAATGTTGGATCATGACCATATAGGAGTGTTTATGGTGAAACACCAATAAAACTTGCACCCTTATGACATATACATACTGTAGAGACAGTAAATAACCATCATAATTCGAATACTGAAAGTTCATATACTTTGCGATCATCTCTTTAAAGGTTTGAACAAGCTATTCCACCAAACTGTCTGATTATAGATGATAAACATTTATGAAAGTGTGGCATATCCTTAATTGAGATGTTAGAATGTGAAATGCTTTAACCATAAATATGGGACTATTATCCAAGAGAACCCACTTTGGACAGGAATGTTGGAACACCACTCAATTGATGAGGAAGTATCCAAAAATAGTTGTAGACATGCTAGTAAGAGCACTGAATTCCACCCAACAAGTAAAGTAATCAAAAGCAATATGACATACTCATTGTTAGTAGTCGATTATGGAAAATGCCCCATTAAATCAATTGCCACTAACTCAAATAGATGGGAAACTACAGTTAACTCCAACCATCCTTCTTTAGCACGACAGGGAGTATTACGAGCTTGGCACCAAATGCAACTATGCACATACTAGATAACATCACATCGCATTTCTGGCTAATATTGTAGCGCATGTGATCATGGGATGAGATTTGGATATACTGTCACCGTGGATCCTTGGAACCTTGGGGGATAAATGGGGATAAAATAGCCACTAAGGGCTCTCTCATCAAGCAATTGCCCCTTTTCCAGTTGGCTTAAGGGGAGAGAGATAAGGTGCGGTACAGTTGGTATCAGAGCAAATGGCATGGGTTCGATTCCCATTGATTAGTGGCTACTTAAAGTATAATATACCCTTGAGCAAGGTATATTCCTACCCCTAAATTTGAAATTATATGTATTGGGCATCCATACGTACATCCTTCCTCTTGTGTGGAGTATCCACAGACGAAAGTATCCACTGTGAGACTGCGGTATGGTAAATTTGAAATTATATGTATTGGGCATCCATACGTACATCCTTCCTCTTGTGTGGAGTATCCACAGACGAAAGTATTCACTGTGGGACTGCGGTATGGGTGGATGACTAGTTGCCTCACATGGAATAGCTAGTCTACACAATGGAAGGATTGGTAGATTAAGTGCGGAAATGGAAGTGCTGGTTCCCTTTGGCTCAGTAGGGGTTGTTAGTCAATAGTCAATGAGGACATTGACATCTCTGAAGGGGGGGTGAGTGCTGTGGGACTGCGGTACGGGTGGATGACTAGTTGCCTCACATGGAAAATGGAAGTGCTGACATGGAAAATGGAGGTGCTAGTCTACACAATGGAAGGATTGGTAGATTAAGTGCGGAAATGGAAGTGCTGGTTCCCTTTGGCTCAGTAGGGGTTGTTAGTCAATAGTCAATGAGGACATTGACATCTCTGAAGGGGGGGTGAGTGCTGTGGGACTGCGGTACGGGTGGATGACTAGTTGCCTCACATGGAAAATGGAAGTGCTGACATGGAAAATGGAGGTGCTGGTTCCCCTTGGCATTGACATCTCTGAAAGGGGGGTGAGTGCTGTGGGACTGCGGTACGGGTGGATGACTAGTTGCCTCACATGGAAAATGGAGGTGCTGACATGGAAAATGGAGGTGCTGGTTCCCCTTGGCTCAGTAGGGGTTGTTAGTCAATAGTCAATGAGGACATTGACATCTCTAAAGGGGGGGCGAGTGGAACCTTGGGCCACTAAAATAGCCACTAAGGGAAATCCCCTTTTCCAGTTGGATTAAGGGGAGAGAGATAAGGTGCGCTACAAATATAAAGTTTTGCATAGCTTCTCGTCACACAACAATGTCATATGCCCGCCTAAAACATGAGTATGAAGAAAGCATGAAATAAAGATCGAAGACACCACCAACCATAAATGATCATTAGGATCCGTCTTCACAAAATAAAGAAGATTGTTCTTAAGATGAATATTGAGAATGTAAATGCTGAAATGGCAAGTCATTAGCAAGTGATGTAAGATTCTCATACCTATTGCAAAGACTTCAAATCCACAACTCAATCTTTTGAGTTTTATGAACCTCATCAAGAGAAGGTAAATCTTGTTTTGCACTTTGTGAACACTAAACATCAAGTATAACAACTGCTAATGGCACAAAATCTTTGTCTAAAAAATCCATAAATACTAAAATAATAGGTTTGTAAGAAATATGAAAAGAGAGGGAAGAAGGAAGAGGAGCTCAAAAAAGGGCATCAGCATTAGCTATAAAACTCCCTGGGTGATGAACAATATCAAAATCATATAATGGAAGTTTCAAAGCCCACTAAGCAGTACGACTAACTAAGTTCTTCCATTTTAACAATGAAGTAACTACAACATAATTACCTTCTAGTAATGTTTAAGAACTATGTAGATATGCATGAAGTTTTTTGAAACTCCAAATTACTACTAAACACTCCTTCTCTATCGTGGAATAGTTCACCTCCGTTAGTTGTAATGTACAGTTAATATATACAATAGGATGGTGCTAATTAGGCACACTTGGGCTCTTTGGCATGAACACTTCTCTAAGATCGATATCAAAAGCATCCACGTTCAAAATGAAAGGTCGAGTGTAATCAGGATATGACAAAACTAGAGGAGTCATCAATAGCACTTTGAGATCTGTAAACGCCCATTCACAATCCATATATTAGATAAAAAACAATATTAACAACTTTAGTAACACTTGCAATGGTGTAATGTGATAAAAAATCTGATCAACAAATTGACCAAGATATTACACCTTGCCTAGAAAGTGTTGCATATTATTCACACACTTTGAAGAAGGGAACTTTAGAACAGCTACAAGTTTGTCATGATCAACCTGCAAACCCTCACAAGAAATATAAAATTAAGATAAGTCATGTTCTTGGACCCAAATACACACTTTGATACTTTAAACCAACTTTTTATAGCCAATTCAACACTTTTCAAACATCATGGATATGTTCCTCCCATGTCCCCTTTAAGTGGATTAAGACATTATTAATGAAGCCAACAGTCACTTCCGGCATGTTGTAAATAACCTCGTCCATCATCCACTAGAAAGTTGCTAAAACAGTATTCAAACCAAATGATATCATCAAGAACTTGTACAAACCAAATGATGTACGAAAAGTAGTCTTTGGAATATCTTCTTTGGCTATTGGAACTTGTCAATACCTAAAAGTTAGATCTAACTTGGTGCACTAATGACTTTTTTTAAGAGATCAGTAGTGTGAGGAAGAGGATACATATTGAGGATTGTCACTTCATTTAATAAACGATAGTTAATGCAGAAATAAATACTCCCATCAAACTTTGTCATAAGATGAGGTTTACACATCTAAGGACTCCGCAATTTTCAAATAACACCTTTTTCTAACATTTCTTTAATGTTTGTATGTAAAATCTTCATCTCTTTTGATGATTGATGACAAATAAGAACCCTGATTAGACAAGTATCCCCAGTTGGAATAGGATGACATATTGCAATCTTAGCCCTAGATGACAGGTTAAATTTAAAGAGATCAACATACTCTTTCATGAGTCGATCAACTACTGCAACACAAAAACCATCAAAGGGATTAGAAGAGGGAATAGAGAAATAAGATGTACATATAGAAAGAAGTAATGGGGAGATAAAAGTGATGGAAGTAGATGTAGAAGTAGAGGGACAAAGAGGAATAAAAGTGAGAGGAATGGAAGAAATATAAAAAGTATGAGACAATGAAAAGAGGCTTTAAAGTCACATTTAACATGATTGTGTCGCAACTAATACATACTAAGGATGAGGTCAAAAGTTTAACTTGACACCATTTGCAATGACTACAGCTCAAGCTCAAGATTGCCCACACGCACAATTAGGTCTACTTCATTTTGTGCACATGCGTGTGTATGGTTGTTGCCATACATAATGAAAACTAGCTTTGCGGCATAATGTAAATGTAGACGGCAACGTGTGGCAACAAGCCAAGCAATAAAAGATAAACTCGAGCCTGTATTAACCAATATAGAGAGAATAATAGGAGACCTCTTGTTTTAATAATGAGCTTGGAAAATAAACATTAGATGAATTGATGCCAAGTGAACACTTGATAATACTTTTGAAAGAAAGATGAAAGTGTCACTGACTTATTTGCACAAAAACCCTCCACTACTCACCTAATTCCCAAAAACATCTTGGTGCCCAAACTTTATACTGCAGCAACACCAATAGAATGTTGTTGATGCCAAAGTCTCCATCTAGGAAATGAAGGTCACTAATCCGGAAAAAGTTGACAACACCAATAAATGTAACCAACTTCATTACACGCTTAGCAGTAGACATCATGGCCACGACTACATCCTTGACCTTGTCCTTGAACTCGGAATATCAACCTTTATTGGAATAAGACCATCTCCCACAAGAAGTGGAGCTGAAAGTGCAAAATGGAAAAGGTGACATCTAAGTTTATGCATAAGTTCTACAAAATTTTGATGAAGTGCTAGCCACAACATTCTTAGCTTGATCCGCTCTGATATATTTGGCTTCATATGAAGAAAGAGGCTTTGGAAACAAATGCCAAATTGCATCACTAATTCAAATGGCCCTTAACGAAGACAATGTAATTGTTGGAAGGCATCATCACAATTGTTAGCATGTCCAAATGTGTGTTTAAAGACATTTGGAGAATACTCCAATCGTCACAAGTGGCTACGCTCAAACTATTATACCACTACAGTGCCGTCCTTTTGAAACACATAGGAAACTCATGTAAACATAGAGCATCATCCTAAGAATGATATGTGACAATCACTATGAAGTGATTTAACCAATGATATGCATCATCCTCAAAATTCCCACGAAAGAATCCAGCCGAATGCAAGGATTGACACTAAGAGCAATAGAAGTTGTACCATGTGATGTGAATGCTGCCATTAATTGAGTTTGGTTGTTCAACAATAATCGCATAGCATTAAGTAATTACACCAACTGCTATTCTAAAGTCAAAGGAGGAAGAGATTGCTGCTCTACCATAAAGATGAATGAAAAAGAAAAAGCAAAAAACAAAAAAAAATGAAAAAAAAATTAGAAAGAAAGGGAGATCTAAACAATGCAAAAGTTAAATTCAAACCAAAATCTTGAAAAGAAAGAACAAAAGAAATGAAATGAAAAATGTTAAATCTAAATGATGCAAAAGTTAGATCTAAATCAAAATTTCAAATCCAAGCACTTATCAAGGACAATTAAAGATGCCCCCCACCTTTACCAATGTGAGTGCATAAAATATGGCAAAAGAATACAAAAAATATACATATCAATTAGCCCAAAAACCCCAGCTTATATACAAAAGTGAGTAATTCGAATTGAAATCAATCCAATAGCTACTAAAATCCCACTACATTAATATTAATATACAGTATCATAACAGTACACTTTGGACCTCAGATAACCAACAATTTTTAAAATTTAAAAGTAGATTGAAGTTTATATCTGAAAGCATAATTTTTCATTGCCCCATCGTTGTGTTTTAAGCTTCAGTTTCATTGGATCAAATTCTCCTTTTTTTTTCTCTATCTTGAAGAAGCATTTCTTGTTCCTATACAATCACCGCTTGCTTGTCTCGAATCCCAGCTCTATGTCTTTGACAGGAGGAGCTCCTATATGCTCTTGGAAATCGCTGGCCTTGAGCAACGACACGTCTTCTTCGTCGCCAACAGTAAAAGGGTCGCTGCTGGTGTTGCTCTTGATGTAAGCCGGGGCTGCCGCTGCGGCCTTCTTCTCGGCCTCGGCAGCTCTTCCGTAAAAAACCATGCCAATCACCGTGATCACCATGCCAAGGATGTTCTTGGACGTGATTATGTCGTGGAAAAACAGCCAGCCCATCGCAAGAACACACACCGTTTTTATGTGTCCCAGAACTTGGAACGTCACGGCCGAGAATCGGCCAATGACGAGATACTGACTTACGTTGCAGCCCACGGCCAGGAGGCACGAAAGGCTGATGAAGAGCTGGAAACCACAAACAAAAGATAGTACCGAATGAGCAGTCGATCCAAGAGAAAAAAAGAGCAGGAACTTACAAATGCTGCCGTCGATAAGGTGTAGTTCAACAAGTAGTTCCCTGTCAAGGCAAAATCCATGAATGGTCCCAGAGGTAGCAGCGAGGCAGCCTGGATTGGAGCGGTCTTGCTCAGTAGCTCAAACGAGGAAACGTTGTGCTTCTTTTGCAACGAACCGATGAACTGCGACAAGAGAAAAACGACGTCAGAGGCTTTGAAAGTCAGAAAGTAAAAGAAGAAAAAAAACGAAGGTTCCTTACGATCTGTTGCAATGCCGTAGCTAGCACGGCCATAACTGCAGCCATGAATCCTTTGAAGTTCACAGTCACATCTGTTACTGTGACAATGGCGACGCCAAACACGACCATGATCACCGAGAGTATCACCGGTCTGCTGTAAGTTTTGGCGTTGAGCACTCTCTCCAAGACGCAAACCACTGGTATCATGCTCAGCTTCGCGATCTGGATCAAGCAAGCAAAAAGAGAAAGAAAAAAGAGAAAGTGAGAGCTCTGGACAGGAATCCTTGGAGACTAACCTGGTAGAAGCCGACCGAGTTGAGCAAAAGGCTAAGATTCATTCCCACAATGGAGACGTTCGCAACGAGCGAGAACCAAAAGAGATCCCAGAAAGGGATCGGCTTGAGCGTGGTGTAGCCCAGCGCCGCTGAGGCAAAGCCTGCGAGGGACGTGACTCCAAAATGGCACGCTGTGAGCGTCGTAGCTGACCAAACACCGCGAGAGAGATGAGCATCAGAAAATTCCCCCAAAGAATGCGGGCAACCCACCGAATCTAAAGCCATAGCTCGACATAACCACCTTGTTGACGAAGATCAAGCCCACGGAAGTGACGACATTGAGCGCCCAGGATCCCACATCCCCCGCCAGCCTCTGCCTCTTCTCGCTCGCCATCGCTGCGATAAAATTCCGGGACGCGATTCACACCACCATGAGCTCCGGCGCGCAGGGTGTCCCAGATTTCCCCACCGATCCCCTCCGGAATCTACCCTACCGCGGGACCAAACACAAGAACCCTAATTTCCAAATCTAGCGCGCTGGGCGCTTCTTTTCCCCCTTTTCCTCCGGGCTCTATTTCTACCTTTTTCACCTTTTTCTCCGGGTGTTATGTGCGCCGTCCACGTGAGAGGTAACTTCGTATTTACCCTGTCGGGGCAAGAAGATCCGACTCTGGCCGTTACCGGCGAATATACTCGATTACGGTGACGAATATCCCAGTAGCTCTGTCAATGTGGTTGGCACTGCAACCACTCTCCACTGGACAGCACAACAAACACTTAACTAAGATCGAACTTTAATTTTACAAGGTGAAAAAGACCTTCTTACCATCTTTTTTAACCTCTTTACCAACTTTTTTTATCTGCTGGTATAGATCTCGTGAGCGCCAAACTTTTAGAAAAGTTTAGCGAGCGCTTTGCGTTGACAAACCCACACGCAAATCCCCGCAAGGAGTTTTGTCACGCAAGGAACGCAAACTTTACGTAACCTGGGAGAGGCTTACTAGTTTTTATCGGCAAATCTTTCACAATGTCAAAACTTTGTATGGTTTTTCCAGATTTTTTTGCCTTGTTTGATATAGACCCTTCTCTCAAATCAAGTAGATCAAGCATGATAACGATCGCCTGAAATAAATTTCCCCGCCTATTATATACAAACCAGTTTCTTCGTTTCTTCTTCTTCTTCGTGAAACGCTCGCTTGGCGACGTTTTCCTTTTGTTTCGGCCTAAAACGAGAGACTTCGTCGAGTAGCAGCGGCTTTGAGCTGACAGAACAGCGCTGTGGACATTATGCTGCACAGAAACCACACCATTAGATGCTTTAGGAATCTCTTAGCAGCTCAAGGATGATGGCGAATAGTACCTCACTCCAGCAAGCGAGATGATATTCCAAAGGATCCCTGTCGATTGAATGGCACGGCTATACACACGCGATTGCACCTCTAGATACTTATGGTGCGCTGCAAAACGAAACTAGCAAGAGCTCTTAGAAACTTCCAAATGGAAAAGTTTATAGACGAACCAGGATTCACTGCAGCATCCATCGGAAGAACGTTGCTCTGTTTGCAAGAGGTGCAGTGCCAGCCGGCTTCCGTGCTAGATGAACGCGACACAGCTCTGTTCCGTGCACGAGGCCCTTGAGCTTGCGTTTGCGGGAGAAATGCACTTTGCATCCACTTGCAAGAATTCTGAGGCACCTGTCTCAGCCTGCTCATCACAAAAAGTTAATCATCCAGCTCGAACTTCACACTAGCTTACCGGCAAGTTTCCCAGATTCTTGCAAGAAGATCATCCGGAATGCTGAATGTGTTCTCGTCCGTCAAGTCCGAAGGAATGCCTGCTGGGAGCAAGTCATGCCTCCGAGATAGCGAACAGAGAGCCGATACCAGCTCCGTAAATTCTTCGTCGGAATATGTCTTGCTGCGGCACTCTGGAGTGGTCTCTTCACTGGAAAGCTCTGCACGGTCAAGTGACAAGTAAATCAAAAGCTTTTGAATTTTTGCGAAAGCCACATACCTGCCGAAGCATGAACGCAGACTTGAGAGATGCACAAATCTTGCAGTGAAGCAGCGGACTTTTTGGGAACCGCGTGACCATCGAGCAGCGCCATGGCTGCTGCGTCACAAGCCGATACATCACGCAAAACAATCCTGCTGAAACCAGTTTTAGTTGCGCGGCTAGCCGACGTTGAGAAAACGGGTCCACATGTTGGAGGAGGCTCTCGATTCACGGCAGCAGGCGTACAGCTGAAACTTTCCGGAGCTGCTGCTGCCGCAGCTGCATCCACGTCTATAAGCTGGAAAAGCTCCCAGCGAGACGGAGCCAGCCTCACAGCTCTTAACACACCATTTGGCTCCGCACTTAAGTAGCGGCTGCAGAGTAGACAACAAGAAAAAGCCCTGTTATAACAAAAGAACGAAGACGGCAAAACAAGCTTACTGTTTCCCGTGGATCTTCCGAGCAGTCCGTATCGTGAAGCCAATTATGCTTGCGTTTCTACAAATGGTTCCGGGAAGTATGGTCGCGTTAGACACCGGTTTGATCTCAAACAGAGAAGCAGAGCAGGGAAAGTGTACCGCTGGATCACTGGACTGAAAAACGATAGCATCAACAAAGGTTATCAGAAACTTGATGAGATAAAGAAATGATACGAACCTGATTGACACGACCGGAAGCGTCGACAAACATGTATACATCGGCTCGACGCTTTGATACAGTGGACAGAGATGTCAGCGTGTACAGGGAATCACCGTGAGCTCTCAGATGCCAGGCGCCAATTCCCTGCAAGAAATCCTTTTTCTCGCTAGAAACTATCCTGCATTTGCCGGTGTCTGTGCTTAAAAAACCGCCGTGAACGCTTCGGAGAAGGATACGTGAGCCGCTTGCAAGCTGGATATTGAACAAATCGTTGCCTCTCCTGAGAACCCTTTTGTATATCAACTGGCCAAACTCCACACTGAGATATCCCTGTGAATCCGACTCCGACGTTGCCTGTTCGATACTTATCTTGCTATCCGAGTGAAGCTGGATAGAAAACGTTTCTCGCCCTTGTGCATGATTGAGTCGAGTGGTAAAAACATTCCCATCCGGCTCAGCGCTCAGCTGTTCGCGCAGACAACAAACATGAGTCGCAAGAGATGGTTTTTGCAACGTAAGTTGGACAACATACCAAGCACGTCCCGTCGTTGGTACGAATGGTGCAATGCCTTGCCGGCTCACTGACAACCTCCGCCTCCTCCTCTTCCTCACCTCGCCCAAGCAAAGCTTGCCACAAACCTCTGGATTTCTGTGAAGGCTTGGCAGTCTCGCTCTTCGCAGCTGGAAACGACGAAAAGATTAAATCGATCAGGAATTCCTCACAGCAACAAGGAGCCTGTAATGAAGAAAAGGTACGAGCAAAATCAAAACAACACCACGACTAAAAGCATGAACAACAACGTAGCAACAAACAACAACCGATACCTCCGCACGGGCGCTGACAACGTGTCTCGCAGCACATAAATATTTTTTGGTGCTCGCCTGCAACGTTACTCTCACTGGAGCCCGGACAATCCTGCAGCAAGGCGATCAGTCCTTCTCTCTCCAACACACCACGTAAAAGCTGCCAGACAGAAAAAAGAAGAAAACCCCTTACCACGGAGCAATCTTTGGAACGTCCTCCATAGCTCTTTCTACGAGCATAAACATCTCCCATTTCCTTGCCTTGGCCGTTCCTCCATACAAACGACCATGCCAATCACTCGTGAGATATCCAGCTTGAGATCCTCCACGAAAGCTAGCTCCTGCAAGCGAAAGAAAAAAAAGATGAGCAAAACTTTGACAGGAGATCATGGAATGAAACACTACTTCCACTTTCGTCCATCTCTAGCGCGAAGAGCACGTCCTCGGAGCAGCATTCCGGGTCTCTCCGCGCACACCCAACAGCGCTATCGCGGCAGCACAAAAACCACGACGATGAAAACTGGAGCTTGTATCGCCCATCACCCTGAGGAAGCAAGAAAAAATCCGACGCCTCGGCCACTGTTCCAAAAAAGACCCTTTGATCCGAAGAGCACGAAAGCCAGCGATCGCACCACGACCTCGCGCGATACGAGCAAACCGGCCCCGAGAAGGCGCACCTAGAAGCGTGTACCTCCTTGTGGCCCTCCATGCCTGTTAGTGGCGAAGCATTCCTTCCACCGCCTAGAAAGAAAGATTGCCTCCACCCACGGGCTATCTATCTCACGAATGGAGCCTCGATTCTTCCTTGCCGATAGCGACAGGGAAACAATTATGGCTGGATCGTCCTAAATATCGCCGCAAAGCCCCCATATGTGTGATCACTTGTGATGAGAGATCGTGGATTGATCCGCCACTACCTAAGAGAGATTGGGAGATGGATCTTGGAAATGCGCGGCAGGAAGAAATTTTAAGACGCAGGGCCGCCTGTGGATCCGATGCTCGACACCCCAGCATCGATCGAGGATACCAAGCGCCCTACATCTACATTTTTATGGATTACCCGCATCGATCATCGCCCAGGAGTGAGAGGAATGAAGCGACAGCCTGGGGCATGAGAGAACTCATCGCCATAGCCGGGGGTATATAACACGGAGATGGAATATTCCTTAGCAAAGCGGCGATTAGGGTTGATGGTTTAAGCTTGGGCCACAAGCCTTTAACAAAATTGTTTTCTGGCAAAAAGGTGAAAAGAATTTCTTGATACAGACCTGCATAAGCTGAGTGACCGCCACATCAAACAACAATTACAGCAGGTAATGCCAACGATGAGCAAGGCCGAAGGAAAAAAGTCCAGCTCGAACCGTTTGAGGTAACAAAGGTCTTCGTCCAAAGCCTGGGATCCAGAGTAGGCAGGCGCCAGTATTGTCTCCTTCCCGGCCCAGAGATGGTTTTTCGAGCAAGCCCTCTTTGATCGCGGTAAGAGGCCACAATAGAAAAAGGAAAGGAAAACAGAATCTAGGAGTTTGCCTTCAAGGATGCAGCAAGATTGCATAGGCATGACGAGCAACGATTTAAGTTTCACATATGACTTTGACATCCCACATTCTAAAAGAACATGATCTTGATTGATCAGAATCTGACCACCATAAAGATAAAGAAAACATGTTTAGATTTGGTTAAATTTATTATAAAATCAAAAAATATTTTGATGCATTTAGCAGCAATGCTTGGTTTGCTTTAAAATCAAGAATCTAATCCACCATCACAACTATATCTAACTGAGATTTATTTGGGATATTATATCTCATTATAATTATAAGATTAGAGAAAGTTTATGAAAGCTTAGTATAAGAAAGTCACAACAATTAGAATAGAAAATATTCTAGAATATAGTTTGGTGTTAGATTAGTTTTGAGTTTGGTAAAAAAAAAAGTAATATAAGTTTGTCTATATTGCAACTAAAATTGGTAATATTAGGTGTTATAAATTTTTATTAGTGGGGTATGTTGCATTTTGTTAAATAGAGTTGATATTTGATACTCACATAAACCTTTAAAGTAATAATGTAGATTTGCTTGTGGTGTTATTCAATTAATTATCAGGTTATTGTGATTTTTATATCATATCCATGTGAATGTGAGTAATATATTTACAAAGTTGTTTAATCAAACAATGATCAATCCCAAAGTGGTTGATAGTGATCTTGCATGTTGTAACATTATAGTAACTTTGACTAAATTTTTGTTGGTGATCCATTTTATGCTAAGCTTGTGATGTTACTTTGGTTCTTTTTACTTATTAAATGTTAGAAAGGTTATAACATTCAATTGCTATAGCTTATTGATGAGTCTATTAGCATTTAAAGTAAATTATTAGATGGTGAAAATGTATACTTGAGGCATTGTTATTTGGGGTGACGAGGATAACTTACTTAAAATCCTTTTGTGTTCTATCTTAAACTTATTTATTGATAATTTGGTCTTTAAGATATTATTGCCTCTAACTTTGATATTGTCCATCTATTAATCTTTTGGTTTAGGCCAGTATAGGTAGACTAGCTTCAACACTTCATATACATGCTAAAATCTTTAATCATGGGATAGCTATTATCGATTAATCATATAACCCACCTTTTTCTTAATGTTTCTTATTCCATTAAAAAGTTGTGACCATGTAAACAACTCTAATTACTTGTTTATAATAGTCTATCTAAACTTTATTGACAAGTTTGGTTTGTTTACTTAGGAGAGTTAAGGCCTTTAGCTTCTCTCTATATGTCATTTGTAGATAAGGGTATACCATCTTTTGTAAACCGAATGACACTTAGATTAATAAGGATGACTAACTTTGTTGGTCATTTTCTTATCGGTGATGGCCAAAAGGTGTCTAAGTGGTAGCATATTTGCATTAAATAAAGAGGTTGCCCTCTAACTTATTTAAGTTGGTGCATTTTTCACAAAATATGAATACCATGAATTTTTTTTTTAGTTATTTCCTTGACAATGATCTAGATTAGAGTATACACCGATTGTGTGGACATCAATATTCCTTAAAGAGGGGAGAGTGTTGTGAATATGATTACAGGTATTGAAAGTTATTTATCAGCAAGCCCTTTCATATATTCTTTCCTTACTACTATGACACCAAAAAATTGGTATTGCTAAACTAGGCATTTAGATTGTACTTAGATTGGATGAGCATAAGGACAAAATTCCTATGTACTATTAGTTAAACATATTTAGCCCAGTAAAGAATTTCTGTTTCATTGTGTCTTGCATTAGTTAATAACAAAAACCCCACAATATTGAGCTTGGTCTCTTAATATTGATAGCTTAATATGTCTGCCAAGACACTCTCACTATCATTTCCCTATATATTGGTTCTATTTGGTCCCATTAACTATTTATAAACATCCTATTAAACTCTTGTACTATCTAGAACGTCCTAAACAACCAATCCTTTGCAAAACTAATCCCATACTAAGCCCCTTTGTTTTGGAAAATTATTGCGTGATATCCACTTCACAAATCTTAAAGTCTTATGTAACTCTTAGCTCCTTAGCTGCTTTTGCTATTTATTTCCATGTCTCCTTGTGCTACTATCTTTAGTGTTCCACTCTCTGAGCATTTGTGGGTGTCCTCTACTTGGAATTGCTGCCCTACTGGTAGTCTATTTGTTGTTGCAAGGCATAACATATTCTTGGACTTCTTTTGGATTGGTGACTTCCAAAACACTTCCTTCTCAAACTCCTTATTAACCATTAACCCATTCTATACCTCTTTTACTTTGTATATGAAAAACCATTTGCCCCTCATTGCCACACTGTCGAGTCCCAATCTAGATCCTTGATGAGTTTGTTGTGCCACCAAACCAACCGTCCCTTGCCCTCTAGCCAACATTCCGATTCTATGACATTTGTCTAGGCTGCTAATTTTTTCAAGTGTCTAAATTTGCTAGTGAGGCATATCTATAGAATATAGAGATTGTCTTGAATATGATAGTGTTGTTCTTGTGTCCAGATTCACAGTCTAACACTATTCCATATTTAGTAAAAAAATTTAATTGTCCCAAAGACTAAAGGTGAAAGCATAAAGCATGTGTTGCTAGAGGGGGGGATGTATAGTAAGGATAGTGGGTAGGTCAAGTGGAGCATAATTTAGCTCCAATTTATATGCCTATCCTTGTTTTGCGTCCATCTTAGGTTTAACCTTAAATTCCATATCATATTAACTAATGAAGTACTATTAGACCACCAATATGCTAAAATAATGCCAAACTCTATTTGGTTTTATTTTGCATGCTAATCCTAACATTAAGATCCTACATGCTCTAAGATTGTTTTTATATTATTCTATGCTCCTATCTTTTTGCTTTTTGGGTTGTACATTTGGGAGTTATTCTATGCTTTTGTCCCTTCACTTTTTGGGTTATACATTTGGGAATTGTCCTATGCTTGTGGTTTCTTACACTCCTTGGCTATATGCTCAGAAGTTAAGCTTTATACTTTCATTCAATGGCTCAAGACCTTGAAACTTGAGTTCCACTCTATTGCCCTTATCAACCGGGTTTTACTTATTTATTCTCTATAAAACCATAAAGTGTAGTTTTGACATGCTCGTTGTTATCTATGTGGTCAAAGTCCTTGATAGGGAATTTGAGGGACTCAAGGAGGTACACAATCTGTCACTCATATATAAGGAACCAACTCGCCGAGGTGTCGTAGGCTAAAGGAACCCTGAAAGCATGACCAAAATGACAAAGAGTTCATCGGATGGGACCAAGTCAAAGATCGAGTCCAAGACCGACTCTGAGACCGAGTTCGAGATAGAGTCCGGAATCGAGTCCGAGGCCGACTCGGGGACCGAGTTCGAGACCGAGTTCGAGACGGAGTCCGAGATCCCAAATCGGGTCCGAGACCGAGTCCGAGGTCGAGTCCGAGGTCAGGTCTGAGATCGGGTCCGAGATCGAGTCCGAGATCGAGTCCGAGACCGAATCCGAAGTCGGATCCGAAATCGAGTCCGAGATCGAGCTAGAGACTAAGTCCAAATACTAATATGGGTCAAGGGGTGAAAGCCCAAAGCGTGCGTCTCCCAGGGGGGGGGGGGGGGGGGTTCCAAAAGTATAGTAGGGATAGTGAGGTCCAGGAACCAGTTTTGAAAGGACTCTCCAGTGGGGCTTCCAAACCGACTTGAGGTTGAGACTGGGACTGAGGGGCCTTGGTGTAAGCTCCTGGGCTGGGTGACCTCCCGGGAAGTCCAAACTCAGGAGCTTACACTTGGGTGGGAGTGAGCATAGACTTGGTTGGTGCCGGAGGGGCCATCCAAGGAAGTTCTCAAGAGCAGCTCCCACTCCCGAAAGGGAAACCGATTGTAGTGCTCCTGGCTCATGTGGAGTGGTGCCCCACTTGAGTACCATGCGGCTCATTGGTCCTCGCCCTCCCTAGGGGCTTGGGCCTTCCTTCGGGATGGAAGTGGGGGAGTAAAGGTACCCATACCGGGCTGCTAGGCCACGGTGTTTCGCCCTGGCATCCCGAAGCAAGCGTTGCACTCAAGACTTGGGATTTAGAGGGTCCAATGATCAAGTCTTGTGGTACCAAAGGATGTTAGGAACCTGGAAGCTTGGTGTGCTTGGCTGCTTGTGTTTACGGGGAGTGTAGCCGAACCTTAAGTCCAGTTTAACCCGGGGAGGGGGATTGGGAGTGATTTGGGAATTCGTGGATGGATGGCTAACACTTTGTTGCTTGTGTAGTGAGTAGCTGAAACCAAGTAGGAGCTGGTACCATAGGCGAGAACCTTAGCAAGGGAACTTAGCAAAAGCCAAGACAGTGTTGGATAAATAGACGAGGTAAGCTGGCAAATTGGAAAGGAAAAATTTGTGGCTTACAATTTGGTATCGGAGCCTTTTCCTCAGTTCTAGCGAAGGATAGAGGCGGATTGCTGGGAGATGGCAAAGGCGGGGCGTAAACGAACCAAGGCGAAGACGGAACCTCCGCTAGAGCTGGAGCCTCTGGTCGAACAAGAGGCTATGGATGAGGAATCCTTTCATGAGGATCATATAAGCCACAAATTTTTCCTTTCCAATTTGCTAGCTTACCTCGTCTATCCGTCTAACACCGCCTTGGCCTTTGCTAAGTTCCCTTGCCAAGGTTCTCGCCTATGGTACCAGCTCCTACTTGGTCTCAACTACTCACTGCACGAGCAACGGAGTGTTAGCCATCCATCCACGGATTCCCAAATCACTCCCAATCCCCCTCCCCAGGCTAGACTGGACTTAAGGTTCGGCTACACTCCCCACAAGCACAAGCAACCAAGCGCACCATGCTTCCAGGTTCCTAACATCCCTTGGTACCACAAGACTTGATCATGGGACCCTCTAAATCCCAAGTCTTGAGTGCAACACTTGCTTCGGGACGCCGGGGCGAAACACCGTAGCCTAGCGGCCCGGTATGGGTACCTCTACCCCCGCACTTCCATCCCGAAGGAAGGCCCAAGCCCCTAGGAAGGGCGAGGACCAATGAGCCGCATGGTACTCAAGTG
>NW_003314309.1:821670-830935 GCF_000143415.4 Selaginella moellendorffii
CCCCAGTCAAGTCCATGCTCACTCCCACCCAAGGCCCCTTGGTCCCAGTCTCAACCTCCAGTCAATTTGGAAGCACCACTATAGAGTTCCTTCAAGACTACTTCCTAAACCTCGCTATCCCTACTATGCTTTTGGAACCCCCTGCAGCCCCCCCCCCCCCCCCCTGGGAGACGCACGCTTTGGGCTTTCACCCCTTGACCCATATTAGTACCTTGGACTAAACCTTGGACTTGGTCTTGGACCCGATTTCGGATCTCGGACTCCGTCTCGAACTCGGTCTCGAACTCGGTCCTCGAGTCGGTCTCGGACTCGATTCCGGACTCTATCTCGAACTCAGTCCTAGAGTCGGTCTTGGACTCGATCTTCGACTTGATCCCATCCGATGAACTCTTTGTCATTTTGGTCATGCTTTCGGGGTTCCTTTAGCCTACGACACCTCAGCGAGTTGGTTCCTTACAACTCCACCACCCATAGAAGAAGTTCGATGCCCACATCGAACGTCTCTTTTTATCCTACGACTTGTTGACCATGTCTCCGGGGGCATCTCCCCACTTAGTAGTGTGCCTAAGTTAGCCTCCCTGGCCAAGAGCCCATGATAACGGAATATAGGTGTCCCTATACTCTTCACCTCACCACGCCCTAGTATAGGGTCGAGACTTGAACTCAGCCTTGCTTTACTAGGGGGTCGGGACTCAAACCCAACCTCCGTAGAATACATCTACAGATTCGACATCCCCGCAGGGAGTCGGGCGTAGCTCCCTACGCCTAGTCGACCTAGCTAACCCATGCTAATTAGCTTACCTTCGGCGCGCCTTCGGGTCCCAACATATGCCATTGCTCAACTTCTGAAATTGATACTTTTAATTGAACTTTGCATAAGTACATAGAGTTCTGCCATGCAGAAATTCCTCCACTAGATCTCGCGCGTTCGCTAGGTTCTCCTCCGGTTCCCATGTTGCTTCGCAGTGTGGAAATCCTTTCCACTTCACATGGAACTCTCTCACCTCGCGTCCTTGTCGCTTGCTCTTGCGCGCATTGAGGATGGCCTCGACTTCGTATTCCTCCTCCCCTTGGATAACCTCAGGTAAAGGTCTTACTTGGTCCTTGCGAAGCGGATCCTCAAAATACGGCTTGAGTAAGTTCACGTGGAACACGGGATGCATCTTCCTCATCTCTCGAGGAAGTCGGAGACGGTAAGCCACTTTACCGATTCGAGCCTCAATCTCGTAAGGCCCGGCGAACCTGCTTAAGGAACTCAAGATCAATTCATTTACAAGAATACATGCATTTTTACCTTTGGGTCAACTTCCGGCTGATCCCACTTGGTAGATGTCGCAAACGACTCTCTACCAAAGTTGCTCGTGTAATGAGTAACTTTGAGTTAGGGACTAGATCACATACCTCAATTTGGACTTCACTCGACTTGATGGCTATATTGGCTCTGGCCTTTTTCGGGTAGGGACATTCCCTCGAAAAGTGTCCCGTTTCACCGTAGTTGTAGCATACGTTGTTTCCCACGCTGCTATATGACTTGACCTTCTTATCCATGGGTTTGTCTCTTTTCGCTTGACTGCCCCACGTACTCGCTCGTTGGCCACCAGATTTGCCTTTCTGGAACCCCGAGGACTCATTTTTAGAGAAACTCTTCTTGAATTTCCCCCTGCTATACATTCCTCTTGGTTTGGCCCCTTTGCTAAATGTGGATCCCGACCCCGTCGTGTTCCCCTTTCGCAGGTTATCGTTGAAATGCACCTTGATGGCCGCATCCAACGCTTCCTTGTAGTTGGTCGGGTTCTAGCGCATCACCTCACCGCGAGCCCAGGTTTGCAAACCTGATATAAAGGCATGGAACGCATCCATATCCCCCATGTCCGTGACAAGTATCCTCTTTGCCATGAACCCATTCACATATTCCTGGATGGTTCCAGTCTGCTTCAGCCTACTCAGCTCATCTCTCAGATGCAAAGTGGCATTCGGAGGAACGTATGTTGCGTAGATCCTTGCCTTCATCATGTCTCAGGTGGCCACCGGTCCTTCGTTGGCCTCCGTTGTTCTCCACCAAGACTTGGCATTATCTGCCAAGTATGGTTTTGCACATGGGACATTCTCCGAGCTCGGTAACCGCAACGCTCGGAAGTAATCCTCCATATCGTAAAACCAATCCTCCACAACCTTATAGTCGTTCACTCCCTTGAACACCGGTGGGGGCTTTGGTTTGTACTTGGGAACTGCCTGAGGGACTGATTCCACTTCGGTCTGTTCGACCTTGTCTGGTTTTGCCTCAGTCCCTGCCGAAGGGTCTGCACCTTCTGCGCTGCCAGCATCTGCAGTCTTTCGCTTTTTCTTTCGCTTCTCATCACGCTTTAGCTTGTGTACGAGAGTCTCCAGCAGGGCATTGGTCGGTGCCAACTGTCCTTCTAGCACATCCAATCGAGCCTTGGATGACCGAACCTCACCACCGGACTCCTGTTTGGAAGTTTCCTCACTGGAGTCCTCCTCATGCAAAGATTCCTCATCCATAGCCTCTTGTTCGACCGGAAGCTCCAACTCTGGTGGAGGTTCCGTCTTTGCCTGGGTTCGCCCTACCCTTGCCATCTCCCAGCAATCCGCCTCTATCCTTCGCTAGAACTGAGGAAAAGGCTCTGATACCAAATTGTAAGCCACAAATTTTTCCTTTCCAATTTGCCAGCTTACCTCGTCTATCCGTCCAACACCGCCTTGGCCTTTGCTAAGTTCCCTTGCCAAGGTTCTTGCTTATGGTACCAGCTCCTACTTGGTCTCAGCTACTCACTGCACGAGCAACGGAGTGTTAGCCATCCATCCACGGATTCCCAAATCACTCCCAATCCCCCTCCCCGGGTTAGACTGGACTTAAGGTTCGGCTACACTCCCCGCAAGCATAAGCAGCCAAGCACACCAAGCTTCCAGGTTCCTAACATCCCTTGGTACCACAAGACTTGATCATGGGACCCTCTAAATCCCAAGTCTTGAGTGCAACACTTGCTTCGGGATGCCGGGGCGAAACACCGTGGCCTAGCGGCCCGGTATGGGTACCTCTACCCCCCCACTTCCATCCCGAAGGAAGGCCCAAGCCCCTAGGGAGGGCGAGGATCAATGAGCCGCATGGTACTCAAGTGGGGCACCACTCCACATGAGCCGGGAGCACCGCAATCGGTTTACCTTTCGGGAGTGGGAGCTGCTCTTGAGCACTTCCTTGGATGGCCCCTCCGGCACCAGTCAAGTCCATGCTCACTCCCACCCAAGGCCCCTTGGTCCCAGTCTCAACCTCAAGTCGGTTTGGAAGCCCAACTGGAGAGTCCCTTCAAAACTGGTTCCTGGACCTCACTATCCCTACTATACTTTTGGAACCCCCTGCAGCCCCCCCCCCCCCTCTGGGAGACGCACGCTTTGGGCTTTCACCCCTTGACCCGTATTAGTATTTGGACTTAGTCTCTGGCTCGATCTCGGACCCGATTTCGGATCCGACTTCGGATTCGGTCTCGGACTCGATCTCGGACTCGATCTCGGACCCGATCTCGGACCCGACCTCGAACTCGACCTCGGACTCGGTCTCGGACCCGGTTTCGGATCTCGGACTCCGTCTCGAACTTGGTCTCGAACTCGGACTCGAACTCGGTCCCCGAGTCGGTCTCGGACTCGATTCCGGACTCTATCTCGAACTCGGTCCTAGAGTCGGTCTTGGATTCGATTTTCGACTTGGTCCCATCCAATGAACTCTTTGTCATTTTGGTCATGCTTTCGGGGTTCGTTTAGCCTACGACACCTTGGTGAGTTGGTTCCTTACAGATGACTCCAGTGAGGAAACTTCCAAATAGGAGTTTGGTGGCGAGGTTCGGTCGTCCAAGCCTCGATTGGATGTTCTAGAAGGACAGTTGGCACAGACCAATGCCCTGCTAGAGACTCTCGTATGCAAACTAAAGCGTGACGAGAAGCGGAAGAAAAAGCGAAAGACTGCGGATGCTGGCAGCGTAGAAGGTGCGGACCCTTTGGTAGGGACTTAGGCAGAACCAAACAAGGTCAAACAGACCGAAGTAGAATCAGTCCCTCAGGCAGTTCCCAAGTACAAACAAAAGCCCCCACCAGTCTTCAAGGGAGTGAATGACTATAAGGTGGTGGAGGATTGGTTTTACGATATGGAGGACTACTTCCGAGCGTTGCGATTACCGAGCTTGGAGAAGGTCCCATGTGCAAAACCATACTTGGCAGATAATGCCATGTCTTGGTGGAGGACAACGGAGGCCAACGAAGGACCGGTGGCGACTTGGGACATGATGAAGGCGAGGATCCGTGCAACATACGTTCCTCCGAATGCCACTCTGCATCTAAGAGATGAGCTGAGTAGGCTGAAGCAGACTGGAACCATCCAGGAGTATGTGAATGGGTTCATGGCAAAGAGGATACTTGTCACGGACATGGGGGATATGGATGTGTTCCATGCCTTCATATCAGGTTTGCAAACCTGGGCTCGCGGTGAAGTGATGCGCTGGAACCCGACCAACTATAAGGAAGCATTGGATGCAGGTATCAAGGTGCATTTCAACGATAACCTGCGAAAAGGGAACGCGACGGGGTCGGGGTCCACGTTTCATAAAGGGGCCAAACCGAGGGGAACATATAGCAAGGGGAAATTCAAGAAGAGTTTCTCTAAGAATGAGTCCTCGGGGTTCCGGAAAGGCAAATCCGGTGGCCAGCGAGCAAGTACGTAGGGGAGTCAAGCAAAAAGAGACAAACCCACGGATAAAAAGGTCAAGTCGTTTAGCAGCGTGGGAAACAATGTATGCTACAACTGCGGTGAAGCGGGACACTTTTTGAAGGAATGTCCCTACCCGAAGAAAGCCAGAGCCAATATCGCCATTAAATCGAGTGAAGTCCAAAATGAGGTATGTGATCTAGTCCCTAGCTCAAAGCTACTTATTACACGAGCAACTTTGGTAGAGAGTCGTTTGCGACATCTACTAGCCCTCCGAGGGAAGCTCGGAGGTAGCTTTGTTAAGATCCTTATTGACATTGGTGCTTCGGATAATTTTGTGGCTGCAGACATAGTCCGGCAAGCCAGACTAACAGTGTAGCGGCTGGGCAAACCAAGGACTATAGAGTTTGTTCAAGGTAGCCAAAGCACCGATGAGGTACTTCGACAAGCAAGAGTCGAAGTAGGGACTTGGAAAGTAGACATGGATTTCACCGTGTTGGACATGGCGGGATTTGACGTGATCTTCGGGATGGATTGGTTCAATCGGTTCGTGGTAGCCCTGCATGGACAAGGTAGGAACCTTGTGGTACTAGCGAATGCCCAAGGAAGAAGATCCAGGGTGGAGGCCCAGGATCTAAAGGTAGGGCAATGCAAGGCCAAAGATTCGTGCCTAAACCTGGTGTCCACGAGAGGACAACTCACTAAAGGGACAAAGGCTGCATTTTTGTGCTTACTCTCGGTGAGAAGTGATAAAAAGACAGGAACGGAAGAAGTACCTTTAGTGATCCAGCAGGTGTTGGACCAATTCCAGGATACCATGCCAGAGGAGCTACCGGCGGGGTTGCCCCCCGCACGACCGATAGAACATAAGATTGAGCTGGTCAAGGGTGCTGAGGCAATGGTTCGTCCACCCTATCGTTTGAACGAAAAAGAACTCGTGAAGCTCAAGCGCCAACTAGAGGAGTTGGTGGACAAAGGGTATGTTAGGTTGAGCAAATCGCCGTATGAGGCGCCGGTCCTATTTGTGAAAAAGAAAGATGGATCTATGCGCATGTGCATAGACTACCGGTTGCTCAACAAATATACAAAGAAGAACAAGTACCCTTTGCCAAGGATTGAGGACCTGTTTGATAGGTTGGGAAAAGCAAAATACTTCTCAAGGATTGACCTAAGGTCAGGATACTACCAGATTAGGGTAGCAGAGGAAGATGTCGAGAAGACAACTTGTCGAACGAGGTATGGGAGCTTCGAGTTTTTGGTGATGCCCTTCGGGCTATGCAATGCGCCGGCAACGTTTTCGGCGTTAATGAACCATATCTTTGTACCCTATCTGGATCACTTTGTGGTCGTTTATATTGACGACATCCTAATCTATAGCGAAACGCTAGAAGAGCATGCCAAACATTTGACGAAGGTGTTTGAGAAACTAAGGGAACACCAGCTATATGCTAAAGAGAGCAAATGTAACTTTGCTCAGCAAGAGGTAAAGTTTCTCGGGCATGTGGTGGGCAAGGATGGGCTCAAGGTGGACCCTGAGAAGGTCCAAGCGATCCAGGATTGGGAGCGACCATCGAATGTACACGAGTTAAGGGCATTCTTGGGGCTATGCAACTACTACCGAAAGTTTATTAGACACTATTCGAGAGTAGCCCTGCCCTTAACAGACCAAACGGGAAAAGGGAAGATGGTATGGACAGCGGAATGCGAGGCGGCATTTGTCCACCTCAAAGGGAAATTGAGGAAAGCTCCGGTGTTGGCATTACCAGATTTTGGTAAGGACTTTGAGGTAGAAATGGATGCTTTGGACTTTGCGTTGGGCGCAGTTTTGAAGCAGGATAACCATCCAGTAGCATTCTTCTCGAAAAAGTTGGACAAGGCTCAACGGAAGTGGCCTGCCCATGAGAAGGAATTGTTTGTGGTGGTCAAGGCGCTCAAGGAGTGGAGACACTACCTTGGGAGACACTTCAAGGTTTATACGGACAATGTGGCAACAAAACACTTTTTGTCACAACCTGACCTAAGGGGGAAACAGGGTCGGTGGGCCAATGCTTTGGCCGAGTTTGATTGTGAAATTCTGTACAAGCCTGGGAAGAGCAACATCGTGGCGGATGCGCTAAGTCGAAAAGCAAGCTTGAAGTTGGCGATATCCAGCGCAACAGCAATATTTTGGGATGATGTGTGGACAACATATGAGAACGATGGTCTAGCACAAGAAGTGTTGCTGCAGAATCTGGAGGCACGGGAAGCTCACCAAAGGGGTGAGCTACCAACAGAAGAGAAAACGGGCTATGTGGAACGCAATGGACTCATCTATTACAAGCAAACGAGGGTGTATGTCCCAGAAGGGGAACTAAGGAAGGTAGCCTTAGAGGAGTGTCATGATGGACCTCTTGCGAAACACGGCGGAGTGCCCAAGACGATGGGCTTACTCAAGAGGAAGTATCACTGGCCAAATATGGCTAAGGACGTCCAAGACTATGTAAAGACATGTCCAACATATGGTCAAAGATGTGACTAAGGCTACTGGGGGCTTGTTGCAAAATCCCAATTCCAGATCGTCCGTGGAAATGTCTTACGATGGACTTCATCACGGGACTACCCCCAAGCGAGGGGTTCGATGCGATATTTGTGGTGGTGGATCGATTTTCGAAGATGGCACATTTCATACCCACCACAACGGAAGTGGATGCGGAAGGTGTGGCGAAGCTGTTCTTTGAGCAAGTGGTTCAACTGCGGGGAAGGCCAGAAGAGATTATCTTAGATCGAGATAAAATCTTCACCAGTAGGTTCTGGAGAACCCTCCTGGAACAGTATCGCACCAAGTTGAAATTTAGCATAGCCTATCACCCACAGACAGGTATGGGGTATTAAGTCAAGTTGATGGCACTAACACTTCTTGACAGACGGACAAACGGAAAGGGTGAATAGGCAGCTAGAGGATTATTTGTGATGCTATGTCTCAGGAGACCAGACCGATTGGGTAAGTCATTTGGGACTTGTGGAAATGTGTTATAACAACTCACCACATTCAAGCATCGGGGTGAGTCCATGGGAAGTCATCAATGAGCGAGCTATTGAAGGTCCTATGGAACTCGGCGTGGCCGAGTATCATGGAGAGTTACCCGCAGTGGAGGCATTCACAGCGGAAAGACTCAACATTTGGAATCTAGTGAGGGATTCCTTGGAACGGGCTCAACAAAGGCAAACCAAGTACGCGAACCAGAAGCGTCAGGACGTAGAGTTCCAAGCTGGGGAGAAGGTGTGGCTAAACACCAAGAACCTCAGGCTACCAAGTGGGATCAGCCAGAAGTTGACCCAAAGGTAAAAATGCATGTATTCTTGTAAATGAATCGGTCTTGGGTTCGCGGGGCCTTATGAGATTGAGGCTCGAATCGGTAAAGTGGCTTACCGTCTCCGACTTCCTCGAGAGATGGGGAAGATGCACCCCGTGTTCCACGTGAACTTACTCAAGCCGTATTTTGAGGATCTGCTTCGCAAGGACCAAGTAAGGCCTTTACTTGAGGTTATCCAAGGGGAAGAGGAATACGAAGTCGAGGCCATCCTTAATGCACGCAAGAGCAAGCGACAAGGACGCGAGGTGAGAGAGTTCCATGTGAAGTGGAAAGGATTTCCACACTGCGAAGCAACATGGGAACCGGAGGTGAACCTAGCGAACGCGTGAGATCTAGTGGAGGAATTTCTGCAAGGCAGAACTCTATGTACTTATGCAAAGTTCAATTAAAAGTATCAATTGGTGAAGTTGAGCAAATATGTTAGGACCCAAAGGCACGCCAAGCGTAGGGAGCTACGCCCGACTCCCTGCGGGGATGTCGAATCCGTAGACGTATTCTATGGAGGTTGGGTTCAAGTCCCAACCCCCTAGTAAAGCAAGGTTGGGTTCAAGTCCCAACCCCATACTAGGGCGTGGTGAGGTGAGGAGTATAGGGACACTTATATTCCGTTGTCATGGGCTCTTGGCCGGGGAGGCTAACTTAGGCACACCGCTAAGTGGGGGGATGCCCCCGGAGACATGGTCAACAAGTCGTAGGATCAAAAGAGAGACGTTTGATGTGGGCATCGAACTTCTTCTATGGGTGGTGGAGTTGTAAGGAACCAACTCGCCGAGGTGTCGTAGGCTAAAGGAACCCCGAAAGCATGACCAAAATGACAAAGAGTTCATCGGATGGGACCAAGTTGAAGATCGAGTCCAAGACCGACTCTGAGACCGAGTTCGAGATAGAGTCCGGATTCGAGTCTGAGGCCGACTCGAGGACCGAGTTCGAGACCGAGTTCGAGACGGAGTTTGAGACCGAGTTCGAGACAGAGTCTGAGATCCGAAATCGGATCCGAGACCGAGTCCGAGGTCGAGTCTGAGGTCGGGTTCGAGATCGGGTCCGAGATCGAGTCCGAGATCGAGTCCGAGACCGAATCCGAAGTCGGATCTGAAATCGAGTCCGAGATCGAGCTAGAGACTAAGTCCACATACTAATACGGGTCAAGGGGTGAAAGCCCAAAGCGTGCGTCTCCCAGTGGTGGGGGGGGGGGGGGGGGGGC
>NW_003314309.1:832092-833666 GCF_000143415.4 Selaginella moellendorffii
TAATGATCAATAAGAGTTGTTAGATTCTTATAAGATTTGAGTTAGGATTATATTGATCATTGATGATTCTTATTACACTTGTTATAAAGTGAATTACGTCTTGGTATGGATGGATTCATGAAGGATCAATTTGGTTGAGCACACCTTTATTGCACTAGGCTTTTAGATTGAAGCATATATACTTTTGATGAGCTTTGTGTTTTGAAGTTTGACGATATTATACGTTGTACCATAGTTTCTTTAGTTTCGATATTGAAGTTGGTGTTTACATCTAGCAATCAGTGGTGATGATTAATTATCATCTAAGAAAGCATAACAAAGCTATGCTCGACAAGTGATCACCAAACGATCCTCCATGAATCCATCTATAGCAAGACGTAATTCACTTCATAACAAGTACATGAAGAATCATTAATGATCAATATATTCCAACTTAGTTGATTATTCTTGTCAAAAGTTTTACTAAATTATTGGTAACGTTAAATGATTTATCATTCTTTGAGATGGTGGATTATTTCTTCGATGATAAAAATAGTTTTCTCTATTGATGGGATGATTGATTATCACAAATGTAACTAAGGGTATCAAAAAATTACCTATTAACAAGTTTTTCTTTTACTGCTATAATGGCAGGAGATCAGTATTGCTAGACCCTTTATTAATCTCTACCCAATTTAGTCTTTATATGTGCACTTAACTAAAAGAGAGCAAATATTGAGGGACTAAACTCAATATTGTTGAGGTTCCCAACACTAACAAGTGCAAGCCAATGAAATTTCCCTCAATACTTTCCTATTCGAAGTATTGAATATGGTTATCATCATAGATAATTATAAGGTGATAGTTTACCATGTTTACCAAAACACTCTCGCTATCATATTTTATATATTTGTTTCATTTGGTCCTATTGGTTATTTATAAAAAGTGTCTAGATTTACTAGTGAGATATATTTATAAAATGTAGAGATTGTCTTGAACACGATGGTATTATTCCTGCATTCAAATTCACAATCCAACACTATTCCATATTTAGTAAGTTTTCATTATTGTTTTAGGGGCTAACTCTTAGGATTGGGGTGAAATCCCAAAATGTATGTTGTTCTGAATGTATAATAGGGGTAAGTTAAATATCATTGACCAACCTAAAACATAATCTAGTTCTCATTTGTGAATAGGTTAATCTATACTTATTTAGCATGATATTAATCGATCCTTCCTAAACATGATTATAAGTGGATCAATAAAGACTAGAAGGATTAATCTATTTATTCAAGTATTCTTTGTCGTGCTCTTCTAAGAGGAGGTATAAAAGGAGTCAATATGTTAATGATGAGGCAGAAAAAAATTAATTGCATCCTTAGATAAAATGAAAAGCTTGTTATATATTAAATATTTGTGAAAGTGTCGAATGTCAGTGATAGTGTCAGTGTCAAATATCATAATTACAAGTTGACATTCTCACCTGACACCATCACTTTGAAGCAACATATTGTAAAACAATTGTATATGATATGATAGCACCATCTAGAATAAGGTATATTACCTACAATTAATATTATTTTATTATCTATATT
>NW_003314309.1:834183-855156 GCF_000143415.4 Selaginella moellendorffii
TAGATTCTTTTCTACCATACCAATCTTCTAGGGAAATATAACCATATTATAGTGGTAGGGCACATTGGCATGCTGCCATTCTCTTGTGTGAAATTGCCTTTCAGTCTTGGAAATGTAAATAGAGTTGAGCTGGCATGCTACCATTCTCTTATATAAGATTACCTTTCAATTTTGGAAATGTAAATAGAGTTTATTTTTTTATGTGATATTACTTTTGAATCTTGAAAACTCTTATTGGGCATTTACCACAAAAATATACTTTGATCTTTTCACATAAAAGGATTGCAACCTAGGTAGGCAACACATTTTTTGATATGAATTAATATATAACTTAAAAATGTTATGAAAAGTTTTATGGAGTAGGTATCTTGGTGCTTTCCATTGTACTATTGATATCTTATTTTCCTTACTCTAGATAGTTATTTTAGAAGGAATATGAGCATTTTTATCAATCGTGACAATGGTCTTCACATTCCAAGATGGGTAATTAAAACTAGGAGTGTAATATAGAGATTATAGTAATGAAATGAAATTAACATTTTCACATTCCTTTATGCTACAACTCTTACTCAGATATTTTATTGTCATTGTTTCCCATCTTCTCAAGAACATTAAAAAACTTTCAAATGAAAGAATAGTTATAGTGTATATGGTTTTCACCTTTTATCCTATAGTGATTTAAAGTAGAATAACCACGAAGCGGAATTTAAACCCTCCATATGCCATATATCACATACCACATGCCATATGCCACATGTCCAAGAACAGTTCAGTGGAACCCAAGTATTATAGCCTTGAGCCATTAAATGAATAAATGGAGCCAAATTCCTAAACTTGCAGCCAAGGAGCGAAAGAACTAGAGCATGGAGTGATTTCTGAGCTTTTAACCCAAGGAGTGAAGGGACAAAAACACAAAGTAACATTAAAATAGTTTTAAAGCTTCTAACATCCCAATGCCATGACTAATATGCAAAATTGAGCCAAATAGAGTTTAGTGCTATTTTAGTATAGTGGTGGCCTCTAGTTTGTATTAGCTTATAAAAATGAAATGATTTTTGAGGAAAGTGATCAATAGATCAGTCATTGGAAAAGTTTAAAAAAATTTGTGGAAAATTTTCCATCCTAGAGAAAGAATGACTCTCAATATAAAAATATAAATTTCCAAGACTTAACCAACTTCTTCCAACCTACAACTTTATATAGGTTCACATTAACATAAATTTTCATAACCCAATAGCATGCTTAAGCATTGAATATCATGTCTATATTTTCCAACATCTAGTATTGACATCCACAAAATGAAAATAAATACCCAAGACTAGATCATATAGATCATATCTTCGGATATTCACATTGCATTAACACTTTTCTTCAATCATCTTTAAGATCTAATATGAAATCATAACACTAATAAAAAAAATAACATGAAAAATCAAACTCTAAGGAAAAACTTTTCATCACTCGAAACAACAATATCACTTTCACTAACACAAGTGCTAATAATGTTAATGCCTCAATTATATATATTTTCTATCCAACAATCTACTCCAAGTGTTGATAGATTTACCAATTAAATATAACAAATAAATGCTATAACCTTTTCCAACACCTTAATAAGCTTAGTATAATAAATCACTATTGAGAACTAAGTCAAAGTTACTTCAATACTATTACTTGCAAGTAAACTAGTTTCACTATCAACCACTTTAGGGTTGATCATCATTTAACCAAGTAGCTTTGTAAATACATTACTCATAATCTATGATATAGAAATCACAATAATTTGATCATTAATTGAGTAATGCCCATATCATTATTACAAAGGTTTATGTGAGTATCATGTGCTAACTCAATTTGATAAAATGCAATATAAATAGCACACCTCACTGATATAGATTTATATACCTAACATTACCAACTTCATTCACAATATAAACAAGCTTATGCTACTATTTTTTTTACCAAATTCAAAACTAATTCAACACTGAGCTATTCAAAGAGCAAAATGTAAGGAACCAACTCGCCGAGGTGTCGTAGGCTAAAGGAACCCCAAAAGAATGACCAAAATGACAAAGAGTTCATCGGATGGGACCAAGTCGAAGATCGAGTCCAAGACCGACTCTAGGACCGAGTTCGAGATAGAGTCCGAAATCGAGTTCAAGACCGACTCGGGGACCGAGTTCGAGTCCGAGTTCGAGACCGAGTTCGAGACGGAGTCCGAGATCCGAAATCGGGTCCGAGACCGAGTCCGAGGTCGAGTCCGAGGTCGGGTCCGAGATCGGGTCCGAAGCGTGCATCTCCCAGGGGGGGGGGGCTGCAAGGGGTTCCAAAAGTATAGTAGGGATAGTGAGGTCTAGGAACCAGTTTAGAAGGGACTCTCCAGTGGGGCTCCCAAACTGACTTGAGGTTGGGACTGGGACCAAGGGGCCTTGGGTGGGAGTGAGCATGGACTTGGTTGGTGCCGGAGGGGCCATCCAAGGAAGTGCTCAAGAGTAGCTCCCACTCTCGAAAGGGAAACCGATTGCGGTGCTCCCGACTCATGTGGAGTGGTGCCCCACTTGAGTACCATGTGGCTCATTGGTCCTCGCCCTTCCTAGGGCTTGGGCCTTCCTTCGGGATGGAAGTGGGGGGCAAGAGGTACCCATACCGGGCCGCTAGGCCACGGTGTTTCGCCCCTGCGTCCCGAAGCAAGTGTTGCACTCAAGACTTGGGATTTAGAGGGTCCCATGATCAAGTTTTGTGGTACCAAAGGATGTTAGGAACCTGGAAGCTTAGTGTGTTTGGCTGCTTGTGCTTGCGGGGAGTGTAGCCGAACCTTAAGTCCAGTCTAACCCAGGAAGGGGGATTGGGAGTGATTTGGGAATCCGTGGATGGATGGCTAACACCCCGTTGCTCGTGCAGTGAGTAGCTGAGACCAAGTAGGAGCTGGTACCATAGGCGAGAACCTTGGCAAGGGAACTTAGCAAAAGCCAAGGCGGTGTTGGACGGATAGACGAGGTAAGCTGGCAAATTGGAAAGGAAAAATTTGTGACTTACACAATAGTAAGGTTCTTCGGAAAAGAATTGAGAATTATAACAATAGTAAACCTAAATAAAATGGTTTAATGCTTCACTACTATTCATCCCACGACTCACCACTTGTAGGACCATCATAACCAACAAGGATCAAGGTAAGGACTTTTGATTGCATAATGTGAACACGAATAATGAGTTAACATATCATTGCAAATCATTTTTCCAAGAAGAGAAAATGATTTACTTGTTTGATCTTTCATCTCTTATGACTCTCTTTTTGATCTTAACCTTAACTAAACCTCAAACTTGCATTCACATTGCCTTCAATCCAATCTAAAAAAAGTTTATTAGAGAACATAGCAATGACTACTTAAACTAATAGACTAATCCCTACAGTCTTGATTGATCCCCTTATAGTCATACATAGAAAGGATCCATTAGTGTTGTGCTAAATAGTTATAGACTAGCCTATTTGCCACTCTTAGCAAACCCAAAGGAGGTTTACTTTTACCTATGGTATATAGCAACTCATGGTAACCACTAATAGACTAACATTAATTCTACCAACTCAAAATGTAACCTTGAGTTGCTAATGTGCTTCACTCACGAGCCCAAATGCAAACTTGTGCAAATGGTACATCTTAGTCCATCTTATAAGCCTAAGCGCAAGCTCACACAATATAGTACAAAAATAGGTAACAAAAATCCATACCCAAAGAATGAATGCAAAGTCATAGCACCCAAACATATACCCATTCAGATCATCATTTCATCTTTATATATGCAACGAGACTAATTACCTAATCTCATTGGACAATACTCGCTAAAACTCATTCTTTGATAATAAATATAGTGCATATGGTTTTCACCTTTTATTCTATACTAATTTACTATAGGATAATCATGAAATGAAACTTGAACCCTCCATATACTACATGCCATATACCATGTATCCAAGGACAAAGGAGTGGAACTTGAGTTTTAAAGCCTTAGACCACTAAATGAAGGAACAAATCTAAACTCCCAAGCTTACAATCAATGAGTGAAAGAACTAGAGCATAGAGTGACTTATAAGTGTTCAACCCAAGAAGTGAAGAGACAAAAGTATGGAGTAACATTGGAACAGTCTTAAAGCTTTTAGCATCCCAATGCTAGGACCAGCCCACATACTATAAGTTATTATCTGACAATATTAAGGGACTAATTTTAATATGCGAGGGTTATTTTCAAGCTAATGCAAGACAAAGCAAAAAAAAACTAAGAGCCAAATCAAGTATACTCAACAAAAAATATATAAGAGTTCCTACCTTATGTTTATTTGGCTAAGTACAAATGCTAAACCTAGTCTATTAACACTTGAATAAGAGGGGCTGAAAAGGGAACTAGCAATACTGACCTCTTGTTGTCATGGTAGAATATCCAAAAAAACTAGTTGATAAGTAACTTTTGATAACCGTAGTCATATTTGCAACAATAGTATGTAATTATAAGACAGCAATAAAAGTAGTCAAAAAATAAAGTAATCAAATCAAAATATGATAGCTGTAACAACAGTCATCTAGCTTTACAAAAGATAGGTTTTAGTGAACTTTATCTTTTTTAAACAACTCAATATACTAGAAACTTTTAACTCAAATATTTATATTTTTCAATATTTTAAAGTTTGTCAAAACCTTTATTTATTCAATTTACATTTTATTGTAAGACTTCTAGTTGACTGTGTTGACTTGAGTTGACTTGTGCTTAGTTGAGCTGAATTTATGAGCTCAACTCAACTTTTGACCATCCCCATCCTCACTCTGCTATTTATGTTTGACATCATTCCACTAACATATTTGCTTAGCCTTATACTATTAGAGCCAAACATTCTATTTAGACTTGCTATATTTATATTCACTCTATAATCTATATCATTTATTTTCACTTTAATACCATTATCACTTATCCTCATTTCATTGTCAGGGTTAGACTCCTATTTATCTCTTCTACCTAGGCTATAGCTATTGCATAAATTAGATAATTCCATTGTGTTGTGGCAATAGTGGAGTTTGAAATGTAAGATGAAAAGGAGGATCAAACATGGTGGACCACAATGAAAATGCCCCTTCTCTGAAGAAAAAAGAGTTAGAATCATTGGGGCAAAGAGAAGAAGTTAAGAAAAAATTGAAAACACAAAAATGTAGAAGCAAGAAAAGCATTAGAAGGGGAATTTTCAACAATAGTTAATGTGAAAATAATAAAATTTGAGCTAAAGGGATATAGATAACAAAAGATATCATGTTATAAAGTATTTCAATCAACACAAAATAAGTAAAAAACTCCATATGTTTAACCTTCTTAGCATCAACTCAACACTTGAGATAGAAAAATCAATAGAAAACTCCACACTCTTATAAACATTTTAGTAGTAATAGTAAAATAAAAGCTCTTAACAACATTTATATCAAGGAAAATATACCTAACTCAAAACTCTAACAAAAGTACTCAACTCTTGGAATAAGGGAATATTCAAATATAGCAATGAAATAAAAGCAAAATCCTTAACTACACACACTTTCAAAATTTAAATCAACTTGAGAAGGATAATAAACACTTAACACAACACAAGATTAAGATCAAAAATTATAAAAGTTAGAATTGATTAATGTGCTAGGAGAAAGAGAGGAAGAAACACTAGAAATTTAAGGAGCAGGAAATAACACTTAAAACACTAGAAAATACTATATAAATAAAGTTTATTTATATATATTTTATACTACATTTTTAATATAGTTCATCAAATATAATTATTTGTTATAACAATAATTTTATAATATTTATTATCTATATAGTCTATAAGATAGTTTTCTAGGAACTATTTTATAGTTCAATATTTATTACATTAATATTTTATTCTAAAAAAATTGAAAATAAATCATTTCTTTAAAAAATATTTTTAAAATCTAGCACTTATAATTTTTAAAAAATAATTTAAAAATAAACAGCCTTAAAAATTTTAATATTTCAATTGATTAAAAATATTTGATAGATTGTTCTATTCTAGCTTACCACCATTGGGGTTTTAAATTTACATGAGAATCCAAGAGTAAAATTAACAAACCACATTGATCATGAGGAATTTACCTTAAGCTCATCAAGTGTGATTTGCTCAATTTTGCAACTAATTTATTGTAGCTTGCTCACAACAACAACCAAGTGCTGAGGCACAACTTAAGACATAGAAATGGCTGATTATGTTATAGCTGTGGTTGTTCTAATATCCTAAACTTTAATAGCCATTTTCATATTTCATAGAATTTCATACTTAATTCAATTAAGGTTTCATCACTTGGATCAAATAGCGACACATCAAAAGCACACTAGATAATGACACAATTTATGCCTTGCTTTAACTTGATTATGGTGCAATAACACTAGCATAAGTGACTACCAATTAGTTTCCTACATGATTTCCTTGCAAGCAATGCATTGAGTGAATCTTATTGCAGTGGAGATCTAGGAATGTGGCATGGTGATGCTCCCATTCAAAATAGTTTTATGATTCTTTTATGATGGATTAGCTTTTTATTACAGTCAACAAGTGTTAATGCATGGTGTTGGCTCTGAGACTATGCTAGAACAAAGTATCATGTTTTATCATGTTTGTAACTTATTTCTATTTTTCGTACAGGAAGATGACAAATAGCTAATTGTCACTAATAGAAAGCTAAAGACAAACTACCAAATATGCAATCCAGTTTTTTAATAGAGTTATAATTACATTTGTTTGTTATTAGCTTACTTACATCACCTTTTGAATTTAGGTATTACTATTTGATAGTAATATAGGCCTTTGATTTTGATGAACAAAGATGCAAAAAGTCTATTCAAAGAAATTATAAATGAATAAAACTATATATATTCACTTCTATATAGTTGTATATAGTAAGCATATTAGTGAGAATATATAGTTCTATATCTAGTATTTATATATATAGAATTATTTTCTATTTTTTGTTACATATATTTTGGAAATATAGTATCTAACCCCCTCATAATCATTATGCTTTATAGTTTTTTCTAATAGTTTATTGAAAACTACAAAAAAACAATTATATACATAATTCTAAAATGGTCTTTCTTGTGTAAGGAAAGGTTGGGAAAGAGCAAAAGGAAGATAAAGAATTATGTGGGGTAGAATTAAAAATTAAGACCTCCCTTATAAAATATTCAATTAGTCTCTAAAGTTATCTCTATAATAATTGAGCGTATTATCAATATTAAGAATTCATTTGAACTTCTAAACATCATCTTCCCATAAACTCGTCTTTAAAAAGTCATGAATGTTTAAGCTTTTGTTTGCACTACTTTCAATTCAAATATAGAAATTTTTGAGTGGCTAAATTTACAATAAATAAATAAATAAATAAATTCTTACATATTAAGTTTATGATATGCCATATTGAGCTTTATAGTGTGCTTCCGAGTTATTAGTTCAACAAGTATGACTAAAACACTAATGTATTGTTCTTCATCATTTTGGAACTTTTCTTAAATGCACTTCTAAAACACTAGTCACCTATAGTTTCCATTGATCACCAAAAATAGCTTTTCATTGAATATTACAGTCACCACATATTGTCTTTAAAAATCTATCAAATTCACTATACTTTTATAGCTATATAAGATTTTATTTTTGCTCAAGTTTAGTAGTCATTAGCTCTGCCCAACCAATTCTAAGGAAAGTTGGTGAAATGATGAAGGTACCGCTTTTGCTCCCAAACATGACCTCGCTGTAGATAGCCATGTTAAGGTTGTAAGCTGAGTGCACCCAATGGCTTTGAACTAACTGGCACAAAATAACCAAAAAACACTAAAGGCCATTCCATGCCATTTCCTATAACACTTTATTGACTATTTGTTTTTTAGGTTGGATAATCGTGTTTTGAACATGATTATTCAAGATAGTGTTAGAATCATGCATACATCACCACCATTAACTCCTTCTACCCTACTAACCTTAGGAGTAGTAGGAGCAACTACTATGCCCCTAGTAGCCTTTGCAGTAAATCCAGCTACAATGCTACTAATAGCCTTCTTAGTAGACTCATCTACCTTGCCACAAATAGCCTCAACAACCAAAGGCACAACTGCCCCACCACCACTAGCATCATATGCAAATACCCCACCACTAATAACTGCAACCTTAGAAGCACCAGTACTAACACCCTCAACAACATTAGCATCAAGATTGATTTGAAAGTCAATTTTAACATCCATGTCATTATTATGTTTTTCATTGTCTTCTTCAACACAACCAATAGCAACTTCACTGGATACTTAGGATGAATCTCCACTCCATTCAGCAAAACCCATAGTAATTAAGGCGACTGCCTTTTACTAGAGACTAGGACCATTGAAGTTGGCTTTGACACTTCCTTTAAAATAAAAAGCAAAATACTCTAGCATTTAACTTGTAAAGTAAAGCAAATTTATGGCATTTTAAGTTCAATTCCCCTCTTAGAAATTTTAGTTAGTCAAGCTTGATTTATATTTGCTTTCACAAGAAATTTTTGTAAGTAAATGATATGAAAAATAGATTGTAAAATATAAGAAAGTGCAAAGAAAAAAAATGTGGTTGGTTTATATGAAAACTAACCTCACCCTACCTCTCTAAAATTTAGAAAACAAAATTTTTTAAGATTAAAAAGGCCTCAAGAAAAAAGAAAAACATGATAAAAATACATAAGAGGTTGGTTTATGCAAGAACTAGCATTTTCCACCCTCCCATTTTCACAAGAAGTGCCTCATTAAGCCCTTAAAATAAAAAAAAAGCCTTGCAAATGTTGATTTGCTCAAGAACTAATAATAAAGATCTTACCCCCAAAAACAAGACAAAAACAAAGAAAGCTCACCTTAGGGAAAACAAAGGTGATGAGCCGTCAGTTCACGTATGAACTAATATCTCCCACCTCTTCAAAAAGGAAAAAAAAATGAAATGGGGTAGAGATAAGTAAAACATTAAAGAAAAAATAAAATAGAATGCTAAAAGATGTCAATTCATATGAAAACCGACATCTCCATCCCTCAAGAGAAAACAAAAGTCAAGAAAAAAAAATCTTTAATAGAAGAAAGAAGGTGAGGAAATTAATTTACATGCAAACCGACTTCAAGGAAAGATACTTTGATTGAGGAATGCCTTAAAGTGCATTACATAATTGAAGTGTCTTTCTCTCACCCTTCCTTACTCAAATGCACCTTTCTCTTGCCTTGCTCAAACATGCCTTTCTCTTGCCTTTCCCTGCTCAAACTTTAGTTGTAAAATCTTAAAAATCAATGGTCGTGATTAACAATCATGATCAATAGTCATCTTTCTTTGATAGCAATTAACAGACACAATCATTCAAGCTTTAGATATTAAGATATATGTAATTGATTGTGAGAAGAATAATATTGTTGAAATGAATAGGGTTATGAGCAAGAAGCACTAATCAATCATGAGAGTTGTAGTATTGATTACTTGTTCTTCCTCTCATTTCCATGCTCTTTTCCTTTCAAAAGAGTTTCATTCTTTTGTAACAAGTGAGAGAGAGTCAAGCTTGGAGAGGTTGGTTTATATGTGGTTTATTATTCCTCTCACAATCAATTATACAAATATTATAGGTGGCTCTTTAAGATTCTTATATATCTCTAGATTCTAAACGGTTATTTATTTTGTTAAAATAATTAACTTGTCCTTTGCAAGGATAGAGCTAATTAAAGCTCACAATATGAAAGAATATCTTTGTTCTCTCTTGTCAATTTCTCTGCAAATATTTTTTAAATGCTCAAGCAGGGAGAAGATATAAAAGAATTTTACTTAAAGTTTGATCGAAAACCTCTAATTGTTTTTTTTAAGAGTGTTATAGGAAGGAACTTCCGATGCAGAAAATTCAAGTTGAAGCCAAGATCAATTAATCTAAAGAATGTATGTCACGATAAGGGTAATTAGATAGAAAAATCCATTTTTCTTAATAATGGTGTGGCAAAAAATGGGATTCGATGGGATCTTGATAAATGTACAAATTAGGAAATTCTTGTTACAAGATCTCTAAAGTGAGGAAAGGAGAATGCATCAATTTCACAGCCAACTGTGCAAAGAGTGAAGAATGATGTTATTCTTTCTAGTGACGAAAATAAAGAAGATGAGCTTCTCAACATAATTTCTCACACAAAGAGGTGTGTTCCTTCTAAACTAGTTTTTAAAGTGGTGGATAAAGCATTTCAGCAATCTCGGTCATTATAACTAGAATTGAAAGAATTTGAATATATGAAAGGTGAAGAGTTTTTGTCTTTTTATAATGAGAATATATTCTTCAAATTTCCATTAGCTAATTCATCAAGCAAGAAAAGGGGCATGGAAATGTATTTTGATCCATATAATTGATGCAAGGTAAAAACAACTTACTTCCCCCATTTTGATGGATTCTTATCCATAGTCTATTGTGGTGGACAACTTGAGTGTGTCACTAAAAATGCATTTTTAATTATGGCAAGAATATATGTTTTTTTGAAGGCTTAATGATTAAACCCCCTATATGCAATGGGGTTGTTATAAGGTTTAGATGTCATAAATATGGGGCAATACCTATATATTGAGTATGTTCTAATGCAAGGATGTATTATTTTCTTCCATGAAATGGCTGTTTAGGCAAAATAGCAATGCACGTTAGACATCATGAACACACAATAGAGGAAGGAATCCATCATAATTATTTTCACAATTTAAAGGTTGCTATAACTATAAAGGCTGGGAAAAAAAGTGCTACAACTTCAAAGTGTGTTCAATAATCTATATTAAAAGATTATGTAGTTGACACATTGCTACAATCTAATAGCAAAATAGAGTTCACAGAGAACAAATTTAAGGACTTGCTTCGAAATATAGAACCTGTAACAAATTTAAATAGATATAAGATTAATACTTAACTTTACTTTGTCACTAATAATACTCTTTTCTTATGGCAGAATAAAGAACTGGATGCGAAAAGGGTGAGATGGAAAGCTTCAATCTAGATTAGATGCAATTTTGGAGCTAAAGAGAAAATGTTTTTATAAGTTTATTCATAAGAGCATTTTTGTTGCTCAAGTGTCTTCGAATAGTCAACACCCTTCATCTTTAAGATATCAACCCTTAATCTTGCTTCTAGTGTAGACTTTATACAATGAATGGATATAAATGGAAATGAGGACTTAGCTAATTTTTGGATTCATTTTGATCACATGGAATGAATTTTAGGCTAGTGAACTATGGGAACCCATATTTATGATCACAAGTAAGTGAATTTTTATTTTTTAAACCTTCCATATTGGTTTACATCATATCTATTCCTTTTTTAGGTTGCAATGCAACTTCACTATAGCTATAGCCAAATTTAAGATTTGGGATTTCTAATCTAAGCTCAAATTATGTTTGAGGTTGTTGAACATCAAACCAGGAAAAAACCCAATTTCCATGGTTTTATAACAAATACTACTAATGCTAACTAGTTGGCTGTGTAGTAAGTGTTTGGAGGTAATAAAAGTCAGTTATTACAAGGTAAAAAGAAGAGTTGTGAGTTTCATTGGACAAAGAATGTGAACAAACATTGCTAATGCATCAAGTCTAACTTCCATCACAAGTTCAAGTAGCTTTGTCGAAAATTAATAGATGCATTAACTAAAGAGGAGTACGAGGCAAAGGCAAATGAGATGCACATATGGTGGCATGAAGGAAACAAAATGCCAATTGAACACCTTCTATAGATGGAATGCTGATTTGTATGGTGGGAAGTTTAAATGTTTTAATAAGGCTATTATATTCTTTATGTAAGTTTTCTCTCATTTTCTTTTCCTATCACATTCAAATGTTGCATTTTTCCTAAGATCAAACACTTGATGACATTGCACTTATACCAACAATTAATCTCTCTGAGAGTAAATATTGAAGTTGGAGAACTTCTAAAGTAGGGAAAAGAAAAGTGTCACTAAATCTCTTGAGCAATTATCAAAAACTTTGGCTACACAAAAAGCAAGATTTACTGATACAAGTTTAAACTTAGACAATCTTCAAGAGTAGGTAGAATGACAACACCAGCAGCAAGGTCAATGTCTAAAATGGTGGAGGAAGGTGTTGCTAGAACTTCTATGGAATTAACTTATGAACCATTCAGGGATACTATATTTCTGGATCCACAACTGAGTGTAAGCTTCTTAATTTGGACTTCTTAGGATGTCACCCAACTTAGTACTCTTCAAACCTAAAAATGTTTAACCTTTAAGTATCCTAAAACTTTTAACCGATTGAAAAAGGAGTGCACTCTTGTTTATAGGCACTTTCCCTCTATATTTAAACCCTTATAATTTGTCTCTTTGTTCTCTTTAGTTATTTATAATATATTATAACTCTCCTGAGAACCTACACTCTACCCTTGGGTCTCATTTTGAAGTGCCAGCTCGTTAGAATACAACTTCTTGTATTCATATCCTACCTATAAGGACCACGCATACAAGTGTTATTCTGACACTTGATTATTTTCCGTTCCCTATGGGCTGCCTTTGCCCCTTAGGACTATCTATCCATATGATAAGAATACCAACTCATCCTCTGAGCACACCCTCAACTCTTTGGGTTTGGTTCAGCATTTATAAAAGGTAGCCCCGGTTACCATTTTAAGGACTTGTGTCCTCATCCGTATTTAACCCCTCTCACAGTCATTAATTCCGGTCTCAAATTCATGAGCACCAACCTCAACTATATAAGGATAATCTTGTGATTCCTTTATTATTTTGGAGTTTCTATCTTTCTTGTGATCCCAACTATAGTTGTTTACCACAACTATATTAGTCAGTTTGCTAAGTCAAACACTCATCTGGATCACATCCTCAACTCTCTAAGGAAACATTATATTATTCCCAAGATCGTAAAGTTATTCCATTATTAACTCTTTTCTATCCACCACCTCGCCTACAAGTTCACACATGAACTGTAGTGGAGAGCTATGTCTTCCCGACTTGCTACTCCTCAAGGATAGGCCCACTCCTAGGACTTTCCAATGCCAACACTAGTGGTGATATACTTGAGCACCAATAAAAGTCGGACTAAGGAACAGCTCTGATACCAAGTTGTAAGCGACTAAATTTTCCATTTTACTTTAGTCACTTAACCACACCTCCAACCACTTGGAGGAGTCTCACTCACAACCTCCATAAGTTATATTCCGAACTTGGGGCTTGCTATCCCCAAGAATGGCATCCATACCACTCAACCTTTGCACTTGGTCCAAGTGTTTCATGTATCCAATCCCATGACCGACACCCCAAGGTACCACCGATTTATCAGCCCATTACGCTAAGGCTATGTCCCTTCACCTTAGTTACACCGGTGGTCTAACACCACCTACATCACAGTCCCGTCTCACAAAGACTAAACCATCCATCCACGAGTGATATTCTAGATCCACTCCTTAGCATCCTTAGGATGCTCGCAGACAGGGGGAATAACTTTCCCCAATATCCTTTTTCCAGTCCCCTACAAGTGCTTTTCTATCCATGGCCGTGTTCACCAACATTACCACTGGGTCAAGGCCCATAGGCCCGATCACTAAGTTCCACAGTCCTTTGGGACTTCCTCACCACACGACTGTATCCTTGGTCACTACACCAGAGGATTGCTCTTTTTCCTTCCCACAATTTGGGCCTTTGGGACAATATTTTGGAACACCGTGCCCCTATGCGAGCCTTGCGGGTACTCTCCCCGCCTTCTGCCTTTGGGTGCTCTAGCCATAGGCTTAGAGTGAGGTTCCATTGAGCCATGCTAGGTCCAAGTGGGTAGTGCCACCCATGTTTGGATTGAGAGCATCAACCATTCGATCTCCCAGCAGAATTAGAGTCAGCTCTTGAACACTTCACCAAGCTACCCCACTTGTCGGTCCGTATTCACTTTAGTCTTGGACTTCCCAGTGGTCAACTCATCACCCAACACCTGGGTACAACCTTCCTGGGCCAAATTGGCTCCACTGGGCTCCAACCACCACACTCTCCCTACTATACTTTTGGAACCCCTTGCAAATATTAACAAGAAAAATATTAATATTAAAAAGAAAAACCTATTCAACACAAATTGTGATTCTAATTTGTTACTACAATTAGATCACTTGCTAAAAACAATAAACCCATACGCACAAGATTTTCAAATGATGTATGATCTTGAATCACAAAAACAATATCACTCAATTTGCAATGGAACTCCAAAATGTGGTGTTTATATGATTGTTAGAAATGAAGGTATTAATCTATATTGTTATAAATTGCCATGGACTAATGATGTTGTTATTGTTTTTGCTATTGATGAGGGTAAGCCATCTCTTAATAGAGAAATATGTATACATCTATATAACTCACAGCCAAAAAAGATTTCTATTCTTAATGAAAATTATAATCCTATGGTTTATCCTTTACTTTTACTATTTAGTGATAAAGGTTGGCATGAAAAAATCTACCACAATGAGTCACATATAATGCTACTTTAGTACTATGCATATTGATTATCTCAACAAAATAACATTGGCAACTCTTTCCTTTATGATCAATTGTTACATGCTAAGAAGCTCACCTAACAATTTATGGTTGATTCTTATGTAAAGGTTGAATCTAACAACTTTAGTTTCTTTCACACTCATCAAAAACACTTAAAAGTGGATTATTACACAGGTTTTATGGACTATATTAGCAATAAAGTTACTATTAATAATGTTGAACTTGGAAAAGTTATAATTTTGCCTTTTACATTTCTTGGTAGCCTATGAGTAATGCAACAACATTATTAAGATGTTATTGCTATTATCACACATTTTGAAAAACATGACTTATTTATTATATTTACATACAACCCAAAGTGGCCTGAAATTGTGCAAAACTTACAACCAAATGAATCACTTGTAGATCAATTTAATCTTATTTCAAGAGTTTTCAACTTGAAACTTAAAGAATTCCTACATGATATAAATATCAAAGGAATTTTTGGGAAGTGTATTGTATATGTTTATGTTATTAAATTCCAGAAAAGAGATTTACCTCATTATCATTTCTTAATAATGTTATTAAGTGAAGACAAGATAAAAAATCATGACTCGGTTGACGAATTTGTCATTGCATAGTTGCCACACTTACTACTAGAACCAGAATTACATACCATAATTATAATTCATATGATATATGGTCCACGTGGTTATCTAAAATCTTAAAAGTTCTTGCATGGAAAATAACAAATAATCTAAGATTTATCCAAAAGAATTTAATGTTGAAACCATTTATTGTGTTATGGTTATCTTGATTACTACTGACTCTATAACAGCGCATTTTCATAAAAAATGGTTATACTATTAATAATAGATGGGTTGCTCTTTATAATAAATACCTTTATAAAAAATATAAAGCACATATCAATGTAAAGATTTGTGCTTTTATTAAAAGTATTAAATATTTATTTCAATATGTGTATAAAATGCAACATTAGAATTCTTAACTGCATTTGAAAGACGAGGGACTTTAAATTGAGATGAAATCTTAAGCTTTGTGGATGCTCAATATATTTTTGCTCATGAAGCCATATGGCATATATTTAAGTTTTATATGCATGATAAATCACTAAATATTATACACATTCTAGTTTATTTACCTACTTTTCAAAATTTCTATTTCATACTAAGTCATGAACAAAAAGCACTAGAAAGAGCCACTCAAAATGGAATAATGCTTACACAATAGTTCAATTTAAACATGCAAGATACTAATTCAAGGCAATACACATATACTTAAATTTTTTTGGACTACACATATAATAAATCCTCTCATAAATGGCAATTACGCTAGTGAAATGTTAAATTCATACCAAGAATGTATTCTATATCTCCTTTTAATAGTGAGTTGTACTATTTGTGGCTTATATTACTCCATAAAAAAGGTGCTATATCATTTGGGGATATATCTATTGTCGAAGGTGTTATTTTCTTCACTTTTAAACAAATAGCAATGGCAATGGGACTTTTAATAAACAATTTAGAATGACAACATTGTATACAAGAAGTTTCTACTTTTAAAATGCCATCCCAATTAAGACAGTTATTTATTTTTATTTGTTTGTATTGTTCTCCAAAAGATCCAAATCTATTATGGGATAATTTCAAAATTGTTATGTCTGAGGATTATGCTAGAAATGATATAAACTATTTTGATATTACTTTACTCGATATTAAATCAAAATTCCAACCACACAATAAATCTAATTGTGATTTTGGTTTACCACTCCCAACTCTTACTCCCATTATCGCTTAATACACAGATCCCTTATCCATCACGAAACCAAATTAATGCAAACATAAATCAATTCAATCATGAATAATGTAATATTTTTTACCTCATTATAAATGCTATTGACACAAAGCAGCATCAATGTTTCTTTATTGATGAATCTAGTGGTACTAAAAAACAATTTCTACTTAATACCATCATTACAGTATTACAATTAAAAAAAATAAAAATAATTAGTATTCAGTATGGTATGGACTGGGATTGCAAGCATTTTGCTAAAATATGGTCAAACAGCACATACAACTTTTTAAACTTCTTGTTCCTTTAGATGAAACTTTTGTCTCTACTTCAACAATTAATAGTGTTGCTAGAAAAACCATTAAACAAGCAAATGTTCTCATATGGGATGAAATTAGTATGGTCCACACATATGCTTTCTCTGCAGTTGATAAATGTTTAAAGCATCTCAAATGTAATTTTAAACCATTTGGAGGTGTTATAGTGATTACAAGTGGTGACTTTCGTCAAACCCTTCCTATTATTCCCCATGGCCATAGAACTTTTATTATTTCAAGCTCAGTTAAAATGAATAAATTATGGTCACTCTTTACAACATTAACATTAATAAAGAACATGTGTTCAAGCAATCTTTGTTTTTTTTAATGGCTTTTCAAAGTTGGCAATGGTGATAGTAGTTTGTAGCTGCCATGTCTCCCACCAGATATTATCCAAATACCACATGCATATCTATCTCCACACCTGTTGTAAACTTTGTTTTCCCAAATATTGATGATATTATAAAGACTTAATAGCTGCATCAAAGGTTATTCTCACCCCACTCAAGGACAACATATTCAGAATAAATAATGACATTGTTGGAAGACTACTAGGTGATCTATATATTTACTTGAGCATTGATATGGTTGAGTCAGATCAACCTAAAGAGTTTCTAATTGAATTCTTAAATTTAATCACCCTATCGAGATTACCACCACACAAATTAACTCTAAAACAAAATGTGATTTTGATTCTTCTTAGGAACATATCTCCACAAATTGGTTTATGCAATGGCACTCGCCTCATTCTCAAGCAAGCATGTCAAAATGTTTTAGATTGTCAAATTATCACGAGACAATTCAAGAGATTGTGAGTTTTTATTCCACATATTACCTTTACACCTTTTGATGTTGAAATCCCTTTCAAGATGTCCCAAAGACAATTCCCAATTTGTCTAGGTTATTGCTTAACTATTTCTAAAGCCCAAGGCCAAACTTTTGACCATGTTGGCATTTACCTCCCCAACCTGTTTTCACATAAGGTCAGCTTTATGTTGCTCTCTCAAGGTGTAGATCACCTGAACAACTTCGTATTCAAGTGCTCGCAACCCCCCTTCAAGGCAATCTTGTACCATATGATCAACACTTTTACACTGTGAATACAGTCTATGCTAAAGTTCTTAAGTAGATTGACAAATACATGGCACAATTCCAAATCCAACCATGATTCCACAAAGCTATCTATTGAGCCACCTTTGACTTATAATTGTGAGTTTAAAGTGCGCACCACAATAAAGTTGGCATTGACTAGTGTGCTTTGGGTGGTGTGCCATTTTGGTTATGGCAACATGCTATTGAGCTGCTAATGGCAGAGGTACAGTTTCATCTTGTTGCTTCCTGAGTGCAGCTCTTATTGCAGTATAATGGTTTCCGGCTCATCCCAGAAACCTCTCTAGTGGGCTGTGGAGCAAGTAGCAACACCTGCACCAAAGATGGGCTTGGAAGTATTTCTTGGGCTCTTTGTATTCAAAATGGAGGAATGCAACTTAATAGTGATTTAATCTAGCTTATATAATGCTCATGGGTAGAGTTTATAAATTCCAGCATAGGAAATCTAGATTTGATTGCTGAAATCTTGACAACAATCAAGTATGGTAATGCATTACTATTTTATGATTACAGATAACATGTTTGGTCAAGAAAATGTCTTTCAATTGTGGAGTTGATCAAACAGCAAACATAGCTAAGCTTAGCAAACCTCTTGAAATGGCATTAAATTTGCCAACCACCCAACATTTGTTGGGCAATTGCTAATCTATCATAATAAGGAGGAGTTGCTGAACTTTTTGGGCTGCCATATCTAGCCAATCGTAGCCATCTCATGGGAGGGGGGGGAGGTAATTGTAAAGGGGTTATTTTCTTAACCATGTGTTAGTGAATAATCACCTGATGTTTGCTCCCGGCCAATAGGAGGCAGCTAAAGCGTGTGTGGTGAGAGAGGAATGCCGGGTGGCACATGTCACATGCAAATGTGTTGACCATGGTTGCACCTGTCATCTGAGCATCGAGATTGCTCAAGCAGCAGCAGCAACCCAAGGCTGCAAGGAAAATTTGGCAACTTGAGAACCACATGCCTGTTCCAAGAGATCACATTAACATCTATGTCATGGATATTCACCACCATTTGAAAGTACCAATGGAAACTCCCATAGACTGATCTGTAAGCTCATAAGTTTGGACTTCCTGGGAGGTCACCCTGCCCAGTACTATTCAAACCCAAAGATGCTTAACTCCAAATATTCCAAGAACCTTAACCAATTAGAAAAGGGGGTGCACTTTTGTTTATGAGCCCTTTCCCTTTATATTTGAACCTTTATGGATCATCTATTAAGTCATTCCCTTTGGTTGCTTATAATCCACTACGCTTCTTTACAAGTTCATGCCCTCGTGAACGGAAGTTGAGAGCCACAGCCCTCTCGAGAGCCCCGCTCTCTTGACACCTTACCCCTCGGGTTGAGCCTAGTTGAAACAAACTAGATCAATTAGATGTCAATCAACATGTGGTGTGATTTCCCTAGCTAACTAACAGAGTCGGATTTGAGACCCCTCTGATACCAAATGTAAGCTTTTGAGTGGAAGTCACCCTGCACAATACTATTCAAACCCAAAAATGCTTAACTCCAAATATCTCAAGACCCTTAACCAATTGAAAAAGGGGGTGCACTCTTGTTTATGGGCCCTTTCCCTTTATATTTGAACCCTTATAAATTATTTCTCAAGTTGTTCCCTTTGGTTGCTTACATGACCATTCTATTGGAGGAGCAAGCCACAAGCTCAAAGGAATCCACCCTTTTACATAAACTTCATGTAAAAGCAATAAAGAAAGATGATTTAGTTGCCTAGATGAAAGAAAAGCAAAGCTTAGCTAAAAAAAAGTTTAATCAATCAGTTTAAAGTACGATGTGAGCTTGACTTAAAAGCATCACACCTTGGCACATTTGGTGTCTTCACACCATTGGCTTCACGAGCCCACCTTTACAACACTTCCCATTTATGTCTAAGTCTTTGCTAAGGCCAACATAATTGTTTCTCATGCCAACTATCAATTAACACTACACTATAGTGTTTGCATACAACTCTAAACCAAAGTTGTTTTTTTTTTGGAACACCTTTTCTATGACTTTAATATGGCACCTTCCACCATCAATAAAATACACACTGTTCTCATACTTGAATCTTATGATCCTCCCCATCCCTCATAGGGTACAACACACCTCAGTCCAAATGCTTCTATAAGTTCTCTAGAACCATTCTTTGACTCCACTTAAGTCATCTAGCTTTTTAGACTTTGCTAATTCGACGACCCATAATGTCCTAGCCTTCTGACTATTTTTTTAGGTGTCAGTTCACTAGAATACATTTTCTGGTATTCATGTCCTACCCATATTGATTACTTTTTGTTCCCTGTGGGCTACCTTTGCCCCTTAAAACTATCAACTCATCCTCTAAGTACACCCCCAACTCCTTGGGTTTGTTCCAGCATTTATAAAAGGTAGCCTTGACTACTATTTCAAGGACTTGTGTCCTCATCTGTATTTGACTTTCCACAGTCATTAATTCTAGTCTTAAATTCATGAGCACCAGCCTCAACTATATGAGGATAATCTTATGACTCCTTTGTTGATTTGGATTCTTTATCTTTCCCATGATCTTAACTATAATTGTTTACCACAACTACATTAACCAATTTACTAAGTCAAATACTCATCTGGATCACATCCTCAATTCTCTAAGGAAAATTTTATATTCAAGATCCCAAAATTATTCCCTTATCAACCCTTTATCTATCCACCATATTGCCTACAATTTCACACTTAAACTGTAGTGGAGAGTCATGTCCTCCCAACTTGCTACTCCTTAAGGATAGGCCCACTTTTAGTACCTTCCGATGCTAACACAAGTGGTGATATATTTAACCTCCAATAAAAGTTAGACTAAAGAACAGCTCCGATATCAAATTGTAAGTGACTAAATTTTCCATTTTCTTTAGTCACTTAACCACACTCCTAACCATTTGGAAGAATCTCACTCACAACTTTCATAAGTCCCATTCCAGACTTGGGGACTTACTAGCCCTGAGAATAATATCTATGCCATTCAACCTTTGCACTTGGTCCAAATGCTCCATGTGTCCGATCTCATAACTAACACCCAAAGGTACCACTGACATATCATCCCGTGACGCTAAGGTTATACCCATTCACCTTTGCCACACCAATGATCCAACACCACCTACATTATAGTCTTGTCTCTCAATTTCCATAGTGCACTAAACTCCAACCTAGAGCAAATCCTTCCATCTCAGTGACAAACA
>NW_003314309.1:856640-858156 GCF_000143415.4 Selaginella moellendorffii
CTTGATCCTCTTGAAAATCTAAAACAGACTGCAATGAAACCTTTGTTGTGGGAGATCTCTTGGCAACCAAAGGGGGATTGATCCATGGCGCTCTTGTGGTCAATCCATCGCTGCCGATCACGATTTCCATGCCTTGGATCAGCTCTATTGTGATTGTCGCTCTATAGCAGCACTGGAGATTCTTGAGCTATGGCAATGACCAATCTAACACTACTACTGCTGTAGCTAAGGCAGCAACAAACCTTGATGCCTTGGGATGCCGTAGAAATCCCAATCACCCAAATGGGCCAAATCCAATTTGTATTCAGCATGACACACTTTTTTAGCTCTTGCTTCATATAACCCTACATCTCATGATTAAGTTTTGGGCTTGAGGGCACTGCCAAGAATCATAACAACTTGCAGTAAAAAGTCAATCTTTCTTTTTAGTTTGTGGCACACCCTTCTTCGACAAGCAATTGGAAAACCCTAGATGGACACATAGAACCAAGCACACAGTAGGCTCAGGTTTGTTTATAACCTTAGCCTCTACCACATATTAAACACTGTTTCATATTTCTCTTGCAAATTCGAGTTTGTTTACAAACACGAACCTGCATAAGCTATAGTTTTCTAGCTTTGTACTTGAAAATTTTAAATTATGCCTCGCCTTCATCATCTTCTTAGAACTATAAGAAATTCCAATAATTTTGATAAGAATTTCGATACTAACAATTCTAATAAACACCCTGAGCCACTTCAAATTACTTCAGATCAAAATGAAATATATACACATTAAGCAATATCCACTACACCATCTCCACCTTCACAAACCATACTAGCAAGTCATACTATTTACAAAGATTCACAAATTTCAACTTTTGAAATTGGTTTTTTATCATCTATTTGTGTTTTTTGTAATGCATCACATTTTAAAGATGAGAATATTGCTATGTGTTGTCAACATGGTCAAGTGATATTGCAAAACAAAAACTCTAATTTCAGAATAATATTAGACACGATAATAGTGCCCTTGCATTTGCATCAATGGGTGCTAACATTGACACTTGAAGGAGTAACGGTCCTTATTGCTTTAGAATTCATGGGCAGATTTACCATGGTGTTATGTCATCACATTCTTCTGGTGATCAAAGTCTATCTTATGGGCAATTTTATATGCTAGATACACAAGAGGCCATAGATATAAGGCATCAAAACCCATTTAATACAAGTTGCGAGTGAGATTTACTTCTACATCTTGATACACTCTTTCGTCATATTAATCTATATGCACAGGCTTATAAAATGATATATGAAATGGAACAAAAAGAACTTCATGAAGTAGCAGTTACAGGCTGTCCTTTACATGGTGTTTATATGTTACTAAGAAATGAAGGAACTAATAATTGACATTATAATATACCACAAACAAATGATATTGTTGTTCTTTTTGTTAGTGAGAATGGAGAACCCCCATGTGAACATGAAATTTGTATATATTCTATGGCAAATCATTCTAATTAGATTTTAGCACTTG
>NW_003314309.1:858256-860756 GCF_000143415.4 Selaginella moellendorffii
CAGATATTTTCATTACTTTCACTTGCAACCCTAAATGGCCAAAAATTATAGAAACCTTACATCCAAATGAAGGTCTTGAAGACTGTCTTGATTTGGTCTTTAGAGTTTTCTATATTCAACTTAAAGAATTTTTGAAAGACATAATAAAAAAGCATGTATTTGGAAAATGTATAGCATATATATACATAATTGAGTTCCAAAAAAGAGGTCTCCCATATTGTGATTTTCTAGGAATTCTAACACATGAAAATAAAATTAAAGACTGTGATGCAATTAATCAACATATTATGGCTGGATTACCAGATCCTCGTAACAAGCCTGAACTCTTTAAAATAATTACATTGTATATGATGCATGGACCATATAGACTTTTTTATCCTAATAGTCTTTGCATAGAAAATAGTTTTTGCTTGAAAGGTTTTCCAAAAAAATTTAATTATGAAACAATATTTTCAATTAATAGATATCCAGATTATTATAGACTAGACAACAGATGTATAGTTTTTAAAAATGGTTGTCATATGGATAACCATTGGGTTGTACCTTATAACAAGTACCTCTATAAAAAAAATAAAGCTTATTTAAATATTAAAAATATATGCAGCTATAAAAAGTATTAAATATTTTTTTCAATATGTTTACAAAGGCTATGATTGTGCCACTATTCAAATCCATTCAGCAACTTAACAACATGATAATAGTTTAAATTGGGATGAAGTTTTAAGTTTTTTAAATACCATTATATTTTTGCTCCAGAAATTATATGGAGACTTTTCCAATTTAAAATGCATGACCGTTCAACACCTATAATCCATCCTCCTGTTCATCTTGAAAATTTTCAAAATGTCTATTTCATCGAAGGTAATGAGCAAATTGAACTTCAAAGAGCTACTAAAAATGGTACTATATTAACAAAATGGTTTGAATAAATAGACAATCCAAATGCAAGACAGCATATGTATCTTGAAATTCCTCTATATTATACATATAATAAACACACTCAACAATGGCAAATTAGACATCAATAAAATATTATCTCATGAATGTCTTTTGTTTCCCCATTTAATACTGAACTTTATCATTTACCTCTTATATTACTTTACAAAATAGGGGTTATTTTTTTTAATGATATAAAAATATTTCATAATATTTATTTCGAAACATTTCAACTTACTGCATCTACTATGGGACTTCTAACAAATGATACAATATGGGAAAAATGTTTAGAAGATGTTTACTCTTTCAAAATGCCACCACAATTAAGACAACTATTTAGTTTTTATATGTTTTTTGTAGTCCAAAAAATCCTTATTCCTTGTAGGAAAAATTCAAAAACTGTTTTTTTGAAGATTTTATGCTAACAGATCCATTACTTTATTATGAGCGTGTTTTACATGATATAAATAGGAAATTTAATCTATATGAAAAATCCAATCAAGACTATGAATTGCCTTTATTTTATCTAAATTTTTATACAAACAATCATATTAGTTTGACACAGTTCATTCATTCTGTAGAAAAAAATTTACTTCGGTTTAATGATGAATAACAGATTATATATAATGATATCCTCAGCACTATTAACAATCTAACCAAGCAAAATCGATATATTTTCATCGATGGTTCTGGTGGTATTGGTAAAACTTTTCTACTTAACACTCTTATACATATGTTTCAACTTCTAAACGAAAATATAATTAGTATGGTCTGGACAGGTATTGCAAACACTTTACTACTGTAGCACATGTGGTTTTTACCCTTTATCCTATGGTGATTTATCATAGGATAACTATGAAGTAGAACCTAGACCCTTCATGTGCCACGTGTCACCTGCCACATGCCACATACCATATGTCCAAAGGATAGTGGTGTGGGACTAGAGTTTCAGGGCCTTGGGCCACTGAACAAAGGAACGGTGCCAAACTGGAACCAAGGAGCATTGGCACTAGAGTACGGAATGACTCCCAAGCGTACAACCTAAGGAGCGAAGAGACAGGGGCATAGAGTGACTTGGAACAATCCTAGAGTATCTAGCATCCCGATGCTAGGACCAGCATGTAAAACAGAGCCAAACAAAGTTTGGCACTATTTTAACATACTGTAAGCAACCAAAGAGAATGACTCGAGAGATGATCCATAAGGGTTCAAATATAAAGCGAAAGAGCTCATGAACAAGAGTGCACCCTCTTTTCCAATTGGTTAAGGGTCTTGGGATATTTGGGGTTAAGCGTCCTTGGGTTTAAATAGTATTAGACTCGGTGACCTCCCAGAAAGTCTAAACTCAGAAGCTTACATATATCAGTGGCTTAACATGAAGATATAGGTATTTCACCAACTAGCATAGTATAGAACTTGGGCTTCGACCCAAGCCACACATAGAACAAGGACAGACATGAAAGTGGGAGTTAAACTATGCCTCAAGTTGGTTGGCCATGCCTAACCTACCCACTATCCCTACTATATATATATTTAGAATCCCCCACAGCCCCCCACACCCCAC
>NW_003314309.1:860877-867726 GCF_000143415.4 Selaginella moellendorffii
GAGGAACACACACTTTGGGCTTTCACCCCAACCCTCCTTTAGTACCAAGAGTTAGTCTCTAGAACAAGCTCGAAACTTACTAAATATGGAATGTCCCTAGATTGTGAATTTGGACACGGGACGAAGACCATTGTGTTCAAAACAATCTCTACATTCCGTAGATATGCCAAATAAGCCCATTTAGACACTTTCCATAAATAGCATTTGGGACCGAAATGAGACTAACGCAAAGGGGCATGATAGCGAAGGTGTTTGGCAGACATGGTAAGCTATCATCTAGCGATATTAAGGGACTAATCTCAATACGCGAGGGTTCTTGTCAAGCTAGTGCAAGACAGAGCAAAAGAGAACTAAAAAGTCGGGCCAAGTATGCTTAGCTAAATAGACACTTAGGAATTCCGTCCTTATACTCATCTAGCCAAGTACAGATGCAAAGTCCAATTTACTAACACTTAAATAAGAGGGGTTAATAAAGGGTTCAGCAATATCGACCTTCTACCGTCGTGACAGTAAGGAAAGAATATCCAAAAGGACTAGTTGATAGGTAACTTTCGATACCCGAAGTGACCAATCTACAGTAGCTACCCTATGACTAAAGATTTCACCATGTACATGAAGTGTCGAAGCCAGTCTACATATACTAGCCCAAACTCAAAGAGCAATAGATAAACAATATCAAAGTCATAAACAATAATATCTTAGAGACTTAATTATTAGTGAATAGATCTTATATTAGAACACAAAAGTATTCCAAGTAAGTTATTATCTAATAAACTAGTATTAGTATATAGGAACCACCAATATCATCATAATTGGTAAACATAGGATTCACCATCCAACAAAATTCAATAGCCAATGTATCATCAAGGAACCTCAATGATAAAGCTTAACTACCAAAGATTGCAGATAGCATACTAAACAATTTACATAAAATAACTCAAAGAACACAAAGTATCATTAACTGATAAGCACAATGCTCGCGAATGTATCACCTAAAGGAAATAACAACCAACCTATCAAAATCAACTATAACAATAGTCAACAGAATAAAATGAATGTTACAAAACAAACAACCATTCATTCATGCCAACCATTGCATAAACCAATTTCAATAGATCCCAGTCAACAACACCAAAGAACTAGAGTTGCTTAAACAAGCGCTAGCAACATCCTACTGATGTCTCAAACCCAAGAGACAAATCCAGAACAAACCACAAAGAACATGTGGTATTGCGAAAAGCCATAAACTATCAAAGAGAATAATTAATTGTCATGAAAGAACATCAATCATCCTATTAATAAAGAGATGCATAATTATCAATGAAAAAAGAATTTTACCATCCCGAAGAATAGCAAATCATTATAGATCAACAGTAATCAAGAAAAACTTTTGATAAGGATAATCAACTATCCTAGATGATAGTTAATCATCACTAATGATTGCAAGATGTGAAGGCTAACTTCAACATTGAAGCTAATGAGTCAAAATGCCTTTCCTAACAACTTCAAACAAATAGACTAATGAGCATAAAACTCAAAGAATTAAAAACTCGAATAAGCTTATAGTCAAGTCTTGCCTAATAATGATCACAAGTTTTGTATAAACTAACTTCATTGCTAAAGAAGAAATCATGGTATAACCCATAATATCTTTCTCAACAAATTTATAAGTTGAACTTTATAATGCCAAAGCTAATGAAGAGCACGTCTGCATCAATCCAAAAGCTAAACATAACAAAGCTATGCTCAACAAGTGATATTCAAACCGATCCTCCATGAATCCATCTATAGTAAAACGTAACTCACTTCATAACAAGTATAAAAAGAATCATCAATTATTGATATTTTCTAGCTCAAATCCAATAAGGATTTAAACATTTCAATATCAATCACTAATTCTTCCTCTCGTAAAGCTAGCGTAGTTCATAACTAAATCACTTTTCAAGGAAAAGCCAAAGCTCAACCCCTACTAAACAATCTTGTTTAGAACACAATTAGCCTAACTTGCTACTTAGTTCATTTAAACGTCAATATAGTTGCTAACTAGTAAATGCACGAATGTTAATAACACAAAGCTACAACCAAATCATCAACACTATTTACATCAAGACTAATGAAACTCAATATCAATCCTACAGAAAGACATCTCATTTCACTCAATTCTCAACAACAACAATGTCAACAACAAGACATCACTTCAATGCCATCAACACCATAACAAAGCTAGAAGAAAGCAAGAGTGAATCACCACCTAAAGCTCTTTAGTAACCAAACTAACCAAAGTCGAAGATATTATATTTAGTATCCGAGACCAGTTCTTCAACAATACTCAACTACAAATAACATATCATTAAGGAATGAATCACCACATCTAAGACTCAATGAAATCCAACACCACAGAATAAACGCAACCAAATGATATTAATAGAGGTCTAGTCAATATGCCAACATGGAAAAACTATGCAAGTCTAATGACATGATCCTCCGCAACACGATCCAGTAAAGCAAGTCTATCACCGGTAAATCGTCATCAAGTGAGGCAAGTGTTAACAGCCCTTAATGAAGTTTACAAGCAATCACTAGTTGTAAAGCAAGTAACAATCACTTTTCAACTTGCCTTCACAAGACCCAAACACTAAACTCACGTCATTGAGTCGTATACTTATCCAACATGAATGTAATACCCCAGGTATGAGATAAGGGTTCATAGACAAGCACAAACTAAATGACTACTCGAATCCAACTCAACTACAATAAAATCACTAATGCGTTTAACCAATAGCTCTAAGCATGCCTTGAAGAGGCTAGATGCATGATCAACATTTAGTCTAAACTAAAGTGAAGACCATGAAATAGATTCATATTGGTACACAACCTCCTTATAGACAAAGCTATAGTACAAGTACCAATATCTTAACCTTAAACAACTAAGTTGGACATCACTATCCTCAGCCAAGGTGTAAGGTTACCAAGACCAAATCAAGATCAGTAAGAGCTCACTACTCTCATAGATTTTAACAAAATGTAAGATGCAACCTGCCACCAAGCACAATGTTACAAAAGAAAGGCACCAAATATCACCTTAGGCCACTGAATAAGGAACGGAGCCAAACTCCCAAGCATAGAGCTAAGGAGCAATGGCATTGGAGCACAAAATGACTCCCGAGCATGCAGCCCAAGGAGTGAAAGGATAGGTACGCGGAGTGATTTGGAATAATCTTAGAGTATCCAGCATCCTAATGCCAAGACTAGTACGCAAAACAGAGCTAAATGAAGTTTGGCCATTTCAGCATACTAATGGCCTAATACAAGGATATGGGTACTCCACCAGCTAGCATGGTATGAAACTTGGGCTTAGACCCAAGCCGGACGCAGAATAAGGACAAGCACGCAAGTAGGAGCTAGACTATCTTTTAGGTTGGTTGGCCATGCTCGACCTACCCACTATCCCTACTATACATTTGGAACCCCCTATAGCCCCTCCCCCCTTGAGGAACACATGCTTTGGGCTTTCATCTTTAGTCACCCTTAGTACTAGGAGTTAATCTCTGGGATAAACTCAAAATTTACTAAATATGGAATGTCTCTAATTTGTGAATTTGGATACGGGACGAACACCATTGTATTCAAGACAATCTTTACATTCCATAGATATGCCAAATAACCAAATCTAAAAACTTTCCATAAATAACATTTGTGACTAGAATGAGACTAACATAAAGGGCATTATAGAAAGGGTGTTTGGTAGACATGGTAAGGTATCATCCAGCAATATTGAGGGACTAATCTCAATACACAAGGGTTCTTGTCAAGCCAGTGCAAGACAGAGCAAAAACGAACTAAGAGCTAGGCCAAGTATGCTTAGCAAGAAATATATAGGAGTTCCTACCTTATGTCCATCTGGCTAAGTACAAGTACTAAGCTTAGTTTACTAACACTTGATAAAGGGAATTAGTAATACCAACCTTCTACCGTCATGGCAATAAAGAAAGAATATCTGAAAGGACTAGCTGACAGATGACTTTCAATACCTGAAGTCACATTCACAACACTCTCCCCCCTTAAGGAAGATTAACGTCCTCGTCGATTGTGGTGCATATGATCATGGGATGAAATTTAGATATACTGTCACTGTGGATTTTTGGAACCTTAGGAGATAAATGAAGATAAAATAGCCACTAAAGGCTCTCTCATCAAGAAATTACCCCTTTTTCAGGTGGCTTAAGGGGAGAAAAATAAAGTATGCTACATTGATACATACTCAAGTCTAAACCACCACCAAGGAAACAACTCTAGAAAAAGTTTACAGTGATCACACTATATGAGAAACGCACCAACTTCAATGCTAAAGAAGATAATTATAGTACAACTCACAATATCTTCCTCAACACATCTATAAGCGAAATTTCATAATGCCAAAGCTAATAAAGAGCATGTTTGCATCAATCAAAAGCTAAGCATAACAAAACTATGCTCAACAAGTGATCACCAAATCAATTCTTCATGAATTCACTTATAGCAAGATATAACTCACTTCATGACAAACACAAAAAAAGTTATCAATGATCAATATATTCCAACTCAAATCCAATAAAGATTCAAACATGCTAATATTGATTAGTAACTCTTCCTCTCGTAAAGTTAGCATTGTCAACAACTAATCACTTTTTAAGGAAAAGCTCAAAGCTCAACCCCTACTAAACAATCTTGTCTAGAACATAACTAACTCAAACTTGCCACTCAATTTGTTTGAACATCAATATAATTGCTAACTAGCAATTGTACAAATGCCAAAAACATAAAACTATAACGAAACCATCAACACTATCTTTATTGAGACTAATGAAACTCAATATCAATCTTATGGAGAGACATTTCATCTCATTCGAATCTCAACATCAATAATATTAACAATAAGGCATCACTTCAATACCATCAACACTAGGACAAAGGTAAAAGAAAGTAAGAATGAATCACTACTCAAGACTTCTTAGCAACCAAGCTAACCAAAGTCAAAGATATCTTAGTTAGTATTTGAGACTAATCCTTCAATAATACTTAGGTTCAGATAACACATCATCATGAAATGATTCACCATGTCTAAGTCTTAATGAAATCCAACACCATAGACTAAACGCAACTAAATGATATCAATAGAGGTAGAGTCAATATGCCAATATGAAAAACCCATATAAGTATATGTAACACACCATATCTCTCTCCCCTTAAGCCAACTAGAAAAGGGGTAATTGTTTGATAAGAGAGCCCTTAGTGGCTATTTTATCCCTATTTATCCCCTAAAGTTCCAAGGATCCATGGTGACAGTATATCCAAATCTCATCCTATGATCACATGCGCTACACTCACCCCCCCTTTCAGAAATGTCAATGTCCTCATTGACTATTGACTAACAACCCCTACTGAGCCAAGGGGAACTAGCACCTCCATTTCTGCACTGAATCTACCAATCCTTTTATTGTGTAGACCAGCTATTCCATGCGTGGTAACTAGTCATCTACCCGTACCGCAATCCCATGGTGGATATCTTTGTCTGTGGATACTCCACACAAGAGGAAGGATGTACGCATGGATGTCCAATACGTATGATTTTCAAATTTAGGGGTAGGAATATACCTTGATCAAGGGTATATTATATTTTTAAGTAGCCACTAATCAATAGGAATCGAACCCATGCCATTTGCTCTGATACCAACTATAGCGCACTTTATCTCTCTCCCCTTAAACTAATTGGAAAAGGGGCGATTGCTTGATGAGAGAGCCCTTAGTGGCTATTTTATCCCTATTTATCCCCCAAGGTTCCAAAGATCCATGGTGACAGTATATCCAAATCTCATCCCATGATCACATGCGCTATCACATGCGCTACAGTATAACAACATGATCCTTTGCAACACCATTCGGTAAAGCAAGTCTATCACTACTAATTCATCATTAAGCGAAACAAGTGCCAAAGTCCTCAATAAAGTTTACAAGTAATCACTAGTCACAAAGCAACCAGCAATCACTTTTCAACTTGCTGTAAGCTCCTGAGTTTGGACTTCCCAGGAGGTCACCCAGCCCAGTACTATTCAAACCCAGGGACGCTTAACCCCAAGTATCCCAAGACCCTTCACCGATTGGAAAAAGGGGTGCACTTTTGTTCATGGGCCCTTTCCCTCTATATTTGAACCCCATGGATCATCTCTCAAGTCGTTCCCTTTGGTTGCTTACAATCCACCACGCTTCCCTGCAAGTTCACGCCCTCGTGAACGGAAGTTGAGAGCCGCAGCTCTCCCAAGAGCCCTGCTCTCTTGACACCCTACCCCTCGGGTCGAGCCCAACGGGAGCAAACTGGACCAGCCAGATGTCAATCAACATGTGGTGTGATTCCCTTAGCCAACCAACAGAGTCGGACTTGAGACCGCTCCGATACCAAATGTAAGCTCCTGAGTTTGGACTTCCCGAGAGGTCACCCAGCCCAGTACTATTCAAACCCAGGGACGCTTAACCCCAAGTATCCCAAGACCCTTAACCAATTGGAAAAGGGGGTGCACTCTTGTTCATGGGCCCTTTCCCTCTATATTTGAACCCCATGGATCATCTCTCAAGTCGTTCACTTTGGTTGCTTACACTTGCCTTCACAAGACCCAAATACTAAATTTATGTCATAGAGTCATATACTTGTCCAACAAAAATATAATACCCTAGATACGATATAAAGGTTCATGGACAGGCATGAACTAAATGACTACTCGAATCCAACTTAACCACAATAAGGTGAGGAACCTCAAGAGGTGGCGTAGCATAGTCTAGGGCAACTAGATCTTTGTCTTTTTGCGCCGGATCATC
>NW_003314309.1:867826-894071 GCF_000143415.4 Selaginella moellendorffii
TATCGAACCACAAATTCAAAGAACTCGTTGCCCTCACTATGCTATGCCACTCTTGAGGTTCCTCACCACCCAACCACCCCCGAGCTACCTCAAAAGCTCCACTGCGCCGCCGCTCCACTGTGAGCCCTAGGGTAGGTTAACTCACTAACATATTTAACCAATAGCTTTAAGCATGCCTTGAAGAGGCTAGCTATGCATGATTAACACTTAGTCAAAACTAAAGTGAAGACCATGAGATGGACTTATATCGGTATATAACCTCTTGATAGACAAGTTATAGTATGGGTACCAACATATCAACCTCAAACAACTAAGTTGGACATCACTATTGTTATCCAAGGCGTAGGGCCACCAAGACCAAGTCATGATCTCTCATAGAGTTTAATAAAATGCAAGGTGCAAATGCTACAAAAGAAAGGCACAAGGGAGGCGTCATACTGACATGCAATACTGGGGAATTATGCTTATAAACCAGCTATCCCATTCCAAAAGACTGCAGATGAGGTTTTCAAGCAGACTGCTTTCCATGGACAATGTGATGGTGACGCCTTTTTGAATACAAAAAGCTGGAACCTATCACAGGGAGATCAATGTACATGGAATCAGTTTCAACCGTATTGTTGCTGCGATTGCCAGAGATGTGAAGGAGGAATTATCTGGCTTGACTCCTTGTTCTAGTACATGCTTATCAACCTGGACAAGTACTGGGCAGACTCAAGCTTGACATCGTCAGACTGCCTCGCCATCTTCCTATCCTTACTCATGGCTAATCCACAAGTGATCCTCTAGATTGCTGCCTTCCTTCAAATCCAAGAATGGATGCAAGCGGCTGCTATTAAGGTGCCAAAAAAGCCAGCTAACCTGGATCTGGAGTTCATCCCGCATGGACAGACTAAGATGAACATATGTGAGTTCATCCCTGTCCAACAGTACAAGTCTCCAACGTCCTCACAACACGATGGTAGTGAAAGTAATGTAGCTTTCTCACCTGCACTGTCCTCACAACGCATGCTGGCAAGGTCTCAAGGCCTACCACCGAATCGGAAACGTGATCACCTCGACGGAAAAACGTCCACAGGACTGACATCACAGGAGACGGGCACACCACCATCAATCTCCAAGATGTCTGAGGCCAATGCAAGCTTGAACAAACAAAAGCTATGCAAAAGGCTCGGTGCAAGAAAGCAGCAGTAAATAAATTCTATTTTCTTCTTCCATGTCGCAAATGTGACTTCGGGTATTGAAAGTTACCTGTCGACTAGTCCTTACGGACACTCTTACCTTACTACCACGATGGCAGGAGGTCGGTATTGCTAGACCCTTTATCAGTCCCTCTTGTGCTAGTGGAGTTAACTGGGCATTTCGAGTGTACTTAGACCGGACGAGCATAAGGACGAAATTCTTACGTGTTATTAGTTAAACATACTTAGCCCAGTAAGGAGTTCCCGTCTCGTTTTGTCTTGCACTTGCTAGTGACAAGAACCCTTGCGTATTGAGATTAGTCCCTCAATATCACTACATGATAGCTTACCGTGTCTGCCAAACACCCTTGCTATCATGCCCTTTGTGTTGGTCTCATTTCGGTCCCAAATGCTATTTATGGAAAGTGTCCAGATTTACTCATTTGGCATATCTACGGAATGTAGAGATCGGCCTGAACACAATGGTGTTCGTCCCGTGTCCAAATTCACAATCTAGCGCCATTCCATATTTAGTAAGTTTTGAGCTTGTCCCAGAGACTAACTCCTGGTACTAAGGGGGTGAAAGCCCAAAGCGTGTGTTCCTCAAGGGGGGGGGGGGGCTTGTGGGGGGTTCCAAATGTATAGTAGGGATAGTGGGTAGGTCGGGCATGGCCGACCAACCTAAGGCATAGTCTAGCTCCTGCTTGCGTGCCTGTCCTTGTTCTGCGTCCGGCTTGGGTCTAAGCCCAAGTTTCATTCCATGCTAGCTGGTGGAGTACCCATGTCCTCGCGTTAGGCCACCGGTATGCCGAAATAGCGCTAGACTCCGCTGGTCCTGGCATTGGGATGCTGGTTACTCTAGGACTGCTTCAAGTCGCTCCGGGCCCCTGTCCCTTCACTCTTTGGGCTTTATGCTTGGGAGTTGCTCCGTGGTTCGGTTCCATCACTCCTTGGCTCCATGCTTGGGAGTTTGGCACCGTTCCTTCGTTCAGTGGCCCAAGGCCCTGAACCTCGGGTTCCTATGGACACGTGGCATGTGACACGTGGCATCTGTCACGTGGCACAAAGAGTAGGTTCCGCTTTGTGGTGTTATCCTATGGTAAATCACCATAGGATAAAGGGTAAAAACCACGTGCGCTACATTCCATGATTGGCAACTAATGAAAATGCTCTTGTGATTGCTTATACAGTGTACTTTACACTACATCCATCATTTGGCCAGATGAAAATGGCTGGTCAAAGAGGGAATGGAAAGCGAACAAAAATTCATACACCTCCGATATATCAGTGCCGGATTTGAGAGGATTAGTATCCAAACTCTCATGAGGGAGTGTCTGGAATTGATTGGCCTAGACACAGAACTCTTGGATCCCATTGTATTTGGTTGGAGGTATGAGCCCCAGATCAAACATGACTTTTATAAACCTGAAGAGGTTTTTTGCAACTAGGACACTCTTGAGCCCCTTGTTTGTGAATGCAAACGATAGCCATGGGTGACCTACCTTGACGAGACTGGCCATGTACGAACACTAGATCCAAAGATCCTTGGTTCATGAGCACTCATGGCTGTCATCGAGAAAAGCCTCAATCACATCACTCCAAAACCACTCCAAACAGCAAAAATTATTGCTGAAATTTGTGAAGCTTGGGATCAGATTGCTAGTGTAATCCCAGATGTTTATATTTGCAACTGGCCAAGTAATAAAGTGGCTGTTAAACAGCATATCAACTACCAAATCCGAATAGCATTACAAAATTGCCAAATCACCCCGACTGTAGGTGTGATGACCACCCCTGAGGCACAATGGCAATTGGAGTGGGTACATAAACACTTATACATCAGTGGTGCCAATAAAGTGGCTAACACACCCACCTTCTTTTTCATAATGTTAGCCCACGGGGAAGCACTTGAATAGTGAAGACTTCTCACTCGCGGTCTCAAACAATAATGTCTCTAAAGCACCTGAGAAAGTTGTAAAAAAATTGCTCGGCAACCCACTCCTACAAGAACTTCCACCTCAGCAACTAGATCTCCCTTACCTCATGGGAATCTATAAAGTGCACAAGAACAAAATGCGTTGGTTGACAAATGCAAATGGATGTATCTTCTCAGAAATCACAATCTGCCTAACAGCCATCCTAAAAGGGATACAGGAGGCACTACAAAACATAGTTGATGATTTCTATGCATGGGCAAAGTTCTTTAGAGGAAAGATGAACACATGCTAAATCCTTGGATCCACACAAGAGTTCGAGATCAATCTCCCAGATAAAATCACAACGATCTACACAAAGATATCACCAAGTGCTATGAGGCCTTTCCCCTTGAGGGAAACCAAAACCTTATGATGGCTATGATACATCTTATCACTTTAGCCTTCGTGCACCAAAATCACTTCCAAAAAGACTTTTTTCTAATTCAAAAGAAGAATAGCAATCTTGAGGCTGAATGGAAACCTCTACAGCACTCATCAGTAAAGGCTACCAGAATGGATCCAACAAAAGTCATCGAGCTAAATAACTTCATCAACCGGAACACATATGTCCGGTTGGGAAACAGAGTATGGAGACAAGTCCGAGGAATTCCCATGGGCTTCTCTTGCTCACCTTTGTGGTGTAAATTGTACCTCTTCTACTTCAAGTACAATTTTCTTACTCAACTTGCATGTCTAGGCCAGTATGATTTACTTTGCCTTTTCGAGCACATCTTCAGGTACATAAATGATCTGGTTTTGATGAACAATCTCATGATCCTCCACTTCTTTGACCCTGATCAAATCGAGTCCGAAGGAAATCCATTCTGGATATATCCACTATGATTCCTTGCCATGCAAAATGAGATGGACAATCCATTCATAGGCACGGACAGATCACTAGTGAACCTGTCTACTCATTTCTTGATCCTTCAGATCCAGATCATACGGGTTCACAATACTTTTTTAACCACAAAATATGATAAGCGCCGATCACTTCCATTCAAAGTCTCGATGTACATTCATCAAGATTCAAACTGACCCATGACAAACTCATCTAAAGTAATCCTGGGACAAGTCTTTGCACTTTTCTATCTGATTAATATTGCTGGTGGTATCGTCCTTGAGATTGATAATCTCATTGAATGCTTCGTGGAAAAAGGATTCCATCATTATGCATTAAGACAACTTATCCTTCATGGTCTGGACAGAATTATTTTGACCAGCCCCTTAACACCGGTGCAAGTAGTGCTTGATATTCTCTTTGACATCTGGAGAGAGCTGGCCAATCACCCACCACAGCTCGACGACTCAGCAAACTCAAGCTGAGAGTTAGGGATTCTATCTTCTAAACAATAAAATCCATCACTTGGTCATTATATCGAAATATAATAGATTCAGTTTCTATGCATTTTGGGACTGAGAACAACAAAAGAACAAGTTCCCCCAAACTTACCATGAAGTTCTTGGTTATGCTTTGAACAAAATGTGTAAGTGAACCATTGATTACATTTGTGCTTTGATTGATAAATGGAAAATACAACACAAGCTCTACTCTCTCATTAGAAGACAAATCCCATGCTTTGATAACAAAAAGTTTTTCTTTAAAAATAATTCTTAAAGAAAATCTTGTTTACAGAAAACTCTGTTATCCCATTGACAAGTTAATAGGACACATAAGTAGACGTGGCATGGTAAAAAACAAAACTTTGGATTCTTCACAAAATCTCTCACTGAGAGACATGCTGTACAAATAGGCAAACCTAATTACAAGCTATAGCTATTCGACTTCATGGCTGCAGGCACTGGATTTTCTCACACCAAAAGGTATGAAGCGATGGGAAAAACCCTAATGTTAGGGTTTCTTGCCTGCATCCGCCACCGCTGCATTCTCCAGGAGCGCATCCACAAGCAGAGGGAGGTTGGGCTGCTGCAAGGCTGTGTGCTGTTCCTTGCCCACTCCAGGATCAATAGCCGCTTCGTTGCGCACTGCAAGAATGAGTAGCGCCAACGAAGTGTTTGCTTGGGTATAACTCAAAACGAGCTTACACCCACCACTAAGGTCACGAGGAATCTCACTACCACATTCCTGGCTATGCAAAAACTAGTACAAATGATTTGGTTTCTGCATTTCTCTTCACCTCTGGCCTGTAGGAACTCTTTTCGGCTAGAATGCTGGAACTTAGCGCCACAGCAACACAAGGGGCTTTCATTCCTTGTGATATCATCTGATCCAGTATCTAATCATCCCCTCAGAAAAAGATAGGATGGCAATGACTGGACTAGGCGGTGAGATCCATGAGTCAACAGATAGTGATCAAGCTGAGCATGTTCCCTAGTTCTAGTCCTTGGAAGTCATTTATGATGTGTGGCCTGGACATGTACCTAAGTATATTGGCTCATGAGCATCAGTCGTGCAAGTCTCAATTCATTCTTGAATTCTAGCTTTGTACTTTCACAAAAAAAATGAGAGATAGAGCTAGTGGAGATTGCACTACTAATCCTCATCTTCCATGATACAAGTACCCCCCGGACACCCAAACCGTAGGAGGTGACATAGGAAATGTTTGGAGAGATCATCTTGGTCATGGTTGGTACTGGGTTACGGGCAGATGATCCTACACCTCGAATGAATGTACCGAAAATGGCCTAGTCAATCTGCTTAACCAAAATTGTGCTAGATATTGTCTAACACCATTTTGTGTGTAGGTGCTGGATATGGGGAGCTGGTGCTCATGGGATTGTACCAGACCCTCATTTCATAGCGCAACGGGCTTAGAGTTTAGCTCCAAATTCAGGTGCACTATATTTGGTATTAGAGGAATTGTCTCAACAATTCCTATCCAACTTTTATCGGACTTTTTGACTCAAGTTGCATACGTAGAGACTTTTCTAGTAGATTTGAAGCAACCTGTGTAGGATTAGTTGGATTGCACCATTCAGTAAGAATGTTGTATGCATGTTCAGTTACTGTTAAAGGCATGCATGCAGTTAGTGGGATGGTGAAAAGAAATTGTATTGATGATGCTGAAACCTTTAGATGAGCAAATTGAGAGGAGGAAACTCCTGCTAGGGATGCTACAGAAGAGGTTGAGGCTAAGTTAGAAGAGAAAGAGCCAGATGCTACAGCACTACAGCGTACAACTCAAAAAGTTGAGATTGAGAATTTGCAAAGGGAAATTTGCAAATTGAAGGAGAACAAGAAGAGAAAGAAAGAAGCTAAGGCAGCTAAATCAGCTAAACCTAAGCAACCGGACTCCTCTTCAAGTTCTAAGGACGATGAAATTCTGCAACCACCCCCAATTGCACGAGTTTCAAAGTTCAAGCCTTTGAAACCACCCAATTTCAGAGGCATGCGAGACTATCAGGTTTTGGAAGATTGGGTCTACAATATGGAAAACTATTTCATAGCAGCAAACGTAGATGATCATACGAAAGTTGCCTACATGCAATCTTTTCTCACCGATCATGCCAAAACTTGGTGGCACTAGGTGTGTGCTGAAAAAGGGCAAACTAGAAATTGGACCAAGATGTGGTCTCGTATCCGTAAGAAATACTTGCTGGATGATCTTGGTCTGAGACTTCGTGTGGAGCTACGGTGGTTAAAGCAACGAGGGGACCTTATGCATTACATTAATGTGTTTGCTTAAAAGCGCATTATGATTGCAAATATGAGTGACGAAGATGCTCAAAGTTATTTCTTGGAAGGTTTGAGTTCACTTTCTCGCAATGAGATTTTGAAGTTTAAGCTGAAGACATACCTAGAGTATAAAGAGCAGTGCAGCAAGTTGCCTTTAGTCACTTGCTCATGGAACAATATCAACATCCGTATGCTGGTACCTCAGACAAAAATAAGAATTCTGGGATTAAACGTCGGAAATAGAGATTGGAAACAAAGGGTGGAAGAAAGGTTCTACCTTGGATGCTCACATGCAACGGTTAACAAAGGTGGTGGTGGTTGGAGACCACCAGCAGCTTTTTCTAGTCTTAGGCCTTTTGTTCCTCCTCCTGGTGGGTACAAGCAGTAGCAACCTGCAAAACCTGCTCCTAGTGGAATAGGTAGTGTGGTCATTGTTTCCATTGTGGAGAGTTAGGACATAGGTCCTTGGTATGTCTCAACAAGCATAAGATAAGGTCTCGTGTTAATGTCATGAGGGAAAACGGTGGTGGTGAAGCTGAAGGGGTTGATGAGTTGGTCAATACAAACTATAAGGAAGAGGAGGTGAGTTACTTTCATTACTTTCTTCAAACTTTTCTTGCAGTTAATGCAAACACTGATCCATTGATGTATTTGGTAGGTTTTGTCCGCAGACACCAAATCTAAGTGATGATTGACATGAGATTTACGTATAATGCGATATCTGAAGACTTAGTTAAGTTGTTAGGATTGAATGCTGAGCAAATGTCACCTATACACTTCTGGTTTACTAAAGGTGGGCAAGTAGCCAGAAAATTTGTGAGTGATGTTTCAATAAAAATATCCAAGTGGAAAGAAAGAGTGGACTTAGTAATGTTGAAGATACCAGATTTTTATATGGTGTTTGGTATGGATTTCATCAACAAATATATTAAAGGGATTTATAGTGCTGGACAAAATTGTATTGCATTGAAGTCAGAAGGACGTCCAATGTGTCTTTCCAATTGCAAAAGTGCTCCTCAAAGGATTAGGATGCTAAGTTCTTGACTGGGAGAGTTGCTCAAAAAGCAGCTAAGAAGGGATATTAGACTTTTTGGGTTCAAGTGATGGTAACTCAATTTGAATCAGTGACAGGGTTGATTTTGTACTAAAGAAGATATTGGAGTTATTGGCACGGAATCAGGATATCTTCCCGAAGGATTTGCCGCCATAGCTACCTCCTAGTTGTGAGATTGATTATCGGATTGAGGTCATTTTGGGTTCTAAACCACCTACAAAAGCTCCATATTGTTTGAACATCAAGGAGATAGTTGAACTCAAGAAGTAACTTATGGAGCTTCTTGACAAAGGTCATATCTGACTAAGCAAGTCACTTATGGAGCACCAGCCCTTTTTGTTATGAAAAAGGATGGAACCATGAGGATATGTATCAACTATCGAGCACTCAACAAGATCATGGTCAAAATAATTACTTTTTGCTTTGCATTGATGAATTGTTTAACCAACTCTAAAAGACTAAGTATTTTATGCAACTTGATTTGCGATCCGGGTATCATCAAATATGGGTGGCAGATCAGGATGTGGAGAAGACATTCTTTAAGACTCGATATAGATCTTATGAGTTCCTTGTCATGCCGTTATGCAATGCTCTAGCAATGTTCAGCACTATGATGGATAGAATATTTGGAGATTATATTTGGAGATGTTTTAGTTTTCAGTGAAACATTGGAGGATCATTTGAAACACTTGGAGCTGGTGTTTTAGAAATCACATGAATACAAATTGTATGCTAAAGAAAGTAAATGTGCTTTTGGACAATTGCACATAAACTTTCTCAAACATATAGTTGGTGGTGGTGTAATTAAGGTGGATTCAAAGAAGGTGGAAGAGGTGAAGTCTTGGGAAGTCCCAATCACTGTATCAGATGTTTGTTCCTTTCTCAGTTTGGCGAGATACTATCGAAGTTGGCAGTGTAGAGGAACTAGGTTCCTAAACTGTGATTTGTAGCGCACTTTAAGTAAGCATGGGGAGTCACACCAGACATCTTGGGTGATGCCATCCGTAGATGCATATACAGAGGTTGGGTTTGAGTCCCAACCCTTTAGTGCTTGGGTTCGAGTCCCAACTCACTAGGGCATGGTGATGGGTTGAAATATGAGGACACTCATTTTTCGATGGTCATGGACTCTCAGTAAGGAGACTAGCTTGGGCACACCACCAAACAAGGGATGCCCCAAAGTCGTGATACACGGTTAGATTGCTTGATGTAAAAGCTTGGTATATCTAAGTTGAACACTTTGGTGCAAGTGGCACCAAAGATGTGATGAATGAGATGGGGACACCCAGTCTTAGTTGCCATGGACCCTTGGCCGGAAGGGTTGACTTGGGCGTACTGCCAAGTGTGGGGTGTCAAGACGGATCTAAGGAAGGTGGCTGTGGTGGAAAACTAGCCTACACCGACTATAGTGGCTAAATTACGCAATTTTCTTGGTATAGCTAGTTACTACCGATATTTCCAGCATATGTTTGCAGAGGTGGCTATTCCTTTGACACGGTTGTTGTGTAAGAACGTGCCATTCGAGTGGAAGAAGCCGTAAGAGGAGAGTTTTGTGGCGTTGAAACAATTATTGAGCGAGACTCTAGTGCTTTGCATTGCTGATCCATCAAAACCTTACGATGTGACATGCGATGCAAGTGGTTATGCATTAGGAGGAGTTCTCATGCAAGAGGGATAGCTTATCGTAAGAGTTGAACTTTGAATCCTGCGGAACAACGTTGTTCCACATATGAACAAGAGTTACTCTCTATTGTTTATGCTTTGCGGACGTGGTGGCATTATCTTTATAGTGCAGTGTTTGTGGTGTTGACGGATCACAAACCACTTGTGTATCTTTTCACATAGAAGGAGTTGAACACTAAGCAAGTTCATTGGATGGTCAAACTCATGGAGTTTGGGGAGTTTTCTATTGAGTATCATCCGGGAAAATCAAATGTGGTGGCAGATGCTTTATCTTGTGTTCGTCATGTGACGGCATTACAAACACGGTTTTGTCATCATTTGAGTAAAGTGGGTAGTGAGTTTAGGTAGTTGGTTGAGCATACTCAAACTCAAGATGCTAAGGTAGTCTTTTTACGAGACCAGATGGACGCCCCTTTCTCATTGGTGGATGGGATTCTTTACTATAATGGCCATATATATTTGCCATGGGTGGATGCATTAATTACTCAAGTTTTATACCACTATCATGATCGTCTAGAGGCCGGTCATTTTGGGGGGAAGAAAATGTATGAGTTGATTAAGCGCAATTTTTATTGGAGGAATATGAAGATTGATATCCTCGAGTATTGTAAATCATGTGAATTCTATCAGCGGGTTAAGGTACCATGAGAGAGGCCGAGGAGACTTTTGCAACCTTTATCTATTCCTCAAAGTTGTTAGTGTAATATTTCTATTGACTTCATCACTTGTTTGCCACAAACACAAAGGCAAAAGGAGAAAGTATGGGTTATTATAGATTAGTTGACAAAGTATGTGTGGTTGTTGGCTCTTTAGAAGACAGTCACTGCCTCAAACTTGGCTGCGGTCTACTTGGAGAAGGTTTTTTCTGATTTTGGTTTGCTGGAGGACATCATTGGTGATCAAGATTCAAAGTTCACAAGTGGATTTTGGAAGAGCTTTACGAAGGCTATGCAAGTGACTTTGAAACTCTTGAGTGGAGATCACCCTCAGATGAATGGGCAAACTGAATGTGTGAATCAGGTGGTGGAGGATATATTATGTTGTAGCGTTGGTCAAAGGCAAGGACAATAGGATCTATATCTTCCGTTCGTGCAATTTAATTATAACAATAGCCAACACAGTGGAACTAAGTTACGTCCTTACTTTGCCATATTTAAAAGGCATCCCCAAACAAATATGGAGTTGGGATTGCATTTGAGTAAGAACGTTCAAGATAAACTTGATTTAGAGGTGATTGATTTAACCACAAAACTTGATGAGATTCTAGTGGTGTGCAAACGAAATTTGTAGGCAGCTCAGGATAGAGCGGACAAGTTTGCTAATGAGCATCGTCAATTCCGGAAATATAAGGTGGGTGATCTTATCTTTGTGCAAGTGATCTTTCCATCAAGTGAGCAGTGGAACACCTTGGTGCATTTACAGACAAGGAAGAATGACAAACTTTCCCATTGATATGCTGGTCCATATAAAATATTGGAGCGCATTGGTAAAGCAGCTTATCAGGTGCAGCTGCTAGCTGGGTTGAAAACTCATCCGGTATTTTATGTTAACTAGTTGAAAGGTGTATTATCTTGGAGTGATGAGCCCAATGCCTCCTACAGCTATGGAAGATGGTCCAAGAGCTTGAGCAGGGTTCCCCAGAAAGGGTGATCACTGGTACAACTTGTCCTTGGGACAAGGACTTTGTTGGGGGGGAAGAATTGTTAAGTGTCAACTTTGACCATGTGAATGTCGGTCAAAGGGAGGTTGAATGGTATATTAAGGCATGTTAGGGTAAGGGATTTAACCTACCCTAGGGCTCATAGTAGAGCGAGTATTCTTTTGCTTTGTGTAGAGAACAATAGGCCTAATCATGATCGTTTGTTGCACAAGAGATATGAAAGTGGTGATGAAATTGTTACATAGGGAGTACGTTGGTGAGGAAGATATTGCACAAGGAGCTATGTAAGTTGAGGAATTGGTGGCGTAGTGGAGCTTTTGAGGTAGCTTGGGGGTGGATGGGTGGTGAGGAACCTCAAGAGGTGGCGTAGCATAGTTTAGGGTGACTATATCTCTATCTTTTTGCACTAGATCATAACAACTTCATCTTGCATCGCAGTCCTTCAGGTTTACTTTTGATTTCCAATAATTCCATGAATTGTTGAAGATAACCCAAAGCATTATAAAAGTTGAGTTTCATTTAAAATAAGTAGGAAGTTAAATGTAAGGAGTTAGACCCTCAAGGAAAAAAACCACAATGGGAAAAATCTTGAGAGAAGAACTCCTAGATATTTTTTATGTCATTTCTTGCTCTTGAAGTTCCCCCTGCAAGAAACAAATATAAAGTGTTGTGCAAACAAAAAGGCTTCTTACTAGAGTTCTCTTAAACTTGTAGGATTATTTAGGACTTTCATACCTTTCTTCTTTTTCTTCTTCGGTTTCTTTGTTTCTTTCTCGGGAGGGAGAAACAAATCAGTAATCCTTGCTTCACTTGGTTTGCCTTTTGCTTTTTTGATCACATCATCATCATCATTCACATCAGTACTACTCCCACTATCACTGGAGCTGTTTGAATAGGGATCATGTCCCATTTCTTTCCCCACAGGCCAGCCAGTTGCTTTCTCTCCTAAAAATTTTAGCTTACAATTACTTTTTGATGAGCATGAACAAAAGAAGAACTGCACCTCCAAGTAATACTGCTTGAGATAAAAGATGTAGAAAAGCTAGGTATCCACTCCAAGATGCAAAGGCATCATAATTTTCAAAGCCCAGCTTTGCTTATCCTATGTTCTTAGTGCGAGAAGATTTGAGAGTACCCTTTGACCACCACTCTGCGTTCTTTCCATTATTAGAGAGTTGATATTCAACAATTATTTACATGCCAAGAGGACTAAGTAGACTCTATTATATATGAACATTTAAGTTATTTAAGCAAAGTCAACAATAACAACAAGAAGAACAACAGCAAAGAGGACTAAGTAAACTCTATTATATATGAATAGTTAAGTTATTATCTAAGTAAAGTCAACAAACAACAACAATGATCTAGGACTAAGTAAACTCTATTATATATGAATAGTTAAGTTATTATCTGCAAGCTAGGCTTGGGCCAGGTTCGGCATCTCCAACACTCGCATTCTTCGGAGAGTGGCTATGGCGGACGAGGGCGTGCGGCATTCTCGCACTAGCTAGGGTAGGCGCTGGCGAAATTTCGGCTGGCATTTGGCGACAGTAGCTTCTGATCGATCGGCACCTTGCTCGTGCGCCAATTCGGTGCCAGAAGCCATGGCACAGAGCAACTGGGAGGCGGATAAGATGTAAGTTACTGCTGCTGCCACTAATGCAGGTGGTTCCAGCTCGCGCTATCGTGATCTGGGTTCTTGATGAAATGATCGTGTTTCTTACGCTTGGATTGATTGATTGAGATGATCTCTTTAGCAGTACGAAGCCGAGTCCTAATGTCGACGCGTCCAAAGGTGAGTTTCGTGTGTCCTTTTTTTTTTTTGAAGGTTTTATTTGTAGCAGATTTTACGTTCAACGAGGTGGGCTGTCTTCGTGCCAGTACAAATAAAGTTATGTGCTGCCATTTCTCTTCGAGTGGAAAGCTATTGGCCAGTGCTGGCCATGAAAAGAAGGTGAGCTTCACATTTGGGAGTTTTCTTTTCTGAGCTCTTACAATGGAGGCCGTGCTCTGGAATATGGACACGCTAAAACTCCGGAGTACATTGGAAGAACACACGTCTTTGATAACCGATGTTCGGTTTAGTCCAAATTCGATGCTGTTAGCGACATCATCCTTTGACGAGACTGTACGAGTATGGCATGCAGACAATGTGAGTTCTTGAATTATTCGTATCTCTTGGTAATGACTTGTTCATTTTCGTGCAGCCAAGCTATTCCTTGCGCACTTTTACTTGCCATCAAACATCGGTCATGTCCTTAGATTTCCATCCAGCGAACAAAGACCTCTTGTGTTCGTGCGACAGTGATAGCGAGATCAGGTACTGGAGTGTAAGCCAGGGCATCTGCACCAAAGTCTTCAAGGTGAATAGCTCTTACCTTTGAGAGTTTCGTTGACTGGTTTTTGTCGATCTTCACAGGGTGGCATGACTCAAATGCGGTTTCAACCGCGTCATGGCAGGCTTCTTGCTGCCGCCGCCGAGAACCTAGTTTCTATCTTCGATGTCGATGCCGAGACATGCAGGCATTCTCTTCAGGTAAACGAATCAATACGAGTTTTTTCCAAACCACCGAGTCTGTCCGTCTTCCAGAGGCACACAAAGCCAGTGCATTCCATATGCTGGGATCAAACCGGTGACTACTTGGCTTCCGTCAGCAAGGACTCAGTCCGAGTCTGGACTCTCCGCTCCGGTGGCGATGGAGAATGCGTTTACGAGCTATGCTCGAACGAGAACAAGTTCCATTCCTGTGTCTTCCACCCGAGCCATCCGTCGCTACTCATCATCGGCTGCTATGAGGTAGGGAAACCGATAAATCTCTTCGAAAGTTGTGTAAACGTTTCGCTGTCTCGCAGTCTCTGGAGCTGTGGAACATGGTCGAGAACAAAAGCATGACAATCCCTGCGCACCAGGGCCTGATTGCGGCCTTGGCACAGTCGCCAGCGACGGGCATGGTTGCGTCGGCCAGCCACGATAAATGCGTGAAGCTGTGGAGATAGAGAAGAGTTCACACACAAGTTGTGGAGAGAAGACGATGAAAGGAAGTGTATTACTACTCGGTCAAATGTTTGGCCTTGATATTTAGAGATTGTAAGGCAATACCCTAAATGCATTGGAAATTGTCTTATGGACATTTTAAATGGAATTTCTGTTTTTAAAGGTGTAAGTGTGATTTGAGGAACTTTTGAATTGGCCTAATACAATTTCACAGTTTAGAACTGTTGGTAAGGCATGTTTAAGTGTGAAATTAGAACTGTTGGTAAGGCATGTTTAAGTATGAGGCATAGTCTAGTCAATGGACATATATTCTTTAATAGAATAAGGATAATACCTTCTTTAAGCAAGAGTTTCTGTAGTGAAAGACCAAAAAGAGTAATGGAATTTAGAAATTCAACTGGATAATCTTCTAGGTGTTCAGTATCAACAAAGTCAATATTTTTATAAATATGTATATCACTAGGTAAGGAAAAGACTAACATTATTAATAAGAAAAGTATCATCATTAAGTGGGGTAAGTATGACTCTATTAGATGCAACATAAGGGTCTGAAATATCCTATAAAGATGGGAAAACAAAATTAACAATAAAGGACATTATTGCCTGTGTGTAAGATAATACAATAGATTCTGAAAGCAAATTGGGTAAATTTACGTAATTATTACCATTTCCAATTTAAAAAAGCTAATCAGCTCATAAAAAGTTGTTTTCAATTAGTCTCATATTCCTTTTTAGTGGAAGTTGTCACAAATGTGACTTCGGATATCGAAAGCTACCTGTCAATTAATCCTTTCAGATATTCTTTCCTTACTGCCATGACAGCAAAAGGTCAATATTGTTGGTTCTTTTTATTAGTCCCTTTTGTTCAAGTGTTAGTAAATTGGGTTTAGCACCTGTACTTAGTTAGATGGACATAAAGTAGGAACTCCTATATATTTCTTGCTGAGCATACTTGGCCTAGCTTTTAGTTCTCTTTTGTTCTGTCTTGCATTGGCTTGACAAAAACCCTTATGTATTGAGAGGCAAATTAGACTTGCCAAATATCAATCTCAACATATAATATGATTCTCTTAGTTAACCAATAAAGTTAGACTTAAGACCCACTCTAATACCAAATATAAGCTCTTGAGTTTAGATTTCCTGAGAGATCACTCGGCTTAATACTATTTAAACCCAAGGACACTTAACCCCAAATATCCTAAGATCTTTAATTGATGGAAAGAGGGGGTGCACTCTTGTTCATGAGCCCTTTCCCTGTATATTTAAACTCTTATGAATTGTCTTTCAAATTATTTTTTTTAGTTGTTTACAAAAAGTAGCTAGTTGAGCAAAATTGCAATCTTTTGAAAGAAGAGATTGAAAGTTTGGAAAGAGTAAATTTCAAATTAAAGACTTCCTCAAATCTTGTTGTTAATACTGTTATGCCACAAATATCAATATTAGATCAACGTACACAACCAGTTAGAAATAGGAAAGCTATACAATATAAATCTTCCATTTTGAAAAATGTACAAAAGAAAATCTAGGTAGCAAATAAGTTGAAATGCATAGTTATAAAGACAAATTACATTAATGATATGGTTAAAGAGTTTATTGTTGTGACTGAGTTATCAAAAGGTATAATGTTAGAATCTATGAAAATTCATCCTATACCTATACAAAGGGAGAACAAGGAAAAAGTATATTTAACCTACAAACACATCTATCATCATATCCATCAGACAAATTTTATAGTTGCGGAGTTTAAGAAGTGTTTTTAAATTGATTTTAGTGTTCAGATTTATATTTATATTTTGGTCAAATTTACTTGGAAATATAGATTAAATCAAAATTTAAAAGATGAAGAGTGTTTTTTTTTTGGTCCTTTTTGTGCTTTTTGTGTTTGTCGTCCATGTGACCTTGCTCGATCCACGAGAATTTGCTGCTTTCTGTCCTGGTTTTCATTGCGTGTTTTCTTGTGACTTCATTGTGTTCTATGAAGGTCTGTGAGGATGTGACTTTCATTGTCAGGAATTTCTCCTGCTGGTGGTTCAAGATGATGTGTCAAGATTCTATAGAATATTTGAAAAAGAGGATATTCCAAAGAGTCTAGTGATGACAGCTTGGTGTGAGCCAGAGAGGCAGACCCAAAGCAGTGACACGGCAGTGCAAGGCAGTTGGGTCAGTACAATGTGCCCACATTGTTGGCAGGAGTGGATTAAATTGTTGGTTGAAGTTTAAGCCAAGCTGTTAGAAGAAGAGAAGCTTCACATTCCTTTGCAACTCTTGCAGTGTTGAGTCCAGGGTTCTGGCTTGGTGGCCATCTTGTTCATTTGGGATCTGCAAGAGGGGACTAGAGAGCAAATCACAAACAGTGTCATTGATTTCTATGGCAAGTGTGGAAGTATATCTGCTGCTTAGCACATCTTAAATTCCTCCGTGATATCCAGGGATGTGGTTCTGTGGAACATGCTGATAGCAGGCTTTAGCCACCAAGGCAATGCAGCCAAAGTGGTGGAGATGAGCTGCTAGAGGAGGGTGCTAAGCCGGATGAATTTACGTTCCTCTTGGTTATTGCAGCGTGCAGTGCTGTGAGATGGATCTGAGCAGGGCCAGAAGCTTTTCCAGGAGATGTGGAGGTATGGCGTAGCTCCAGGAAGAGTTGCCCAGTGTGATGCGAGCAGCCTGAATCAAGGGAGGTCCACTGTGAATTGCCAAGGGAGGATAGTGTTGTATTTCTCCTTTTTCACACCAGCTAATCGTTAGTTAAGCTGTGCCGATCTCTGGTTGGACATCCACAATTTTTTTATGAAAAACAGGCCTCAGATCGGATGGTTGCCAGAGGTTAGATAGATAAAAATAAAATAAAACAAACAGAACATTTGCGTATAGTTTTATACTAAGTACAAGAAAAAACAATTTCTCCTTGAGATTACAATTGGCATGACTATAGAGCCTGAACTTGGTTGTCTGTAAAGATGCTGGATTTCTTCAAATGATAAAGGCCTAGAACTGAGATGAAGAAGAGACTCTGTCTGTGGTCTGTCCATCCAGCAAGCTCGAAAGAAGGCTGGCCTCAATAAAGTCTTTAGGAGCAATCTCTTGGCAAAGCCGCTGAGCGTGGTGATGGACATATGCCTGTGATGCCATGCATAAGTGAAAGTTTGTTTGAAGGAAACGTAGTTTAAAGGTAGCTTAATCTCGAGGCCATGTTAACATGGCTCTAAGTCTGGTCTTCTAGGGTTTAAGAGATGGAGGGAGCGATGACGCAGGTATGCCGCGCTCTCGCGATCTTCGTTTCCAGATGTAATGCTTGGATTCAAGGCGCGCCGGCTCACCGCCGCATTGCGATCTCCCGGCGACGAGAATGGGCGGATCTTCGACGTGGACAAGGCCTACCTCGATCGGATGAGGATTTTGGAGCGGTTGCGGCAGCACTATCCGTCGGCTGCCAAGGAAGGAGAGGCGGACGGCGTTGAGTTTGGAAGCGATTTGGATTTTCGGGCGCCGTGCAAGGAGGAGAAGCGAGTTGAGACGATATTCACGAAGCCAAGGGAAGATCCTCCGGCCATTGTGAATCTTCGATGGGTGCAAGACATATGCAAAGAGTCTGGGGACGAGCTAGCCTTTGCAGTGTGTCGCGTTCTGGAGTCATCGGACTCTGGAGATCAGGTAACAAGAATGAATTTGGAAGCTCTCATGTTTTCTCTTGCTGTTTTTTTTTTTCTTTCTTCTCTTACAGATTGCCGGCTACTTGTTTGATCTTATGGGGGATAACGGATTTGAGCACATCCAAGTTTTGCTCCAGGTTTTTCCATCCATCTTTGTGATGGTCAGTTGTTTAAAGTTTTACTTCTTGCAGTGCAGGAAAGAGCTCGTGGAAGCGTTTCACAAGGGTCTGTCTCGTTTGAAATTGGAAAATCCTTCTCAATCAAACCAAGGACGTGTACCGAGCTATGGCACTCAGGTATTAAGTTTCTGCAGCGAACTTGAACTTACCTTTCATGGTTTCAGGTTAGTGTACAGACTAGTTTAGATCGCCAGATCGATAAACTGCGACGAAAAGAGGAAAAGAGACATGGAAAACGTGGGGAAGAATCGGAGCTCGACTGGACTGGTGGATTTTCTGCCGTAGTTGATGCTAGCGAGAGGCCTGATGAAGGGATAGAAGGTCTAGTTGGGAAAGGTGATGGTTTCACTGGCATGACCGGGGCATCCCTTCCACCGGGTTCTGTGAAAAAGGTTTTCAAAGGCTACGAAGAGGTGCAAGTACCACCCACACCAACATCGTCGTTGAAGCCTGGAGAATTCCTGGTACGGATAACATGGATTTTTCTCTGCTGAAAAGTTTCTGCTTTGGTGGACAGGTTAAAATTTCCGAGCTTGATGACATATCACAGGCAGCTTTCCAAGGGTACCAGACCCTCAATCGCATTCAAAGCCGGATCTTTCCAACAGCGTATAACAGCAACGAAAACATATTGGTACCCGAAAAACTCATTATGGTTCATGTATCCTCTTATACTTTGGCAGGTCTGTGCACCGACAGGAGCCGGAAAAACTAACATTGCCATGATCACGGTTCTACATGAGGTAAGTAAACTTTTATAGACTGTTTTGTCTATAGTCACATTCTATTTAGATAAGGAAACACTTTAAGTTTGGAGTTCTACAAAAAAGCGAGTTCAAGATCGTCTACATTGCTCCAATGAAGGTGATCAGAATGATTCGTCGTTATTTAGATTAATCTTCGCTTGTAAAGGCACTTGCAGCGGAAGTAACAGCAGCATTTGGTCGAAGGCTTGCACCACTGAATGTTGTTGTCAAGGAGCTTACAGGTGACATGCAGCTCACCAAGAGAGAGCTTGAAGAGACGCAGGTTCTTAAACTTGCCAGCAAACTTTTGATTCTGACTCGTTCCTTGGCAGATGATCGTAACCACACCGGAGAAGTGGGATGTGATCACACGAAAAACCAGTGATATGGCTCTCGCGACTCTTGTGAAGTTGCTTATTATTGACGAGGTGCATCTTCTAAACGATGATCGTGGAGCCGTCATTGAAGCACTTGTTGCGAGAACATTGAGACAGGTCTTACTTTGGTTTTCTTATTGTCACATTGTTTAATATACTAGAGAACAGGTCGAATCAAGTCAAAGCATGATCAGGATTGTTGGCCTCTCAGCAACTCTACCAAACTATATAGAGGTTCTTTTGCTTTTACAAATAAGTGATCTTGAGCTAAAGACTTTGTTTCTTAGGTGGCTAAGTTTTTGAGGGTGAGTCCCGAAACCGGGTTGTTCTACTTTGATGCAAGTTATCGTCCAGTGCCTCTGATGCAAAACTACGTGGGCGTCACTGAACCAAACTTTGCGCTACGCAATAGTATTATGAATGAAGTGTGCTACGGAAAGGTTCGGCAAGCAAATTTAGGAATCCATGCTGATAATAAACGTTGAATGTGTAGATATTGGAGGCGGTTCGTCACGATCAGCAAGCAATGGTCTTTGTGCATTCTCGGAAAGATACCGTGAAAACTGCTCGTATACTGGTACCAGCCCTTTCGTTTTGTTGTTTTTTTTTTTTCTTTTTTTGGTTTTTTAACCATTTACTCAAGGTTGATATAGCACAAAGAAATGGCGAGATAGGCCTTTTCTTGAATATGGATCATCCTCAGTATGGAATAATGAAGGTACTTTTCTGGCTGCATTATTTTATTGTTCTTGGTTTTTCTTTGTCGCAGAGAGAAGCTTCGAACTCAAAGAGCAAGGAGCTTTGGGAACTCTTCCAGTCCGGGTTTGGAGTTCATCACGCTGGGATGCTACGCTCTCAGAGAAACTTGGCAGAACGTTTTTTTTCAGAAGGGCTCTTGAAGGTATACCGTCAGTTGCGAGAATCTTGTCCTCAAGGGTCTGATATTGCAGATTTTGGTTTGTACTGCAACATTGGCCTGGGGTGTAAATCTACCAGCTCATACCGTCATTATCAAGGTAACAGCCATCTACATTAATGCTATCATTTTTGTTGTCTAACTCTTAAAATTGGAAACAGGGTACTCAACTATACGATCCAAAAGCTGGTGGTTGGCGAGAACTCGGCATTCTTGATGTCATGCAGGTATACAACGAACTTCTCTTGACTTGAGATTGAAATGGCTTTTTTAGATTTTTGGACGCGCAGGGCGTCCGCAGTTTGATTCAAGTGGAGAAGGAATTATTATTACTACCCATGACAAGCTTGCACATTATTTGCGATTGATGACGCACCAATTACCCATTGAGAGCCAAGTAAGATCAATGTTTACTTTCATACCTTTAGTTTTTCAACCTGCTTATCACTTGCAGTTTGTAAGCGCTTTGAAAGATAACTTGAACGCGGAAGTGGTTCTTGGAACTGTTACTAACGTTCGTGAAGCGTCAACTTGGCTCAGCTACACATATTTGTTCGTGCGAATGACGGCCAGCCCGCTAGCTTATGGATTGGAATGGAATGAGGTATGAGCCTTTTCTTACTTAACTTATTATTAAATGTAATGTGGTTCATAGGCCATGAATGATCCTCAACTTGTTGCGAAACGAAATGCTCTAATTGTAGATGCTGCTCGTGCGCTGAATAAGGCAAAAATGTTACGTTTTGATGAAAAAAGTGGCAACTTCTATGTCACGGACTTGGGCCGTGTTGCAAGCCATTTTTATCTTCAATACAGGAGTGTGGAAACTTACAACGAGATGCTTAAGCAGCATATGAGTGATAGCGAGGTACCTATTTTTGTTGTTTGTACAAATTGACGTTCTTCGTGCCTACGTTTGCAGCTTTTTAAGCTGGTCTCGCATTCATCTGAATTTGAAAACATTATGGTGAGGGAAGAAGAGCAACAAGAAATAGCTAAGCTTCTCCATACCTCTTGCCCTTTGGAAGCTTATGGTGGGGCTGAGAGCAAATATGGAAAAATCAACGTTCTTATACAAGTGAGTAATATGTAGCGGGTATGCACGCGATTACGTAATTGCTTTATTTTTCTCAGGTCTATATATCTCAAGGTTACTTGGATGGGTTTTCTCTTATTGTTGATAGTGCCTACATAAGTGCAAGCTTGGGACGCATTATGAGAGCGTTGTTTGAAATTTGCTTGCGGCGTGGCTGGTGTTCAATGTCGGCAATGATTCTAGAATATTGCAAGGCTGTAGACCACCGTATTTGGCCTCATCAGCATCCTTTGCGACAATTTCACGGAGTCCTTTCCCCCGAGGTTGGCTTGCTAGAATCGCTTTTGCTTCGGCTCTAAGTCTTTTCTGTCAGGTGCTGCGTAAACTGGAAGACCGCGGTGCTGACTTGGATAAACTTTATGACATGAATGAAAAAGAGATTGGCTCTTTGATCAGCAGTCCCTATGGGGGAAAGGTAAATGGCTCTTCAAGTAACAGCCTCCAACGTTATTCGATTTCAGCTGGTACGTCAATGTATGGATCACTTCCCGTTCATCAATCTGTCTGCAAACGTGAGTCCAATTACGCGGACTGTTCTTCAGGTAAATGAGCGTTTCTGTATGTAGCAAAATCTCAACTTTTTTCTTCGGTTGTAGGTCACCTTAACTATTACCGCGGATTTTACTTGGAAGGACAGGTTTCATGGGACGGCTTTAAGATGGTGGATTTGGGTGGAGGTATGTCGACCAAGTCTTTGGTAGCGAATTGAAGCTGGTTGTAACTGTAGGATTCGGATAACGAGCATATTTACCACTCGGAGCACTGGACATTGACCAAGAAAATGGTGGCGGAAGGAAGCCAGACAATTTCATTCACCATTCCCATTTTTGAGCCAATTCCCTCGCAGTATTACATTCGTACCATTTCGGACACGTGGTTACAAGCGTCCTACCTATATACACTCTCTTTTCAGCATCTTATCTTACCAGAGGTACGTTTCGTGTTTGCTAGCATGACTGTATATCACGCTCTTGTTCTCTACGCAGCTCCACCCTCCACACACCGAGCTACTAAACCTTCGACCATTGCCGGTGTCAGCCTTGAAAAACCAGAAATATGAAGAACGATACAAGTTTTCACATTTCAATCCTATCCAAACGCAGGTACTGTCATCCATTTAAGGAGTTACCGGTGACTCAATGTCGTTTGCAGGCTTTTCACACTTTGTACCAAACTGATCATAATGTTCTGCTGGGCGCTCCAACTGGGAGTGGAAAAACAATATCCTCAGAGCTTGCCATGCTTCGCCTTTTTAACACACAACCAGATATGAAGGTAACATCTTTCTGTTTTTAGAGATGTCGTAGCTAAGAACTGTGCACTTCAGGTCATATACATTGCTCCTTTAAAGGCTCTTGTACGGGAAAGAGTTGACGACTGGAAGAAAAGTCTGGTACCCACGCTTGGAAAGAAGCTGGTATGTCAATTTTCCAGTAGTTTTTATGACGATTCAACTGTGTTGTAGGTGGAATTAACGGGCGATTTTACTCCGGATTTACTTGCGTTGCTTGAAGCAGATATCATCATTTCAACTCCTGAAAAATGGGACGGTATTAGTCGTAGTTGGCACAACAGAAGCTACGTTACAAAGGTCGGCCTGATGATCATTGACGAAATACATTTGCTAGGCGCAGACAGAGGTCCGATCCTTGAGGTAGTGGAAGTCTCTTTTGATAGTAAAGTTGTCAGGAAATAACGTAATTGGTATGCAGGTTATAGTATCCCGGATGCGCTATATTTCTTCTCAAACCGCTCGTCATGTTCGATTTGTTGGCCTGTCAACGGCCCTTGCGAATGCAAAGTGAGTCTTAGGCATGCAAGACTCACGTTTAATATTTTGTTTCAGGGATTTGGGAGACTGGCTGGGCATTGAAAATGTTGGACTGTATAATTTCAAGCCAAGCGTTCGCCCAGTACCACTAGAAGTTCATATACAGGTAAATTAAACAAAACATGTACTGCTACTGCAACGCTTTGCTGCTTCCTACAGGGATATCCTGGGAAGTTTTACTGCCCTCGAATGAATAGCATGAACAAACCAACTTACGCTGCTATCAGAACACACTCGCCTTTGAAGCCGGTTTTGATATTTGTCTCTTCTCGTCGTCAAACTCGACTTACTGCCTTCGATCTCATTCAGGTATGCCATTTAGCTTTTGTTCGATGGCATTTTGTAATTTCATTGTACCAGTTCGCAGCCCAAGACGAACAGCCACGCCAGTTTTTGCAAATGAATGAAGAGGACAACAGCATGATTCTGTACAAGGTTGTGGATAGTAGTCTAAAGCACACATTGCAGTTTGGGATCGGGTTGCACCATGCTGGTCTCTGTGACAGTGACAGAACTCTAGTTGAGGAGCTCTTTTACAACAACAAAATTCAGGTAAACACTTTTTCGTTTTTACGATGGTCGATATACCTTTTGTTTTCTGAACAGGTTTTAGTTTGCACGAGCACTTTAGCTTGGGGAATCAATCTCCCAGCACATCTAGTTGTAATCAAGGTATGCGTTTGCTACTTGATTGTTGTCTTGAATTGGGAAATCTTTTTTGTGTAGGGGACCGAGTATTTTGATGGAAAGTCTAAACGCTACATTGATTATCCTATCACGGATGTATTGCAAATGATGGGCCGGGCAGGACGGCCCCAGTTCGATCAACACGGAAAGGCTGTAATATTGGTTCATGAACCGAAGAAAAGCTTCTACAAGAAGGTTTGATAGCTCAACGACGTTGGACCGATCCATCTTAACGTTCTGAACGGTGGCAGTTTTTATATGAACCTTTTCCAGTTGAAAGCAGCTTGGTTCACCACCTTCATAATCACTTGAACGCAGAGATAGCTGCTGGAACAATTGCAACAAAGCAAGATGCTCTTTACTATTTGACATGGACGTATCTGTACCGGCGGCTGGTTATGAATCCAAGCTACTACGGTTTGGAAGACACAGCAGCTGAGTCCGTCAATCATTTCTTGTCAAGGTGATGTTTTCTGCCGATGCTCTCTTAACATTGACTGCTTTGCTCTCTTTTAGTCTTGTAAATGGCACACTTGAAGCACTAGATGACGCTGGGTGCATCAAAGTGAGCGAAGACAACGTAGAGATACAGATGCCGGGACTCATTGCTTCAAAATACTATCTTCACTACACAACAGTAGCACTTTTCAGCTCAAACGTACACTCTGAGAGTTCATTGGAGGTACGATCGTTGAAAAGGTAGACCTGTGGCTGATTGATCTTTGTGAGCAGGAGCTATTACAGCTGCTTTCATCTGCTGCGGAGTATGACGAGCTTCCTGTCCGGCATAACGAGGTACAGCCGCTTCGGGTTTTCGTTTACTGACCAGCACAACCTTCCAGGAAAACCTGAATGCGATTCTTGCGCAGCAAGCACGAATGCGTGTGGACAATAAGCTGCTAGATGACCCTCATGTGAAGGCCAACTTGCTGTTTCAGGTAAAACAGAGAACGACTAGCTCGTGAATCCAGCGCTGAAGTTTCATTTTATCAGGCTCATTTCTCACGACTGGAGCTGCCAATTTCTGACTACGTGACAGACACGAAGTCAGTGCTGGACCAAAGCATACGTATACTTCAAGCGATGGTGGATGCTGCGGCCAATGGAGGATGGCTGAGAACGACCATTCGGGCTATGCAACTCTTGCAGATGATTATGCAGGTAGAGCTGATGATTTCATTGCGATGTTATTATAATTCGCGTCTCTGACAGGGAACATGGTCTGATCATTCGCCTTTGCTCATGCTGCCAAACACAACCACGGAGCTCTTGCCTTCGCTGCCATTCGCTACGTTGGACGAGTTCCTGTCCTTGCCGTCACAACGCTTGCGCAAGCTGTTCGAGCGCTTTATGTCTCAGTCCCAAGTTCACGAAGTCATACAGGTGATTATCTCCACGCTTGACGGGTGGGTTCTTGTTTGTGACTTTGGTCCTTGTTGCATTGCCAGGCATGGAATTTTCTTCCACGAATCGATCTTACGTGGAGGATGCGAGATCAAAGGCTGAGTGAGGGGGACAAGTTCACGTCGTTCGCAATAGACATCGAAGTCAAGTCCAACAACACAAGGAGAAGCAGCACTCGAGCTTTCCTGCCTCGATACTCGAAAGTGAGTCTCGCAGTTTCGATTGAGTAACACTTTTTACATTTTCCTCTTGTGCTTGGTTTTTAGTCCAAGGAAGAGGGATGGTGGATCGTTGTAGGAAGCACAAGTACTTGGGAGCTCTTCGCCATGAGGCGCGTGAGCATCAAAGACAAGCGTCTCAGCACAAGCGTTGCAGTGCCAAGAGTTCCTGCGGGAACACAGGTAAAGAGGATCATGATGAAATTTTTCCTGGATTGATTCTCTTGTTTGTTTTCGTGATTCCAGGAGATAGCGCTGTTCCTCGTCTCAGATTGCTACGTTGGCCTCGATCAAACTCATACCATCCCGGTTTAGTCCAATCTCTCTTTCGTGCTTTCATTCCACACGAACCAAGTGCTAGAAATCAGAGCAAATGGCGATCTCTGCGCGGACGAGTTTGGCGTTCTGACCCGATCCGATACAACTGGGATCGATCGATCGAACGACGATCGACGAGAAGATGGTCTCAATAGTATAACACCAAGCTCTTCAATCTGCTCGTCCGCCTCATATGAATCAAGTTCTTTTGTTCTTTCGCCATTACGTTTTAAGCTTGTTGTTTCTACTAACATTCGAATGCTGTCATTTTTTGCGCGATATATACCGTCACTGTGCCTTCTTCTCCCGCCCCACGCAGCTTGGCCGCCTCCCATTGGCCAAGAGCAAACATCCGAAAAATTTCTCACGCAACCATGGCTACTGACCCTGGCCCGGGCCTGGGATCCAACGGCCGGCAAGCCTCCCCGCTATCGCTTTATATGTATAGATGGCTAGCCACTTTTCTATCCTTGTCCTACCAGTGTCAACACAATCTCTTGCCTATTGTGGAGTACATGCTATGTGGCTTGAGTAGTCAAAGGCGCCAAGTTTTCTTCCACTTCCCAGTAACCAAGCAAGGACAACATTAAGATCATTCTAAAAACTTTTCAACTGCTCGTACCTCTAGCTGATCACC
>NW_003314309.1:894947-1001737 GCF_000143415.4 Selaginella moellendorffii
CGCGCTGTACATCGGCTCGATCATCATCGGCCTTGCCACCGGAGGCCAGTGGGCCGTGCTGTCGACCATCATCGCGGCGATCTTCGGGCTCAAGCTCTATGGAGTTCTCCATCCCAAACGTTGCAAAGGAATGTTGGAAGTTGCCGGTGTGTTCTACTCTTGTCCGGGCCACGGTGCCAAGTGCTGAAACGTTCTTTGTCATGGGCGACACATGTTTCTTTGGGTGGAGCTTTCACCTTGGATCGAGTTAGGAAACGAAGGACCTACGACAACTTCTACTTTGTTGCTCTTGATTGACACAGAAAAGAATCAGAACAAAAGCACAAAAACAGAAGGAAAAGATGAACTCACAAGAGGTTGTCGAGGATTGGCACGGAGTAGTACATTTTAATCGCGTAAAGACTCCAGTGCTCCGCCTTGGGCGCCGGCCAAACGGTAGGTCGCCACGTCCGTGTTAGATCGAGAGACCTCCCCGCGTGAACCAAAGCTGATGGCCGAGTCCTCACCTTGCGACTCCACTCCACTCCCGCGGCTTCGTTCCTCTCCAGCTCCTCCATCAATTGCCTCACCGGCCTCATTGCAAACCAGTATAACTCGACCATGCACGTCCCCCATACCCATTGGCAGCATCTGTTGCCAAAACCAGTCAGAAACTCTCTCAGATCCGGACATGAAAGAACTTTGTCACTCAAAAGTTCTTTATTTTGTTTTTGAAACAAAAGTTTACTTAGTACCGAAGTAATTCAACCGAGGCTTCATTTAGACTAGGTAGTCAAACGAGATTTTGCCATCCCAATTTTTCATTTCCAACTCGAAATCCGTTCGGACGTCCGATGTCTCCACCATGGTTACTTTAGCTCTGGTCTTGTTCCCACTCGGAAAAAGCTGTACTGAAAGGAAAACCACACACCCGTGTTCTGGAACGACTAATATTGGCGAGTCTTCCGTTGTGACATTAATCACAAACACTTGAGCAGAATGCTGCTTGGCATACCGCTCGGCTTTCGATACGTAACCTTCCACATCATCGTTGACAACCAACTCACAGCCAAACTTGGAAAAGTTGTCGTTGTTCCGGACTAGGATGTCAAGCCGCTCCTGCAGCCGAGCTCAGAAATCAGAGAGCCTCAAAACAAAACAAAGATGCTTACCTGCGTGTCTCTTTTGTCAAGATACTCCGCAGCTATCTTAGCTTTAGGGACGAGCTTCGCATCAACCAAGGGGTACGCTTGCGTCAAAACAGCCTTTATCCTGGTGAACAACATGAATTGGTAAGAATACTTGGATAACTCCCCTGTCCGTTTTATACACTCTGGCCTGCACAATGCCTCCCCATCCAAAGTTCTAATTGCCTGGAAAACAACCCACAGAGGATCAACGCGCAACGCCTGTGCAGGAGGGTCCACCGAACCGCTCGTGATAACACATCTTCGCAATATAATACTCCGTAGCATTGGTGAAGAAATCCGCACGTCATAACCATCCGGTTTTGCCTCCTGTGCGATTAATACACCTTGAGCAATGAGATTCCGCAGCTCCAGTATCACCATCTGATCATTGCAGTGACGCTTGTCTTCTTTAAGGAACGACAGGAGCAGATCAAAGTCACGGCCAGTTGCACCCTTCTTGAAAGCGGACAGAATCTTAGAGTAAGTTTGCTGTCCAAAAACATAAGTCGAAAGATGAAACGAGTCAGTTGCCTCAATCCACTGTCTGCTAGTCCACAGCTCCCTGTCCACCAAGTAGTCCAAGCATGAACCGACTATCCCTTTGTGACCGCCTGTCAATTCTATGACCGACGTAGCAATCCGCTCAATCTCAATCTGTACTCCTTGGAGGTCGGCTTGTGCCTGCTGCAGCAGGTTCTCAACATCGCCTACTAAGAACCTCACTGGCTCCGAAAGGAAACTGTACGAGAAAGGCGAATACAGGCTGGGCGCACTACTCGGTACATAGACCCTGTTTAGCTCCGCTGCATCTTCAGGCCGCCTCAAGTATTGAGCTTCAAGAAGATCCTTGACAGTCTCAACACCAACCAGAAGGACACCGTTGAAGTTGTAGTCGTCATCGTCTCTAATCCCTTTGAGAGTGCTGAAGAAATCGTCAAGGCAATCCGGAGAGGCTGAGAGCAACGCGTCGGCTTCATCTATAATGAGTGTAACCTTGATCGGCAGGTTCTTCACAAGAAACAACGACCTGAAGCTCCAATCTGTGCATTCTTCGCCTGTAAGCCTAGCCGGGAACAAATCAGCACATTTTCCATGAAGATGGTCGCAAAGCGCAGCCCAGAACCTGTTCCTGCTCCAGCTTTTATCCACTGACACCTTGTCCAAATACACCACACAGATATCTGGATCAAGTGATAACTCCCTCTTCACAGCCATTGCCATGGTGCTCTTCCCGCTTTGTCGTGCGCCACATAGAACACAATACTTGCCGTGCTTCAGCTTGTCCACAAGCTGAGTAACATCAGGGGGTACGTAGTAGTGTTTCTGGGGATCCGTAATACCTCCTACGGCAAAGGTTCGCTTCGGAGCGGTATCTGGTTTGCGCACTAGTGTGAAAACGTACCTATGCCCGAGGAGCAGCTCAGTTTGCCTGCTTACTATGAAGGATCCAGTGGTATCCTCGATCGCTATGTCCTTGGCTGGCCGGTCCAGCTTGTGAGCCATGAAATCGATCACTTCTCCCGCAGTGATACCGTAAGAGAATCGCCATGGGCGGCCGAACCCAATTACCTGCACTGACTCCGCTACATCAGCGCGTCGCTTACTAGAGTCCATGATAAGGGTTCGATTCCTCTTGTAAGAGAATATTCGTGGAATTCTCGTATTGAGGGAATATTCGTGATTCCCTCTTAGGTCAAATTATTCAGTTAGCAGCGGCTGGCATTCCAGAGTACATTCATGATTTCCTATCCCAAATATGGAGCAGGATCACGTCCCACTCTGAAAAAGAAAGATGGCACCCTCATCTTCCTTAACCTATTTCCAGTCATGGAAAACTCAAGATGCAATTTTACTCCATGGAAAAGGATCTCTGGAGTGTGCTCTAGAGCAGCATCAAGCCAGAGGACGATGTGGATGAAAAAGGAGTGGGACACCAAGAACAAAAAAGCGTTAGGGGTCTTGGGATGAGGCCTCGGAAAGAAATATCAAAGCTACCTTGACATCAACAAGATGACAAAGGAAAACTAGGATGCTGTGTGTGTGATCCTTGGTACAACAACCAGAGCAAGATTGTTGGAACTCAAACTACAGCTGAACAGCCATAAACAGAGGGAGACAGAATCTGTAAGTGATTTTGCCAGTGCTCTTGTCAACATTGCCAAGCAGATCGGTGCAGTTCAAATGAAGTAAAATTGCATTTGAGTTTCCATGACTGGAAATCTTTGCCATCATACACTTCCAAGGTTAAGGAAGATGAGAGTGCCATGTTTCTTTCATAGATTCTGTCTCCCCCTGGTTACGACTGTTCAGCTGTAGTTTGAGTTCCAACAATCTTGCTCTAATTGTTGTACCAAGGATCACACACACAGCATCCCAGTTTTCCTTCGCCATCTTGTTGATGTCAAGGTAGCTTCAATATTTCTTTACTGATGATGATGAGTTCGATAATGATGAGTTGATCACAGCTTTCTTCAAGGGGCTTAGCAGACCAATGCAACTCGCACATTTAAGTTCCAGTAACACTTTCGGCCAGATCATAGCCAACCTCATAGTGTTAGAGGGCTTTCACAAGTCAGGGCAAGCAAGCTCAAATGAGAAAGAATTGGCACTCTTCGCAGGAAAGGGGAAACGATTTGTCACAGTGAGACCAAGACCAACGAACGATTAGGGCGAGAGCAGCAAACCAGAAAAGTTCAAGATGAAAAAGAAGAATGATTGCTGTAACATTTGCAAGAAACCAGGGCACTGGATACAAGATTGCCAAGAAAGCCAAGAAAGCTAAGGAGGCACAAAAAGCTGAGGCAAAGAGAGTGGCGGCAAGAAAGAACATGTTGGCCAACTTTGCTAGGACAGCAGAAAGTAGCAAGGATGACGACCAGGAGGACATGAACAACCATGGCAGCTTGTTCATGGCCCCTAGTATCCAGCAGGTTGCAAAGAATACTCTTGGCACAAGAGCAAAAGTGGTATACCTTGATTCTGGGGCAAATAAACACCATGTGATGAAGGTTCCAGGAAATAAGTGAATTTTTCTTGGCGACAATCACTCATACAAGGTGGAGGGTGTTGGGACAATTGAGATTAAACTGCCAACAAGATAGATCACCAGCGTGAAGAATGTTTACTATGTTCCTGGAGTAAACAAGATGCTCTTCTTGGTGGGAAAGATTGCTGATCACGATCTAGAGATCACATTCACAAAGAGGATGAGTGCAATCACAGACGTGAATGGAAATGGAATAGCTTGTGGTAGAAGACATGTCGGTCTTTATCAGCTTAGTGCCGAGGTGGTGCAGCCAATCAAAGCTCTCTTTGCTGGGATGAAAAAAGCAATGGACCTCCAGACATGGCACATGAGGCTCATGCCACACCAATCTATTGGACATCAAAGAATTAGCAGCAAAAGAGATGGTAAAAGGTTTAAGCATCACCTCATTAAGTGCAATGAAATTTTGCAAGTCATGTGCACTTGGTAAACACCATTAGCTCCTTTTTCCACAGATAGCCACTAATTGTGCTAAAGGACCTCTAGCACTAATTCATTCTGATCTCTTTGGCAATAAGAAGTTATACTTTGTGACCTTCATAGACGACTACTCACAAACCATAGCAATGAAGTTCCTCTAGCTTAAATCAGAAGCCTTCCAGGAATACAAGGCTCAGGTGGAGTTGCAGACAGGAAAGAAAATCAAAATGCTAAATGATGAAGGCAAGGAGTATACATTCAAGGAATTTGCCAGTTTTTGTATTTCCTTTGGAATACAGCAGCAATTTTCAATCCCTGACACAACGGTGTAGCAGAGCGAATGAATCACACACTCCAGGAGGCAGCACGAACTCTCTTGCGAGACTCTGGCTTGGTTGCAATTGTTCCAGCGGCTATCTCTGTGGTTGAAAAGGTTTATATCACAGTTCAGAACATCGATGCAACGATTTAACGTGTGGTTACATCCTAATAGCGTTCAGCAAGAGTCCGGCAAAGGACTGCAGCAGGACACAGGTACTACATGCACGAAGTGTACACAGACCACTTCTCCAGGAAGAATGTCTATGTGGCTTGAGTAGTCAAAGGTGCCAGCTTTTTTCCACTCCCTCAACCCTCAATAGGCAAGAGATTGTGTTGAAACTGGTAGGACAAGGATAGAAAAGTGGCTAGCCATAACATTGATAAAGTATGCTGCCGTTGTGATGGCCTCGCACCAAAACGATCTGTACCAGCTAGTATTTTGAAGCAATGAGTCCCGGCATCTGTAACTCTATGTTGTCTTCACTCCCAGCATCAGCTAGTGCTTCAGGTGTGCCATTCACAAGAGCTAAAGGGAGCGAAGCAGTCAGCGTTAAGAGAGAATAGACAGAAAGCTTTACCTTGACAAGAAGTGATTGATGGACGCAGCGGTTGTGTCTTCCAATTGGTTAAGTGCATGCATGAGATAGCTAGTTCTTTCGTGATGTACCCGTTTCTTTCTCCTTGGGCTGCTCCAGTGGTGATGGTCAAGAAATCTTCATTACACAGCAGTGGCACTTTTCAGCTCAAACATACACTCTGATAGTTCGTTGGAGGTACGATCGCTGAGAAGGTCGACTTCTGACTGATTGATCTTTGTGCACAGGAGCTATTACAGCTGCTTTCATCTGCTGCGGAGTATGACGAGCTTCCTGTCCGGCATAACGAGGTACAGCCGCTTAGAGTCTCCGTTTACTGACCAGCACGCAATTCTTGCGCAGCAAGCACGAATGCCTGTGGACAATAAGCTGCTAGATGACCCTCATGTGAAGGCATCTTGTTGTTTCAGGTATAAAAGAAATTCTAAGTCGTGAATCCAGCGCTGAAATTTAATTGTACCAGGCTCATTTCCCACCACTGGAGCTACCAATTTCTGACTACGTGACAGACACGAAGTCAGTGCTGGACCAAAGCATACGTATACTTCAAGCGATGGTGGATGCTGCTGCCAATGGAGGATGGCTCAGAACGACCATTCGGACTGTGCAACTCCTGCAGATGATTATGCAGGTAGAGCTGATGATTTCATTGCAATGTTATTATAATTCGCGTCTTTGGCAAGGAACTTGGTCTGATCATTCGCCCACAGAGCTTTTGCCTTCGCTGTCCAAGCTGTTCGAGCGCTTTATGCCTCAGTCCAAGTTCATGAAGTCATACAGGTGATTATCTCCACGCTTGACGGATGGTTTGACTTTTGTCCTTCTTGCATTGTCAGGCATGGAATTTTCTTCCACGAATCGATCCTTCGTGGAGGATGCGAGATCAAAGGCTGAGTGAGGGGGACAAGTTCATGTCGTTCGCACTGGACATCGAAGTCACGTCGAAAAGCAGCACTCGATCTTTCCTGCCTCAATACTCGAAGGTGAGATACAGTTTTGATGAATAACTCTCATTGAAAGGTATGAGTTTGATCTAGGCCGCCGTAGAAATCTATCTCCTGGAATCACGAAAACAAACTAGGGAATCAATCCGCTTGGTTTGTAGTTCAAGGAAGAGGGATGGTGGATCGTTGTAGGAATCACAAGCACTTGGGAGCTGTTCGCCATGAGGCGCGTGAGCATTCCACACAAACCAAGTGCTAGAAATTACCTTAGAACATTTTTGCTGGCTTTGATACAAATCCAAGTGAAGAGGCGCTCTCTATGGAAATGGTAAACACGCTCGCAAGCTATAGAATATGCCAAAAGGTACCCTAGAATATGCGAGAAGATACTCTTTACTAGAACGATGTTACAGCAGAAACTATCTCACTCTGCCTCTCTCCTTCTCGTCGATTGTAGATCGGTCGATCGAGATCGATCTATCGCTCGATCGCTGCACTAGTTGTGGAGCCTGATGCGCCGGTGGTGCATCGGATCGGGGCCGGACGGGATCGCGCGCTCCAAGACGCCAAACTTGTCCGCGCAGGGATCGCTGCCGCCCCATTTGCGCCCTCCCACCGCCATCGCCACCCCGCGCTGCTGCATGCAAGACACAAAGCCTCTGGATTGAGTCGCGAAATCGAAAGAAACCAATCGATGGATCGATCTTTCAAGAAATCGATCGAAAGAACAAGAAAGAATCGAGATTTCAAGGAAGAACAACGTCGAGAGGAAAAAGGAACACCTTCGCTGCTGCTGCTGCTGGGACCGCCTCCGATAGCCGCGAATCGGCGTCGCCGATCGAGACGAGCATTGTGAGGAGAAGCATCGCCACGAGAATCGCCGCGAGGATCAAGGCGGCGAGGCGACGAGGAGCTGGAGGAGGAGGAGGAGGAGGAGATCCAAGAGGAAGAAGGGACGCCATTGCGATGGAGCTCTGCCGCTCTGGAAGAATCGAGCGATCGCTCTCTCCTCTTTCTCTCGCGCGGCCGCTCTCTAGCTAACGAGAAAAAAAACGAAACAAACGAACAAACGAGAAGGGGAGAAACCTCGCATTTTATACTCCAGCAAAGATCTCAGTGAATCACTGCGGCGGTGGATTTTCCCCCGAGTAAAAGTAATTCTCCAAGCAAGCTTACCCGGCGTACGTGGCTGCTATCCAGCCATCCACGCAGGGATTCTCACGCCTTTGCACGGCAGGGATATCCCCTTTTTTAGCTGTCGTCCAGAGAGATGTAAACTTTGGGCCTGGAGAAACGCTTGATCGCGTCCTCTGTTTCTCGGAGCTGCGTGTCCATGTCGATCTTGGAGCGCAGCAAGCTGGGAGTTTCGATCACCAGCGGAAGACCTCGGAGCTTGTTCTCCAGATCAACTTTGTCTGGCGGTGATCATGCAAGGATCAAGACGACGAAGATCGCAAAGAGAAACTTACTTTCTTCGAGCGTCTTTAACACCTCTTGCTTCTCCTCGTCGGGCATCAGCACAAATCCTGGAGGCAAGCTTTTAGCCTCCTCTTCCAGCAACCTGTGATCGATCAGCGTAAACTTCGTATACAGGATAGAGTTTGATGTTCTTACTTGCGTTCCGCATCGAAAGCCAGCTCCATCTTTCTCCGAATCAAACTATGGATAGAAACCATGCACGCTGTGACAAATCCTCCAAAAGAGAAAAGGAAAGAACTCACTATGCTGGTATTTTGCCGAAGCTTTCCTTGTTCTTGTTGCCATTGTTCTTTTGCTCCGGTGTCTCGTGCTTTTGTTTTTGCTTGGAAGGTGGCCGTCGAACGCCAGCCTCCTTGAAGTTCTTGGAGAGAAAGTCCGTCTCTCCAGATCTTACGCTAGCACGCGGAGGATGATCCTATCATCCAAACAATGTCAGAAAACTTCGCTACCACTGAGCGAAAAGACGAAGAAAAATCTCGAGCTTGATGCTTACCACTTACCAGCCTGATTCTTGGAGGCTTCACAGGTGGTGGCTCCGGATCACTCGCAATCTAGATCAAAGAAACTAGTAAGAATCCACGAAAGCACAAGAAAGAAAAAGAGTGAATTCACGGACCTGTTTCATCGCGTGACTTCTAGCACTTAGTTCCGAGATGATCGCTCTGTTGTCCCTCCGATGGTCATGAGGTCTGATTCCCATGCGCTGCATCATATCTCTGCAAAGACGGGAAATTTCAATCCACGAGGAAGAAAAAAGGAAATCACCCAAGAGAAGAGCCACGCAGCTAGAAAATTTGTTCGTTATACTTTTCGTTAAGTTGTTCTTCGAACTCCACCAATCCAAAATTTCTCTGCTATCCTTGCCTGATTCCTCGCGTCGGATAGAGCAAGCTCGTGATCTGCGAGCTGTCGACATGGCTAGGCATTGGAATTCTCCTGCTCTTGAATTTCGGGAGGCCGTTAGGGTCTTCGAGGATCTGGAAGAAGAAATTCCACCGCATTGTCAGAAATCTCCAGAAAGGAGCGAAGAAAACGAGATAATCTGCGATGATCGGTCGGAAATTTCAAGCAAACGATCGATAGAGCAAGGAAGAGCAGCTAGAAGATCGATCTGACCGATCCGAGAGCCACTCGCGCAAGAGAAGGCAGCTACCAGGATGGATTGATCGAGATCTCACCGAGGACGCCGCGGATGATACCCCATCCTTGAAGACGCTCTCATCGTCCTCGCTCATTTCAAAGAAAAGGAAAGCGCCAAGATTAGGGCGACGTAGGGTAAATGGTCTAAAACCCTAGAAGAGGCAGGCGAGAAGCGCGAGAGGGGCGAGCTAAACGGCGCCATGGCGGACGACGACAGCAAGGACATTGCCACAGAGGTAAGCGAGCTGGACTGTTGTCTCCACAGCGCGATTGTGTGTTGGAATCGATTGGAGTGATTCCAACCGGAATGCGCTCTTCCAGATTGGACCCTTTGATCCTACCAAGAAGAAGAAGAAGAAGAAGGTCCGGATGGCGGAGGACGAGGATGGCGATGGCGTGGAGAAGCTAACGGAGAAGGTTGAGAGTCTCTCAGGTGAAATCTACGCACGTTTTCTTCTTTTTGCTCCGTTTTTTTCTTGACGAGATTGATGGCTGCAGTGTCTGTGTCTTCTTCTGTGGATAACTCCGCCGAGACTGTCTTTGCCGGGAAGAAGAAGAAGAAAAAGAAGGTACTTTCCATCTGTGTTCTTTTGTTGGAGCTTCTGTTGTTTTCTCTAGCCTGTGGAAGCTGATGTCGCGGAAGAGGAAAACTTGGATGCTGCCGAGACTAATGGTACGTCTGATGCATATGACTGACAGAGTTCAAGCTTTTTCTTTCTCCCTTTGATAGGACTCGAAGAAGGCGAAGACGAGGAAGGAGAAGGCATTGTGCTGGGACCGCGATATCCTTGGGAAGGAACAGACCGAGAATACTTTTATGAAGAGGTAAGAATCTGCATTTTCTCAACCAAATACGAATCCATGTCTCTTTTTTTCAGCTGCTGGGACGTGTGTTTAACATTCTCCACGAGAACAATCCCGAGCTCGCTGGGGAGAAGAGGAGGACGATCATGCGGCCTCCACAGGTGCTCCGAGAGGGTACGAAGAAGACGGTGTTTGTCAACTTCATGGATCTCTGCAAGATGTAAGCTTGGTCATACCATGTCACGGAGAGTTGTATTTCTAACTTTCTTCTTTCTTTCTTGCAGAATGCACCGACAACCCGAGCATGTCATGGCTTTTCTCCTCGCCGAGCTGGGAACGAGCGGCTCGCTCGACGGACAGCAGCGACTTGTTGTCAAGGGCCGATTCGTGCCGAAGAACTTTGAGGGGATTTTGCGTCGATACGTGAGTAAGTTCTCAATCTCTTTTCATTTCCTTCGTTTCGTTTATCTAGGAGAAATCATTTCTTTATCGATCGCAGATGAATACGTTATGTGCAATGGCTGCAAGAGCCCCGACACTATTCTTTCGAAAGAAAACCGGCTCTTTTTTCTACGATGCGAGCAAGTAAGCATCGATCAAAGTCGTGATTCTAATTCTCTTTGTTCTTTTGTTGTTTTAGTGTGGGAGCTCTCGCTCGGTTGCTCCTATCAAAGCTGGATTCGTTGCTAGAGTGGGGAGGAGAAAGGTCACCACGGCTTAAACTTAGAATGAAAGAGTGTATCGTTTGTCTGGACACGTCCTTTCGTGGAATGGAATATGCCTGTCTTGGTCTTGAGAATATTCACCGAGTATCGCCATTTTAGGGCTTCCTTGTTTTCCAGTGGAGCCAGCATTCTCTTCTCGGCGATAGCGGTGATCGGAGTGGAGGAGTGGAGGAGCGGCGAAATCTCTGTAAGGCGATGGTTTAGGTGTAGGAATTGCGATGCGATCTGGCGATCGCGTTCGTCGTAAGGTGCAGAGAATGCGAGGTTTCAAGCTAGAGTCGTAGGAATGTAGCTAGGTCAGGGATTTTTGATGGAGGAATTCGGTGTGGTGATTATGGATCGAGGCAGGATAAATTCGAGTTTGTGGAGATCTTGCCAGAGGGAGGTGGGGGAGCTTCGTCGCAGATCGAGATGCCTAGCGATGAATTTAAGCTGGTGGTGATGGATGCCAAGGTGCCGGGGAAGGGGAAGAACAATGGCAAAGCAAGCGAGCCCGATTCAGGTAAGCGAAAGAAGAAAAATTCCTGCGATTGAGTTTTTTCTTCTTGTGTTCTAGAACGAGTCCAAGTTACGGTGAGAGTGAGGCCTCCTACGAAAGCTGAAGAGACCAAGGAAGATGGAGTTCCTTTTATTTTCTTGGACACTGAGAAGAATGCTGTAATTGTGAGGCGAAAGTAAGGCTTTCCATTTTGTTTTTCCTTCACTTCGTTGGGCTAAGAATGTCTACTTTGCAGGGGGAGTTTTGTGGATTTCACGGAGTTTAAGTTCGATGCTGTTTTGCCTCCAAGTGCGACGCAAGCTGATGTCTACAATGTCTCTGCTCAAGCTGTAATTCAGGTTCGTCATGGGATTCCTGTTTTGTCTTTCATAACCGGTGCCTTTGAAGGATGTTCTTGATGGATACAATGGCACAATTATGGCTTATGGCCAAACAGGAGCTGGAAAGACGTACACACTCTCGGACATGGTTTTTGACGACGTTGGTGGAACTTCGATTGAAGGTATGTCTTCCAGCTTTAACCGTATTTGGTTTCTTATAGAGGTTCTTTCCATTCCACAGGAATTATACCTCGTTCCGCAGCCGATATATACATCAGAGCTGAAAGAGACAAAGACCATGAGTACCGAATCTCTATGTCATATATCCAGATCTATATGGAAATGGTAAGGTCGTTGCTTTTGAGTGGCTGCAGGCGGTGATAACGTTGTTTTGATTTATTCAGATTCAAGATCTCCTCCGTCCTGAAAATTCCAACCTCAGCATTCGCGAGACTGAGGCAGGAGGTATTTTTGTCGCAGGCATAGAAGAGGTGCAAGTAAAATCTATCGAGGACGTGATGAAGCTCTTGATGATCGGTGATCGAAATCGACGCTTTGCCTTCACAAGATTGGTTCGTCTCTTCGTTCCGATTATTCATTCATAACAAAGCAAGGGACGAATCCATTCCAGAGAACGGCTAACAATCGGCTTCATGTATAACTAATGTGGATACAAGTGCCTGAACTACAGAATGCCCATTCGTCCCGCAGCCATACGATTGCGATGCTTACTGTTGAGAAGAAGGCGGTAAATCCTTTGGACGCTAAATCCTCAGCTGACAAGAAGAAACGAACTCCCAACTCTCAGCCTGGAATTTCTGAGAAGTAAGTCTTCTTTTTACATTCTTTCATTCGGTTTATATTTCTCTTTGCCTTTGTTCTCCAGGGTCCTTGTCGGCAAGCTTTTTCTTGTTGATCTTGCTGGGTCAGAAAGGTTGAAAAAGAGCGGTACGATTCTTATAAAAATTCCTCTCGTATAACGTTGCTGACACGATTTCACAGGCTCGGAGGGCCTTCGAGCATCTGAAGCTATGAGCGTCAACATGTCTCTCACGGCACTAGGTACCATACTTCTTTTTCTTACTCTTTTTTCATATTCATTCCGGGATCCTGTAATGTTTTATTGCGATTGTAGGTAAATGCATTAGTGCGAGAGCAGATCCAAGCGTTTTGCACGTCCCCTTCCGGGACTCCAAGCTAACTCGGTTATTGCAGGAATCGCTAGGAGGTAAGTATAGTAGTTCTTTTGAGTTTATTCTCAGTGCTCTAAGATTTCTCTTTCAGGCAATGCCAAGACGTCATTAATCGTCAACATTGCTCCCTGTAGCGAGTATCTCCAAGAGACGTTATCTTCTCTTCAGTTTGGTGCACGGGTAAGCGTCGCTATGCTCAAGACAATTGCCATTTATAAAGCGTTTTGTTTCGTCAGGCGATGAAAGTAGCCACTCGAGCTATCATTAATGTGGAAGAGGAGTTTCGTTCCATCACCAGGAACTTGCAAGAAGCACTTGACCTGCAAGACGAAAGGGTTCACTCACTGGAGGTTTGATCCTTGGGTTTTTCTGGCAGTCTTAAAAGGAATGGCTTTTTGCGCTTATATACAGGCTGCAGTGCATCATAAAGATGCGCAGTTGGAGGCCGCCAAACTAAGTTTGGAGCTCAAAACCAGAGAGATGGAAAGATTAAGAGAGGAGCAAAAGCTTCGGGACGAACAAGCTCACCGGAGTGAAAAGTTTTTGGAGCAACTAAAAGTCAAAGACAAGGATTGGCAAAACAGGTCGAATTTTCTTAGATTTGAAACTTTTCAGCGTGGAACTAATGGCATTTTTGGTCAATACTCCAGATTAGAGTTGATCAAAATAGCAGCGAAGGACCATCTCATTGAAAAAGAGAACGATCGCATGGACGTATGTGCTTAGTTTTGTTCTTCCTCTAACTTGGAGACTGATTCTCGCAGGACGCGGCTCGCAGGATCCAGAAAGCTTACAAGAAGCATTACGTGATGCATATTTTGGAGGTAAGTTTCTAGCCCAGCTTCGATTCGAAAGTTTCTACATGGAACTTTTCTTTGTTGGTTGTTCCAGGAGAAGCGAAAGGTAGAACTAGTTGCTGGGTCGATGCTCTTGGCAAACTCCGCGTCCAAAGTTTTAAAATCCATCTCTACGCTGGACGATTACTTCACAGCAAAGAGAGGGCTTTGCTGACGATGATGTGTTGCTGGACGCCGTCCGATCTTCAAGTGTTTGGAGGGTGGCCATTATTTTTAAGCTCTCTCTCATTCTCGGCAAGCTCTCTCTCGGCTCTTGGCAAGAACACTATCTCTCCATATGGTGGATTTGCGATTCGATTAGTCTCGGAAAAGAGATGGTTTTTAATAGAAGCACAAAAAAGAACGAGTACTCTACTCGTGCTCCTCGCTACGCAGGCGAGCAGAGCCATTGGTGAGCGCAACGTTGAGCTGCGCAGCTCTCTCGACGATGTCCTTCCTCTTGCGAGTGGAGACGTTGTGAGCAATCTCCGCGCAGTATTTCCTGGAGAGAAAAGAGAATGAGCTTTGCAAGAAACAGCAATCCAATCTAGCGAGCGCAAACCTGTTGTTCATGAGCAGGAGGTCAAGATCTGCCACAGTGTGGACGAGGAACTTGTAGAAGCCGTTTGGGAGGAGGTGCCTCGTCTTCTTGTTGGAGCCATAGCCGATGTTGGGCATGAGCGTGCATCCCTTGAATTTGCGGCGGACCCTTGAGTCGATACCTTTCGGACGCCGCCAGTTCTCCTACAGAGAGACAAAGAGAGAGAATGTCATCCCGCCCCAAATCGAAGCCCTCACTCAATGCACGCTCACCTTGACGGAGATCTTGCGATCGCTCTGCGGGCGCTTGAATTTCTTGACGCGCTTCTTCACGATCTTCGCCTTCACCAGCGGCTTCACCATGGCTCCTCACTCTCGCCCTCTCGAGCGGCGGCCGAGACCTAAAATCTAGCCCTAACCCTAAAAGCTTTGGGAGTTTACAAAGAAATGTATTTACAATTTCCTTAATGTGAAGAACTTTTCTGATTATTAGGATAACAAATACCTGAAACTATAACCAAGCTTAGAGAAACAACAAAAATTCTTAACAAGTTGACACCCGAATTTGGTCAAAAGGGAATTACATTTAAAGTTTTTGCAAGAAAATTGGTTATTAAAGTTATGTTCAGGACGAATAGTTAGGGTTCTTCCTGGCTATGGCGGTGCGTGTCCTACGAAGATATTCCAGTTTTTCCCATCAACGGCGCTTCTACGGTGCGTGACTCTTTCCAAGAATGTTGCTCGAGTGGCCCGGAATGCGTCGACGATCGAGCGATTCTCGAAATATCGGCCTCCTAACGCCGTGATTTCCAGGAATCGAGGTCGCGGATCCGTCGTCGCCATCATCATCTATCGAAGCCGCCGCTGCGGAAATCACCGGTTTCGATTTTGGGGAGCCTTGGAGCCCCATTCAAACCGGCGAGAAGCAAGGTGTTGCGGCAATCCAGAGCCCAGCGGCTACAAATCCCACGAAGAAAATCCTGCGCGCGCTGCTAGAGGAGAACGATGAGAGAAAGGGAAAGATTTCCATGGATCTCGTCGATGAGAAGCTCGGCTGCTTCAGTAGGAGACTATCGGATAGAGTCGTGGCACAGGTACTCAGGCAGCTAGTCGATCCAGACTTGGCAATGGCGTTTTTTCAATGGGCTGGGAGCCAAGTCCACTACAACCATGGAACTTTGAGCTACAACTATCTCCTGGAGGTACTCGCTAAGTCTGGACGCTGTGATCACGTCTATGGAACTTACAACGATATGTTGGCTGCAGGTTGTGTGCCAAACACATACACGTATGGCTACCTCCTGCGAAGCTTGTGTCAAGCCCAGAGATTCGAAGAAGCTCGCAGTGTTTTCCGAGGTATGGCCGCACAGGGCTGCTCTCCAAACGTGTTCTCGTATAGCATTTTGATCGCGGGGCTTTGTAGAGGGCAAAAGGTTGACGAGGCTGCCGAGCTCCTCAACGAGATGATCGATGGTGGCCACCAGCCAAACGTTGTGACTTACGGGTCGCTTCTCAGCGGGCTGTGCAAGATGGGGAAGCTCAAAGAGGCCGTGGATCTTTTCTCGAGGATGGTCTACCGGGGGTGTCCGCCAGATGGTGTGGTTTACAACGTTCTCATAGATGGTTTCTCCAAGAAGGGTGACATGGGTGAAGCGTACAGGCTCTTCGAGGAGATGCTCGAGAAGGGGTGTATACCCACGGTCTTCACGTACAACTCGCTGCTCAGTGGATTCTCCAGGAAAGGCGAGTTTGGAAGGGTCCAGAGCTTGTTCAAGGACATGCTTCGCCAGGGATGCGTGCCAAACATCTTCACCTTCAACAATCTGCTGGATGGCTTCTGCAAGATGGGTGACATGGTGGAGGCACACCGGCTGTTTCTAGAGATGCGAAGCCTCGGCTGTCCTCCGGACGTGGTGAGCTACAACACTTTGATCCGGGGGATGTGCTCGAAAGGGAAGCCGCACGAAGCTCAGAGGCTGCTCAGGGAGATGATCAGGTCGGGTGTCGGCCCGGATATCGTCTCCTACAACATTCTCATCGATGGATATTCAAAGTCTGGAGCTCTCGACCATGCCATCAAGCTTTTCTACGAGATTCCAAAGTCCGGACTGGAGCCCGACGCATTCAGCTACTCGACCATCATCGACTGCCTGTGTAGAGCTGGCAAAGTTGGAGCAGCCTTCGTGGTTTTCAAGGACATGATCGCGAACGGAAGCGCTCCAGATGCCGCGGTGGTGATACCGCTTGTCATCGGGCTTTGCCGGGGCGAGAGATTGACGGAGTCGTGCGAGCTGTTCCAGGCGATGGTGAAGTTCGAGTGCGTGCCACTGATCCCAGAGTACAACCTCCTCATGTACAAGCTGTGCAAGGCCAAGCGCAGCGACGACGTTTGCGAAATCTTTCACGAGCTCACGGAGCGAGGCTTCTCCCCCGACGTCGAGATCTCCAAAGTCATTCTCGAGACGCTGAGAAGGAGCGACGACAAAGATGCCGCGGAATGAGAATCCTTGGACAAAGACTGGCGATACATTCCACGAGCTATACTTCAACCGGGATCATCCTGCAAAACCAAGGTACTTTTTGTGTTCTCTTTTGATTTCGAGACTTATTCCATTTTTCATCTCACATTCTTAGACCAAGGTTTTTTTTTTTCGATTTTTTCACCTCACATTCTTTGCAAATTCCAGATTACCGCATGGATGAATCGAAGGAAAGCTAGAAAATGGAATGGAAGATCGTTGCATTGAATGTGGAGAGTGTTCTTCCGTGAACTAGGGAATTAAATGATATAATCGTCTTTAGTTTTTCCTTGGAAGTCACTTTTGGTTTGATAAATATCTAGCGACTCGATGCTTAGGACAGGGCAGTTAAAGCCCCAGTGTGAAGAGGCCTTGTATATGGCGGCGTGCTTGAATTAGGGCTTGTGCCAGTCAGGACGGTCCGTCGTCGCCCGTCGCCAACGTCATCTCCTCCACTCTTTGTTCTACTTACCTAGGTCTCGTTATCGCCAGAAATTTCTCCTTCCAGCAAGCGCCCAGCGCCAAGTAATCGCGCCACAGCGCGCCCGGCGCTCGCGAGCTTCATCCTTCTCTTCTCCTCGACGTAGAGTCGGCGGCCTCGGACTGTTCCAGCATCGGCATTTCCTCTCCTCGCGTAGAATCCGGCATTTCTTCACAGCAGGGCCCTGGAACGGCAGGGAATTCGCTTGGCCGTGGCGACATTGCCGCAGGGTTTAAGGGCCGAGCAGGAAAATCGCGAAATCGTCCGCCATTGGGGTTTCTGCGAGCTCAAGAACAGGTATTTCGATCGATATTTAGGTCTGCGGTGTCGCTAAAAGTGGTCGCTTGTTCATCCAGGCCGGAGAGATATTTCTCCCCCTCCTCCCTCGGATTGATTGCATGGTTCCTCTCAGGTACTAGAGCGAGCGCGCTAGCTTTTTTTGCCTGGCATGACTGGAGAGAATAGCTGCTATGCCGAGAGCTAGTGCCGCATTGAAGCCAGTGCTGCCGCCGAGTCGACGAAGCCCATCGGATTCTCACCACTGCTGCCACACCAGTTGCTGCTCCTCCTCCTCTGCCGGTACTCTCCATGGAACCCTTGCTCTCTCTTCGTTATGCATTCCTTGCTCATCCTCCGGTAGCTCATTCTCGTCCCACTCTCGCTGTGCAGGTCTCCCTGTGTCGTCCCTGCCAGCATGCTCTGAGCCCATGACGCCCTCGTCCTCCTCGTCTTCTCCTTCCACCACCATCTCGGCCATTGTTTCCAAGTCTTCTTCTAGCTCCTCTTCTTCCTCGGCTTCTCTCACTACTACCACCACTGCTGCTGCTGCGTGTTCTTCTTCCAGCCCTAATTCCTCGGTCTCTTGCTCGCAGCAGGCTCTCCAAGACACCTTGTATGAGTACGTGAGAGGCTTGCAGGATGCCATTAAGGTTCCTGACCCTGAGCTTGCGGAGCGCCTACTTGTGGAGATTGGGAGTGCGTTGAGTCTGCCATCTGCCGTCTCTCTGATCATCTCGGCCAACGGGGCTTGCCTCATAGCATCGTGTGTCAAGCACTTCCGCGGGGCTGGGACGGGCAAGGCAGGCAAGGTGGCATCATCGAAAGTTTCCAAGTCCGGTGGTGGTGGTGGTGCTGGCAGATCATCGTCATCCAAGAGCGACGAGCATGATCCTGGGGGACAGGTCGTTGCTCCCGCTTTCACCGAGGCTGCCCGAGCGGAGTTTCTGGACGTGCTCGAGTCAACAGTGACGGCTGCTGCTGCTGCCGCTGTTGCTGCTATGGACGAGGTTGTTCTTCCCTCCGAGTCGCGGAGGAAAAGGCAGAGGACTGTTGTAGAAGAAGAGGACGTGGTGCCGTGCTACCAGAACAGGGAATGCAGGTCTTCGTTCCTGGAGAAGTCCAGAAAGCCTTTGAAGCTCAAGGGACGCAGCTTGAAGGTTGGTAGCTCTCGGAAAGTAGTGGGGTTTAGTGAACACGCAGAGAACTTTAGGCCACAGGACGAGGGGAAAGTCCCGGAAACAGGGGTTACCTTGGAGAACGGGAAAGTTAGGGAGGATAGTAACGACGTAGCGGTGGAGCTAGATGAGAACAAGGACAAGTTTTTAGATAGTAGCAAGGCGGATCTGGACGACTCGGAAGATAGTACTAGCACTGTGAGCGAAGAGGAGGGTGATGGCGTATATTTACTCGCCAAATCGTCGGGCATGTCGAACGTAGTGGCGACTGCATGCAGTGCATTGGACAAGCTGCTGACTGCCGCATTGCAATCGAAAACTGGTGTCAAGGTGAAGGCGGGAAACTCGAGCTTGGGGATAGGAAATGGCAAGCGGGGCAAGGCACTCTCTGCTGAGATGTACGTAGCTCTCACAGAGGCATTCGTGGATATGGTTCATGTTCTCAAGGACAATGTGGACCTGCTGAGCTGGTGCCTGAACTGTTTGGGCAGCATACTTCCACCCGGTAGTTTGGATCGAACGTCATTCGAAAGTAGCACGTACAGCAGTGTTGCTCCGGTAAAAGAGACTGTCAGCAATGACGATGATGTCTCGAAGGCTGACAACGCTGACAATCAATCGCTCTCCGTCCAAGCTCATCCTGCTCCGGCTGATCACTCACTTTTGGACCAAAAGCTCTTCCCCTCCAAAGCACTTTTGAAGCTGGCTACCAAGTATCGTGAGCACTCGACATCATCTGATTTTACCTTGAAAATAGGATCGAAGTCGACCTCGGGAAGCTATGTGGCAGCAGCGCGTACGCTTTCCTCGGGCAAGAGTTACAAAGGGATGCTGCAATCAACATTCTGCGGTGGCATTTCATCGGAGAGCACAAGCAGCTCTATTTCTGCGCTAGCTGCGGTGGCGTATGCGGCGACCGTTCCCATGCTAGCAGAGAAAGCTGTCAAAGCGATTTTGAACGCAATGCAGTCATGCAGCATCGAATCTCATTCGACCATGGCCGGTACGTATATTTCTTTCGGTGTTTTCTTCTTGTGTCTCTGTCATTGATATTTGTGTTATTAGCAGCATTAAGGGCTCTTTCGGCACATCTATCTTCTACGAATTCTAAGACGGCGTGTGATGATGCGTTCACTTTTATTATAGCGGCTATGCGAGAGTTCGCTAATGATGCGGATATGCAGGCAGAAAGTTGTCTGGCTCTTGGTTCACTAATCAGAGCAGTTTCTTCCACTACCGGTCATGCCGCATGGGCTGCGATAACTATTGCAATGGATAATCATCCTAGCAACCTTGCAGTACAGGTACACTGTGGTTTCAAGATTTCGAGCTATGCCTGACACTTTTTTTACACAGAGGGCAGGGTGTGGTGCATTGCAAGTTCTTTGCACTAGGACTGGTCTTGGAGTCCCGGAATGGAGAACTGGAAAGAGACCTCTTAGAGCTTCAAGGGATATAGACAGGGAGGCAGGTGCTCGAGCTCTTATTTCTTCAATGGCATCTTTCCCGAATGATGTCAGAATTCAGTGGCACGGCTGCAGTACCCTGTGGACTTTAGTCCATTCTGCTGGAGTCAAAAGCGTCGCGAATATGGTGAACCTGGGTGCAGTTACCGCTGTTGTCGGGGCAATGTCCGTGTGCAGAATGAACGAGATGATGCAGCAGGAAGGTTGCAACGTCATCGGAACTATGGTCAGAACACTTGCGGAGAACGGGCATGAGATCGGCCTTTTTCTCTCGTCAACTGCAAAGTCTGAGGGACAGGAGCCTGATTCTGAGGAGAGCTTAGAGAAATCTACTGACTGGTGGGCAGCTTTGGGAGCAGTTGTTAGTGCGATGAAGATGTTCAGCAAGTCTAAATCTCTACAAAGCAACGGAACGTTCGCTCTTGGCTGTATTCTCAAAGGTTCGGGCGAGACTGCAACTTTCGGCTCCACATGTACTGATGTACCTGTCAAGCCAGCGATTGGAGTTGATGCTGCAGATGCAGGAAAAACCGACAGCTCGAAGTCACAGAAGCAGGATGCTACACTTTCTCCGGACTTTCCAGGGAAGGATATCGTCGACAATGTGGAAAGAATCAGCGCAGCTGTTGAAGCAACCATGGCGGCTATGCGGGAGTTTTCGAAAGTTGAGACCGTCCAAGTTTGGGGGTGTGCAGTGCTGCAGCAAGCATTTCTCCCATACGTCCACTATGCGAAGTGTCTTGGCCCCGTATGCGCATCGGCTTCCAGTTTGCAGCCTCAACTTTTTTCTCAGCATTTGCTGGCACATGATTCTTTGAGGACGGAGTCACTTCCTTCTGCAGCAGATTCAAATGTGAAGAGCGCCGAGGCTGGGGCACCTTCTCCTTCAGATTGGTTGGCGAAGTTTATCCTTTCTCAGGCGGCTTCGGTGATGTATATGATATCACGAACGATGGCCTTCTCATACAACAACAGCTCGACAGGATCTCAGGCTAATCAAGCGAAGGCCACGTCCCTTCATCCAGCTCGTGGGAAGCCCACACTTTACTCGAGAACTCAGACGGCGACATCCAGTATTTTTTTCTCGTCCGTGCGGCAAAGCTGGTGTGCTGCATTAGGGGCTATTGGAGACGTTTTTGGATACCTTACTCGGGATTCGGAGATCGCGATTGGCAAGGGTGGTTTCACAAACAGTGATTGCGTGGACTTCTTCAGAAGCAACAAGAGTTTCCTAGACCGCTCAAACGGGGAGCAGTTTCTGAATATTGATATGAAGAGCTCTGGTGATGATGAGTCCGAGGATGGTGCGCAATCCGAGAAGAGCTCTTTGGACACAGCAAAGCCGGACGAAGAAAGTGAAAGGAAAGGGAGCCACCACATCTGCTCAAGCAGTCACAAGTGTTGCGGGAGCTCCTCTTGGATTGATTGGAGTGGCTTTGGTGCCTCACAGCAGCAAGCCGTCAAGGACATCAAGGCCTGGCAAGAAGCAACGGAGTCAATGGCCAAAATTGCCGAAGATGTTGGATTTCCTCTGGCGGTGAAGCATGCTATACTATCCATTCGGACGATATTCTACAAGCTAGAGGACGCGGAGACGGTGATCTGGGCATGCCATGCGTTGGTAAGCTTGTACCTCACCTGGGAAAATTTGCATCTCTTTAAACCTGGGACAGAAGTTGATCGGGAAGAGTACAAGGCGAAAATATGGTGAGTTTATACATGACGTTTTTCTTGTCACCTTTATGGATTTTCTAACTTCTGCCTGCAGGGGTGAGGGCGAAGCAGGTGTCAAGCAGCTTGTTGATCTTGTGGTTCACTGGACAAGTCAAAATCGGCTCGACGTTACCAGCCTTGCACTTCATGCTCTCTATGGTGCCTGTGTGTCGGCGGCAACAGTCAAGGAGATCGAGACGGTATTTGATCTGGGATGTCCTGGAGCTGAAGCGGTTCTAGGTGCTATGCAAAAGGCGCTATTGAGTGGCAGTGCTCAACACAGAAGGAAAGTTGTACAGCAAGCCTGCTGTGTGCTTGCGACGGTCTGTGGCTGCAGCGTACGTGCTCAGGTGGCGGTGTCTGCTCATGGTGGTGCGGATTTAATATTGACTGTCCTGGATCGCTACAACGAAGACAGTCAGATTCAGGTCAATGGACTCCACGCTCTCGGTATCGACTCACATGGACAGCCAGATTTTGATGCCATCTGGAACTCTGCAATCTCCAAGACAGTTCCTGCTGGAAAATCCAACCGTCGACGGCGCAACAATCAGGCTTCGGCTTCCATTGTTGGCCTCACTCATATTTTCCGGGAGGGGGTCAACTGTCCATCTTTTCGGGATACTCCTGCAGACGACAGCTCTTCTCTCAGAGGAAAATGGAATCCTTTCTTCGAGAGGCTGGTTCTCGATGCACCTCAAGTTGGCCTTTTCCAAACGGCGGTAATAGCTGCTCCCGGTTGCGGTGGTCCTGCATTTGCTCTGGAGCTGTTCCGGAGGGTGTTTGAAGCTCCGTCACCCGAGGTGGCAGCACACGTCTGTTTTGTCATTGGCTACATGGCAGAGCATAATTCCGTATGGCGTGCAAGTTTTCTCGAGGATGGAGCATTGCAAGGACTATTGGAGTGTATCTCGTCCGTACACTACTGGAAGAGGAACGTTTTCACTGCATTCGGGTTGTTACAAGAGGGTGCTGAAGTGGAGATTCAAGCCGAAGCCGAGTTTCCAGATGCGGATAGGGACGCTCTAGCTGTCGCAACGTCAACTGTTGTGGAGTTGCGGATATTGTGTGCTGCATTTTGGGCTGTTGCTGGTCTTATGAAGGATCGGTTGAACACAGTCGATCCTTTGACAGGTCGCTTTGTCCAGGTATTTCGGTTTTACTTTTTTTCTTTCTCTTTCATTTCTCGATTTTCTTAGCATCTAAATGTTCTCCTTGCAGGCATTGGCTGCTGCTTTACATCGGCATGGCGGACTTCTTTCCATTCCTTCGTACGGGCTACGATTGAAAAAGCCACATATGGAAGTCTGTGCGTCCGCAAGGCTTGCATTAGCAAGACTCGGTGTTTTCAGGTACTGCATACACGTTGGGACCGTCTTATCTTGACTTTTATTTTCATACAGGATCGCTACTGCTTCTCAAGTTGTCTTCCTTGTACACGAGGCTGCCGAAGCCGGTGATGTCACGTGCCTCAAGGCTCTTGTGGAGAGGGGTGTGGACGTATTCGTGACTGATGGTGATGGGAAGAACGGGGAATGGCATTCGGAGCTGTTTGGGCAGAACCTGGCAGCTCAGTTTTTCAAGGAACAGGTGCAATTGCAGGGAAGGAAAAAAGCCCGGGAAAAGGCTAAGGCTAAGAGCAAACAGAACAGCAAAAAGAAGGCGACTAATGAGGCTGCACTTTCTAGGAAGGAAGAGCAGGATCCTAGTTCAGAGCTCACAGGAGATGTTTCAGCTTCTGTGTCGACTGAAATCTCCTCACAGGAGGTTGAGGTAGAGCCAGCGGTAGAAGTAGAGACAGTAGAGGTAGCCCATGCGGAGTCCGTGGCAACTAATTTGCTAGCAGGTGAAACCACAACCACAGTTATACCAGCTGTTTCAGAAGCTACTGCCGATTGTCTCGATAGTTTTGAAGGGGAAGAGAAGGCGAAGATATCTCAGAAAGCATCTAAAAGCAGTAAGAAGAAGTCTCAGAAGGGTCAAAAGGTGGCTAAAGCAGCAGCAGAACCTGTGTCATCATGCGAGAAGCAAGAAGCTATAGAGCTCTTGAATGCGACTTTACGTGAAGCTATGGCCTCGGGTGAGGTGGAAAAGATGGAGGCGGCCATAAGCGCTTGTGAGGACGGTGCTCAAGAATTGGTGGACGAGCGGTTACTTAAGCAGGTGAAGGGTGCTCTAGCAAAGCGGCTCAAGCGGAGGGAAAAAGCTAGCGTTCTAGAGGATGATCTCACTTCTGCTATAGAGGATGGAAGCTACGATCGGCTGAAAGCTGCCGTCCTTGCGGTCGAGCAGTCGTCAAGATTTGCCGCTGCTCTTCAGGAAAAGCTTGCAGCTGCGAAGAGGCTTCTTCTGGAGATGGAAAGCCAGACCGCGAGTGAGCCACAGCAAAAGGAAGAGGAGTCTCTGCCGGTTTCAGATGTTTCCACGGTGGTGCCAACTTCCAGTCCTCCGAAGGCGAAGAAAGACAAGCCCTTGAAGCCAAAGAAACCAAAAAGCAGCGGCCGAAAGAACACGGCGGCCGTCACCAACGCGAACAGCTATCATCCATTGCCAGCTAACGGCGTCCCAGCTCCCCCGGACCCTTCCCATCGACCGCCTCCGACTCTCCAGCCAGCTCACGATCTCCCTCCACTGCTTCCGACTCCACGTCCAACAGGTTTACGTCCTCCGGCTCCTCCCTGCTCCGTTATCATGCCTCCAAAGTCATCTGGACAGCAGCAGCAACAACAGCAATACCAGCAACAGCACCAGCACCACCTCCAGGCCTCGACGTCGTGCGAGCACAATCCCATCACTCCACAGCTCTTCCCATCGAGCAGGAGCCCACTCAACGGCGAGGTGAGCGACTACAACGAGGCGTCGCAGTTCTCTGTGCTTCTCTCCTCGTCGTGGTCGTCGCCGAGATCGTGCTCCTCGCTCGAGGACGACGCCTACAACAAGTCATCGTCTCGGTGGGGGAGGTCCCCGGGACCAGAGAACATCACCACCAACAGCAGCAGCCACAGCAGCTATGGATTGGAGTCGCCAGTCTGGTCGGACCAGCCGTGCCTTGACTCACAGGGATACATCTCCGCGCTACTGGCCACGCTCTTCCCGGTGGAGAGGCTGCCGTCGACGTCGACGACGCTCTTTAGTGCCTCCCTGGGCGAGTTCCCAGCACCAGCCGCGGGGGAATGCGGCGGCGGTGGTGGCGGAGGAGCAAAACTATCGTCAGGTCTGTCTTCCAGTGGGCCTGATGATTCTGATATCCTCTCGTTCCTGGACAGCACTCTGAGCAACCTGAGCATTAGCAACGATGGTGGCGACGATTATATCAGTGGTGGTGGTGGTGGTGGTGGCGGCGGCGGAGGTGGCGGTGGTGGTGGCTCCGCGGTCAACAGCAACGCCGGGTTTGAGAGCTTTGGAAGCGGTGGCGGCAGGAAGGGCTACTACTCGTTGTACGCCGGCGGTAATGGTGCTCTTCCTGACTTGACGTCGAGCTTGTTCTCTGAAGAGGATCCTTGCAGGATGAAGGTTGTGGTAAGCTCGCAGCAGTCGCGGGTGGAGGCGGCGGCGCTGCTGGAGGCGTCGCTCGAGGACTGCTGCTGCATCTGCTTCGACGTGCCCAAGGACGCGGCGCTCGTCCCCTGCGGCCACCGGATGTGCAAGAGCTGCGGCGAGCAGATCCGGCGCCAGCGTGCCAAGTGCCCGATTTGCAACAGGTACATTGACGCCGTCTTGGCTCTCTATGGCTGATCCAGAGATGGTGTGGATGGACACTATCAATTCATTCGCGATTGATATGGCGCTCAGTGGTTCTCGGGAATGGAAGAGAGATTTCACAGGGAAGAACAAGAAGGAAAAAAAGTTTTGACAGAGGAGCTGAGAAGAGAGCGAGTAAGGAAGGATTGTTTGCTATGTGAGCTTGTCAAGTTTATAACAAATAATTCTTGCGAGAATGAAATCTCTCTTATTCGTTACATCCTTCTTGACAGACTTCTATATAGTACGAAAGGCTATGGGTTTGGGAGCTATGCTTTACAAACGAGGCATGAAATGGAGAAATGGTCTCTACTTAAATCTAAAGTTCTTGGTGTATAGTGTTCTTATAGATTGTCTTTGTACACTTCATGCACTCTTGATACAAGTTCTCTTGTCCCAAGAGCTGTCAAGTTGAGTACTCAGTAGTATCTCAGTTCAATCAACTGAGTAGTTATGTCCCATTGTCATGTAAAAAGTGTCTAAAACACACTGAAAGAGCTCAAGACTGTCACTATGTTTATTTCGTTCAATGCACAGCACAATTCTCCTCCCACTCAGATGAAGAACAGACTCCTAGAGCAAAAACGATGGTGTTTGAAGAGAGTGCAAACCTTATGAGAATCATCACTTATATTCTGGTAACAGCTTTTCATTTTGGACTTGGTGGAAGCGAATTTCAATACACTTCATTTGATTGCAAACGACAGTCAAATAGTAATGTATTCAGCTGCTTGTAGTCTAGAAATTTGTGTAACGCAAAAAAATGACTTTGGAGACTGACTAGGAAACATATGTTGAAGGGTGGGTGAAAGAGTCGCTAATTTCTAATTTCCAGAGCAAGCATGCACGATTTAAATTATTTTCATTTCTAGTAAGATGGTTGCCAGCTTATACGAAGGAAATCCCAGAATTCCAATTACTTGGAACAAAAAGACAAGGATTTTGGTATCCATAGGAAAAAAAGAAAAAAAAAAGGAAAAAAAACGCTTTGGTCTCCTTTTGTTTCGATCAAGGAAGACTCGCTCCTGCGTTGGAATTAAGCTTGTAAGAGATCTTGCACGAGAAGAGGTGAAAAAGAACATACTTGCGTGACGTTTATCGGAGAGTTGGATGGTTCGCGAGTGACCACGGCTGCGATGCTACGGCGGACTTGCGGTAGAGCTGCCACCAAATGAGGACGAGCAGAGCCACAACCAGCAGTAAGTTCCTGTGAGAAACACAAGATCAAACGATTCATCACGTCGTCAGCTGATATGGTTTTAGAATCCAACAGCTTTCTTCTTTTCACGTACATTTCTACAGGCCCTGGATCTGCCTCCACCTTGAAAAAGAAACACAAAGTTTTCTTAGCGCCTTGAAAGCTCTTCAGATGCTTACTCGAGATGCGGCGTCGTCGACGTTCTCCTGGCACGCCCAACGTTTCAACTCGTAGACAAGAAAGAAAAGATAAAGGATAAACACCGTTTACTTACCACGGGTATGCTCTCGCCTTCGTTGTTCTCTTCCGTTGCGAGATCGAGCAAACTCGTGGTTGTACTGAAGGTGTCCTGCTCACGAATCTCGCGAATATGTGTTGGTGTTTGCAAAAATAACGAAAATCTTACTTCGTAGCCGTCGTCTTCGCTCTGTACGTTGTAGAATAATACCAGCTTGTGAGCATTCGCAGCAAAACTTACGTGAACTTACCGGCAGGATGATCTGGTCGTCGAATTCATCGATGCCCAGCGAGTCACTCTGCGAAAAGGATCAAACGATGTTCTCGATCTTACCCAGAGGGAAGAAGAAGTCACCTTTGACGGAACTTTGTGCTCCTTTTCTTCAACCTGAGGAAGCCCAAATTTCAATACACCAAGATACAAACAGAGAAACGATGAGAAGGAAGGCATTTTCATTCCACTCGCAAGAAGAAGAAAGAACTGTCACGCGAGAAAAGAAGAAAAAAATCTTCACGCAAACAAAGAGTGCCACAAAGAGGGGGATCGCTCACCGAGACGGCCTGGTGCTGCAAAATCTCGCTCACGACACGAATTGCTTGCGATTCCAGCTCGCCCGCGCTCATCGCTGGTCCCGTTCTTGCGGCTGCTGCGCAGCAGGGCTCGATGATGTCCCCGGCTTCCACGACCTGGACGGGGGAAAGAAAGAAAGAAAGAAAGATTGCCGCCGCGAGCGATCTAGGAATACCTCGCGTTCTTCCTCGATCTTGAAACCCTGGCAGCAGCACGGGAGGAAGCACCATTGCCGCATCGCACGAACGAAAAACCCTGGAGGACGAAGAGGGAAAAAAGCTTCGTTCTTTGGGCCATATGGTCACAAACAACCCATCATTTGGTCTTTTAAAGGTTTAGGGTTTAAACGATAAAACAGACCTTTAAAGCTAGGCGGAGATCCAAGAACCCTAATTTTTGACAAAATCTGGCGCGAAATGTGGCCGGGAGAAGATTCTTGGGCGCATCCAAGGACGAGATCGAGGAACGCTTCGCGGCGGCGCTTAAGAACGCGAGCGACGCGGCCGATCTGCGCGAGGGCCGGAGGATCCACGCCCTAATTGCCGGCAGCGAGCGCAGATCGATCAGCGCCAGCACCTATCTCGCCAATCTCGTCGTCCAGATGTATGGCAAATGCGGCAGCGCGGGCGACGCGAGGACGGTCTTCGATGCGATCCAGCGCCCCAATCTCGTCTCCTACAACATGATCCTCGCGGCCTACTCCAATGCCGGGTCTGGGCATTCGCAGCATTGCCAGGCGCTCTTCGATCGTATGCCGCGGTGGAATCTCGTGAGCTTGAGCTCGATGCTGCGATCTCTCTCCATGAACAGCGATCTCGACGCGATGAAGCAGCTGTTCGATGAATCGCCGGAGAACAATCTCGTGACCTGGGGCACGACGATCGCAGGATATGCCCAAACTGGGCATATTTCCAAGGCGATGGTGATCCTGGAGAGAATGCCTTGCTGGGACATAGTTTCCTGGACTACCGTGATCCAAGGCTACGCGCGCAAGGGCTTGATCGCCGAGGCCGAGAGGATCTATGCCAAGATCCCGGAAAGGAGCGCGTTTGTGACTAACACCATGATTCTAGCGCTTGCCCGGGCAGGGAATCTGGATCGTGCCAAAGCAATCTTCCACTCTACGCTGGGGAAGAACACCGTTTCTTGGAACTCAATCGCGCAGGGGCTCGTGGAGATCGGCGAGATCCACGAAGCAAAGCTAGTGTTCGATCGGATGCCGGGGTGGGACGCAATTTCCCGGACGATGATCGTCACTGCATTCGCCGCAGCGGGAGATCTCTCCCTCGCCAAGCGCGTCTTCGATCGATTCCACGAACCCAATGCCGTGGCCGCGACGACGATGATCCAGGGCTACTCCCAGCGAGGAGACCTCGAATCCGCGCAATCCATCTTCGATTCCATGCCACAGAAGTCGCCTTGCTCGTGGAATACGATGATCGCGGCATACGCCCGCAGTGGCGATCTTGCCAGCGCCAAGAATCTTCTCGATTCCATGCCCCAGCCCAGCAGCATCTCCTGGAGCTCGCTCATCGCAGCCAGCGATGGAGCCAGCGATAGATCCGCCTTGGAGATCTTCCGATCGATGGAGCAGCATGGAGAATCCCCCGACGCGATCTCCCTGACGAGCCTCCTCGGCGCTTGCGGCCGGATGGACTCCGCGCGGCACTACTTCCGATCTATGGCGCCGGACCACGGATTATCGCCCAGCCGCGAGCACTACTGCGCGATGATCGACATCCTGGGGCGCGCCGGGGAGCTGGAGCTCGCCGAGGGTTTGATCCACGCCATGCCCTTCCCTGCCGACGCCGCCGCGTGGGGATCGCTGCTCGCGGCGTGCCGGATCCATCGCGATGTGGAGCGGGGAGGAATCGCCGCGGCGCGCGCGATGGAGCTGGATCGAGACGACGGTGCCGTGATCGTCCTCTTGGACGATCTCTATTGCGAGGAACCAAAAAAATGATAGCAGTGGGAGGTATCGAACCCGTGCCATAGTTTTCCGTGAGTAATATTGCTGTGTGTGCTTTAGAAGGAAAGAAGCGGCAAGGGCTTCTTTTGCTCTTTCGGCGACGAGGGAATGGCGCGGGTGAGGATCGCCGCGCAATGCTGGAGATCATCCCAGCTGCGCCGGCGCTAGAACCCTAGCTCCGCGAGGAAAGAGGTCAAGGGTTTAGGTGCCATTGGAATCACAGCGGCCAGGATTCTCAATCTCTCTCCATGGAAGAAGGCGATAGGAAGACTTACGGCCTCGCCAATACCGCGCACACGGAGATTGCGCAGTCGCTGCCGCTGCCGAGCCTTCCAATCGGGTTTGGAGCGACGAGCCAGGGATTATCGCTGTTTGAGGAGAATGAGCATGCAGCGCGGCTCCAGGGTGCTAGAGATGCCGCGATCATGTCCAAGGCCGGGAAAATTGCGGAGCTTCTCGCCAATACCGACTCGAGCTACATGTAAGTCGAAAGAGTCGAGATTATAATCCCTTCTATCTCTTGTCGATCGTATTTCCAGCACCTTGAAAGACGAGACATCGATTCCGCCCGTTGTGGCAGAGCCTGGAAGCTTGGCGGCCGCTGTTCTTAAGTTTAATCCCCAAGCATTTAGTTGCCGTTCTTCAGGTATTTTCCTTTTCCATTTTTCTCTCTTCCTTTTTTGGAATGCTTTCACTGAGCTCCCGTCTCCACAGCTCCCTTGAAAGCTGAGGTGCCTAAAGCGAAGTCACAGCCATCATCTTTCGCAGCACGTACAGGACCTTTGCAAAACTCAGAGGTAACAGTACTGCTTGTTAGATAGTCACGTTATAAAACATCAGTGCTTCAGGATCACGAAGAGCAGTCTACCGTAAAAAAGCCCAGGCTAAAGCGTAAGCACCAGCATGATGCGGATCATCAAGGCAAAGAAAAGCGGGCGGCAGATTCTGGACGTCGTGAACCGAAACAAAGTGAGTACCTGTTTAGAGCAGCAGTGTATCAAGTGGTTTACGTGCAAAAATGCAGATGGTATCACCAGTGGAATATGTGAGCTTTTGAACGAGTTCCTTGAGAGGTCAGACACTCATGGTGATCCTGACGGTGAAGAGGAAGGAACGACCCTGTCCCTCCAAGAGATGAAATCAATCTCGGAGGAGATCACCTCACTTCATGCAAAGGCTGCTGTGTCTAAGATCCCTTCCGAGCGGCTTATCAAGCTTTTAAATTTTCTGGACCGGCACGTCAGGCATGCTCATTTGAAGGAAATAGACGAAGGAGATGACGTAAGTTTATCTTTGCACAATATTGCGTACTGAACGACGTTTATTCAGGTAGAGTCCGACAATTTTGAGATTGTCATGACCGCGTTAGAGGCGGTTCAAGTAACATTGATGATCATGTCCTCTCCTAAAATGCCCAAGCAGATTTACAAGGAAGAGGTGACTATCTTTAATCCTATTGGCTACTCTCACTTACGCATTTGGGCAGGTCATCGATAGAATCATAGAGTTCACGCGGTATCAGATTGTCCATAGTGTTTTTACGGCATATGATCCTCTTTACCGACAAGTTCATAAGAATGGTGGCGACGAAGATGAAGGTAACGCCTCGCTGTTTTCAGCAAGTTTTATTAAGATGGTTTACGCTTAGTGGACGAGGAAGAAGAAGATGAAGGAAAAAGGGGCAGGCGAAAGAGTCGATCAGGGAAGCCTAAGAAACTGACATCCTCTAGGTGACCATTTAACTTGCATTTTCTTGTTCAATTATCATCATCTTTTGCTTTGCAGGGTGTCTACTGCTGTCTCTATAGTTCTTCATAAGCTGTGTAGCATACTTGCGCTTTTGAAGGACCTATTATCAGTGGAGAAACTTCTTGATAGTACCATTCTTCAACTAATGAAGACTGTTCTCGGCACGTTTGGTGTTGACAATATACAACTATTGCAGTTAAAAGCGATTGGCGTTGCCAGCATGGTGAGTCTTAGTTTTTGATTCAGGGAAACTATCTAATGCTTGTCCCTCAGGTTTTCAACATCTACCCGCAGCATCAGACGGTAATGATCGACGAGCTTTTGTCCATGTTATGGAAGCTCCCTTCTTCGAAAAAGAACCTGAGGACATATCATCTACCAGAGGAAGAACATAAGCAGATACAGATGCTAGTAGCATTACTTCTTCAACTGGTGCAGTGCAGCGTTGCTCTTCCGGAATTGAGAACTGGACAGGAGAAGGCCTCTACCGATACTAGAAAATGCTTTGAACCTGCAGTTAGCATATGCAATTACTTCTGGAGGAATGTCTTTCAACGATGGGCTGTGCCAAAGGCTCAAGAAGGTTCGGATGTCAAAGTAGTGATGGAGAACCTAGTATTGGATCTGTTGGCGACTATAAATGTTCCGGAATTTCCAGCTGCAAGCCTTCTCCTGCAGGTATATGACCATGTTTGTGTCTTAATCTAATCTGGATATATGCAGGTGCTTTGTGTGCTGCTTTTAGGCCCCGCAGGGGTAAAATCCAAAGATGTTCCAGTCCGGGTTTCTGCCATTGATATCCTCGGTCAAATTGCTGCACACTTGAAAAGAGATACGGTGGCTTATAGCAAAGATAACCTTTGGATACTACAGGAAACTCAGGAAGGTCCTAGCGGCTTCGCAAAAGATGTCTGTACAAGCTGTGGTCACTCGAAAGCCAATAAGTTCATCCTGCGGTGTGACAGTTGCAAACGGTGGTTTCACGGAGATTGTGTCGGTGTTACTGGACAAGATCTTATTGGGAGAGGATGGTTTTGTCACTGCTGTCTCTGTAGAAACCAACTTGCTTCCTTCGACCCAGGATCGAGTGGAAAGTCCCATGATACTTACAAAGTTCCTGAAGATGGAGCAGTTATCGTTCAGCAGATTCTCTTGAATTTCTTACGGGAAACTGGTAGCGGAGACAACGTCTCTTTTTTCGCTCGGAGGTGGTTTTTCTTTTTTCTTTTGCTTTTATGACTGAAAGCTTTTGAAATTTGCAGATTTTATTTGTGCCTTTGGTACGGGTATGATCCGCAAGGGTTACAAAGTCTTGCTTTTTACCATTGGAGATGGGGATCGAAAGCTCCACATCAGGACTTCGGAATTACGTCTAATGCCATTTCTCGAGACATCATTGTTCGCATAACTAGAGCACTGGGACAACAGAGGCCGCTAGCACGAGGATTTGATAGAATTTTGGAGCGGCTTCTGGTATATATAATTTTAATTGTTCTAGCGATTGATTCTCACCTTCTCTTTCTCAGGCAAGCCTGCAGGAAAATGCATCTAATCCTCGAGCAAAAGCTTTGAAAGCGGTAAGAATCATTTTAGTTGTGACAATGAAATTCATACAATGATTATGCAGGTTAGTGCAATCGTTGAAGTCGATCCTGGAGTACTAGCTGATGAAAGAGTACAGAAAGCCGTTGAAGGCAGATTTATGGATTCGGCTATATCCGTGCGAGAAGCTGCGATGGAACTTGTTGGCCGCCACATTGTATCTCGTCCGGATGTAGCTATCAAGGTATACTGCCATGCTCGTGTTTTCATATTAACATGTTCTTTGCAGTACTTTGATCGGCTATCTGAGCGCATTATGGACACTGGTGTCAGTGTGAGGAAGCGGGTCATAAAAATTCTTCGTGATTTTTGCTTATTGGCGGGTGGATTTCCAAAAGCAACCGATGCATGCATCCGTGTTATTTCTCGAATCAATGATGATGAAGCCAGCATTCAGGTATGCATTTCCGATATATGCGAAATGCTAATATATGTTGCTTAGGATCTCGTGTGTAAGACATTTTATGAACTTTGGTTTGAAGAGCATCCTGGGCAGCAGACTCAGTTTGTTGCCGACGGAAGTATTGTCCCTTCTGAGATTGCTGAACGCGTACAACAAATCGTGGATGTCTTAAAAAGTCTTCCAAACCATCAGCCGATAGTGATGATTATCAAGAGAAGCCTAACCTTAGATTTCATTCCTCAAGGTTCAAAGACGGCTGCTCCAACCAATATTTCTCAGGCTGCCGTGCGTAATCGATGCGAACTCATGTGCAAGTACCTTATGGAGTGCATCCTGAAGGTAAGTAGTTGAAATATTATGGATAGCTCTCTAACAGAGTATGCAGGCCGAAGAGACGTCCGAGGATTCAGAGGTTCAGGCGTTGCCTTATGTGTCAGCTTTGCATGCATTCTGCATAGTTGATCCTACTCTTTGCGCACCTGCTTCTGATCCATCACGGTTTGCGGTAACCTTGCAGCCATATTTGAAAACACTGGTAATCTATATATTTACTAACATAGAAAACATGCGATTTAATCGTTTTATTGCAAACAGGCTGATAATCGCGATATAGCGCAGCTTTTGCAAAGCATTGTTTATGTAATTGATACGGTTCTCCCGCTACTCAGAAGACCGCCTCAAAATCTCGTGGAAGAACTAGAGCGAGATCTGCGACAGCTCATTGTTCGGTATTCATTCTTAACCGTCGTTCATGCATGTATAAAGTAAGTTATTTCGGCTGTGGCAGCTGTAACTGCGGTTTTAATCCCGTGTTTGTGTTCAGATGTTTGGCTTCCTTGACAAAAATCTCTTCCAAGAAAGGAGTCGTGTTTGATTTCCTAGTCCGGCAATTCTACAAAGTTCTCGAGTCGTGGCAAAACAGTGAAATGATTCAAGAGAAGCCAGTAAGCATGAAGTTGCATACCGTTCTTCCTGATAATGTTTTTATGCTCCAGAACATTCTTCGTTCTTTGTTTTGCCTCGGGTTATTTGTCCGGTACGGAGCAGAGCTTATCGATGGCATGAATGACCACGATGTTACTATGAATAGCGTTTTAAATTTGTACACACACTACCTTCAAAGTGAAGATTTTGAAGTCAAGGTTAAGGCACTACAAGTAAGTATTTTCTCGTTATGGTTTTTATCTAACATCGGGGATAATAGGCGGCAGGATTTGTGTTTCTAGCGAGGCCAGATTTTATGATGAACGAGAGCATTGGAAAGGTTTTGGGGGATTCATTGATTTCCAAAGCTGATACGCGATTGAAGGTTCGCACTTTTCATATATATGACTATTTAACCAGCTTAGCAAATGGTTAGATGCAAACTCTTCGGAACTTTTACGAGTATCTGCTCGACGTGGAAAAACAAATGGGATTGGCAAATGCGAAGGATGGCGAAAGCCGAGACGCTACAACAGCTGTTCCTATTGCGGCAGGGGCAGGCGATAGTAACATATGTGGGGGTATAATTCAGCTACATTGGGACCGTATCCTGGAAAGGTGTCTGGATAAAGATGAGCAGGTCAGGCAAGCTGCGATTAAGGTATGCCTTCTTAACTCTAGCGTTTGTGATCCTCATATTTCTGTGTTCAGGTTGTTGATGCAGTTTTGCGTCAGGGTTTAGTTCATCCCATGACGTGCGTACCTCAGCTTATAGCACTTGAAGTAGACCAACAAGAAGGCATATCTAAGCTTGCTCATCGTTTGCTAAGCAATCTAAACGACAAGTAAGCTACTTTGGATTTGTATTGTTTGAGGCTCGGAGTTCACGTTTCTTTACAGATATCCATCGTTCTTTGAAACTCGTCTTGGCGACGGATTGCAGTTGTCCTTCACCTTCATTCAGACTGGTGCAACACACGCTTCACGCGTGAAAAACAAAGTCGACCAAAACGAGGCTGCTTTTGCGCGCGCAGGAATTTCTCGTATATACAAGCTCATTCGGGGGTCGCGGAACTCAAGAAACAAGTTTTTGGCATCCGTAGTTCGCAAGTTCGACTGGATAACATCACAAGCATCCACATCTTTTTTGATGTAAGTGTCTTCACAAGTGTATTTAATCGTGGTCCTTAATCACGATGTTGCAGGTATTGCACCGAGATTCTTGTTTCATTGCCGTTCAATCTGCTGGAAGAACCTCTCTATTTGATATTCGCCATCAATCGCATTCTGCAAGTCCGAGCAGGTGACCTTGAGGCGAGCATCAAAGCGGAGTTCCAACAGGAACCACTTTGTGGTTTGATGAAGCAAACCGCACCAGATGCAACAGAAGAAGGCACTTCAATTCAGGTTCCCCAAGAGGTGTTGAAACACCTACAGGTAATGTACCCTGAGCGACCCTGGCGTTCTAATCTTTTCCTTTCCAGGTTCAGTCCGATGGGGCAGTGGCGTTATCTTTGCTTTTAAAGATGAAAAGGCACTTGAAAATCACGTTTTGTCTTGACGATGCTCGGTGTCAGGTCCGTCTTCTTTTGCATTCCTACTTTAACTGACTTTCGCCACGTTCAGGCCTTCCAACCCTCAGATCCTGTAAAGTCCGCGGAGGTAGTTTCAAGACAAGCCGCCAAAGACTTCGATTGTACTGACATCTTTGCTAAACAACCGGAGAATGTGGCTGAAGTTGTACAACGCTATCAGGTGATTCCACACTTTTTATGTAAGCTTGTTCTGACTTTTATTTTCAGCTATTCAAATCTTTGCTAAAAGCTGACACAATGGACTACTCTGCTTATGCACCGCCTGCTTCAACGAGAAAGAGGGGTCGTTCCTCTGCAGCGGCGGATGGTCTTTACCAAGGCAACGGGCATGCCGGGAGTAAGCTGCGGAGGAAAAGTGCGCCTCCTGCTCCTGCTAGTGACGACGATGGAGATCCCGACGCGGAGGAAGAACATGGAAGAACGCCCTCAAAGCGAAGGAAAGGCAAGAGCAGAAAACCATAGCTTTTCTCTCCTTTTCCTTTTTCCATCTCCACGATTTTGGCTGACTGTAACATACTTCTTTGCCTGAGAACCTCGCTCTCTAAAACTCCTCTCTTGTAAGTACCCCTCTTTTCCTCTTCCTACATTCTGACAGTTGTAAATCATTTCTTTTGTGGATACTCACCATTGAATCATTGCAATGCAACCGGCAATCAATCGAGACAAAAAAGTGCGTCTTTCCTTCTTTCTATACATGTTGTGGGCTAACAAAATTGCTGTAGTGTGTCGCAGATAATTCTACCATAGGCCTAGGTGTTCCAGAACTCCGTGGTCCGAGTCTTCCGTCATTTGGATAGGAGGCAGAGGAGGCAATGGAGGCAGCAGCATGGCCATGGCAGCAAAATCTTCGTCAAGCTGGAGAGACCAGGTTCGTCGTAGCGAGGAAGGGGACGACTCCGAAAAGAGTAGAGGTGTGACAGGGGCTTCTTCTTCTTGGGCTTGCTTGGAGGAAGAAGCTAGAGGAACGGGCTTGCCAGTCACAGAAGCAGGACAGGAAAAGGTCCTCGGGGCCGCTTTCTTTTTTGCGGCGGCGGCAGCAGCAGCTTGGATATCTTTAGAGGAAGTGAGCTTCTTACCAGGGGAGATCACCGGTGGCGAGTCTGGGAAATTGAGCATCGCAGAGGGGCCTCTCAAGCAGAAGACAGCGTAGTCGTAGGCCTTGGCGGCCATCTCCGGTGTGGCAAAGGAACCAAGCCATATCCTGGAGCGCTTGCGGGGCTCTCGTATCTCCGACACCCACTTCCCCCAGCTCCGGCGGCGAACTCCCTTGTAGCTGGGACTCGAGTCACACTCCTCCGGCGAAGTGGGAGGATACTCGTCGGAGCTCTCGACGACGCGGCGCTTGCTCCTCCTGCGATCCCAGATGGTGGTGTGCTGCTGCTCCTCCACCACTCCAATGCTCTCTCCCATGCAGCGATCGGCACTGGCAGCGGCAGCAGCGGCGGCGATCCTAGGCCGAGAATTGAGAACTTGAGGTATCCCAGAAGCCTTTGACTCTTTTCTCCGTTCTTCCGGATTCTCGCCTTGTGGCAGGACACCAGATGGTTTTTATAGGCACGCGGGGGACAACTGGATTTGGAGCACGTTGTGGTTTTCATCTGGAACAGCATCATCCAGCTCTTCAAAAAGCGTTGAAGCGCGTACGGGGGTTCTTCCGTGTGATTTCGGCGGATGCTGCTTACTGGTGGGGCTCTCATCCCAGATTTGAGTCTTTACTGGGAGTGCAGTCCTCCTCACTTACAACTTTGCGGTTACTCTGCAGAGACACGTTTTGGCTCTTGGAATGTGAAGACGACTCTTGGAGAGAGACGAGTGTCAAGTTCCAATTCTTGTTTTCTTCTTTCTCCGTGGTAAAACGATTCTTTTGCTGTATGGTCAATGAATGATGCACAACTCGTGTGAACAACAGCGAGGGGTCAAACTATCTTCTGAGCACCTTCTTGGCACCTTCCCCTCCTTTCTTCTCGAAGTCCCCAGTCATAGATTTTATTCTAAAGGAGTGCGTTATTTTTATTATGGAAGTAAATCAACTGTGCTTTTATCTTTAAAAATGGCAATCTCGTTAAGGAAAGTATACAAGCTCTCAACTCAAAACTGTTTGGACTGTCGGGTTATGTGCGTTCCAAAGCTCCTTTTGGTGCTAGGCAAAAAAAAGCCGTTTTCCAGCTTGCAGCTTACCAGCAGTCGAGCAGTAGCGATGGATTCATCCCCGTGATTGTCACCACATCCTGCGTGCTCAAGGTCCTCCACTTTCTTGAGACAAGCACCCTTCCAGTAACTCGGAGTGGGTTCTAAGCTGCGGTGTTGGGCTAGTGGGATTCATCCATTTTCTTCTTCGTGGTTCCAAGCGAGATCATCGACTTCCGGCTGGAGCCTGGAACAGGCCGTGGCTAAAGTAGTTAGATCGATCAGCTCCTTCTTCTCGGATCGTTCACGGCAATCCGGCTAGCTATAGCTTTCGGAGCGGCATGGCTCACGGGACTCTTCTTCGGACCGGTACCTGAAATCATTCTGGATTGGAACAAACCAGCCTGCCCGGTAGTCTCACCATGGCAGCACCGGGTGGCAATGGCAACGAAGAAGTCTGTTTGAAGGCAAAGACTGGGCTGGAAGCGTAGGATTCTCTCCAGAGACCTTCCAGGATCTAAAGTTCGTCGGGATGATCTTAACAGGAGTGATCCAGCTGCTGCTGCTCCGGATCAACGTCCAAGCGTATCTCAACTTGGGAGTGCTCGCGTGGTACGAAAGCTTGCACGGTAGCAAGACCCCGGACGCCGCCGCGCTCAAGCACAAGATCTTGGTGGTAAACCACTTCATGTGCCGGGTAGCGATCCAGAACTTGGTCCCGGCAGTGCTGCTCATCCTCTTCGCGGGCCTCTCTCGATCGCCATCGCCATCTTCAAACGCTCCAGGAGGAATTGGATTTGTGGCACAAACAGCGCAATTCTTCGCATGGTGGACGCTCCTCTCGTGGTCTTTGCTCACGCCCACAGGGCTAGCGACTACTAGCGTTCAACTCCCTTCTCCGCATTCTCGAATCCAAAAGATTGGAAGGAGAAAAACTCACACCGGGACGGCATGGCTCACCGAGTTCTCATGGCCCACGGCCGCTCACCGAGTTCCTGGAAGAGTGCTTCCCAAGAAAGAATGTGGAGAAGCTTGAGCACGCCCAGGGATGAATTCGTCACTACTGCTGCTGCTGCTGCTCGAGTCCCCATTTTCGGATCCAGAAGATTGGAAGGAGAAAAGCTCTCTAGCAACGAGCAGCGACACTGGCAGCGCGGTATACAACTCATACTCTGAATAGGACACTGCCCGCCCTCTAACCTGGATTCCGGTCCGGGAGCAAAGTAGGCGTGCGATCCGAAGAGGCTGATCGCCGCGATCTTGCCCGCAAGCACCAAGAACACCGTGATCGCCGCATCTCGATCGAGAGAGAAATATTATTCGTCAGGTAAAAAGAATTCATCCAAACATGAAATGAGTCCTTTTCCTCCACACCAGAGTTTATCGAATATGCTTACTTTAATACCTTCTTTATTGCTGCCGGTTGTTTCTGTTCTTGGAGCTTTTGTGCCTTCTGGATCTGAAATGTCGCTGCAATGTTGTTTTCTGCGTGGCTGCAGTTTGATATGGCTCCCTGTTTCCTTTTGCTGAAAGTCTGCGTGTTTCCCTTCAAGTTTCTACTTTGGTATGGCTGTGTTTGTTTGGCTTTACTCTGTCTAGGCACTGCCATTGACAAAGCTTTTTTTCTGTTGCAGCTCCTATGCGTGTTGCAGCTCCCCCGCTTCCAGGTAGGCATGGTTTGCGTTCTTTGTGTGTGTGTTTGCTTTGTCTGAGTTTGTGGTCGTTGCTTTTTTCTCGATAAGGCTAGCTCATCAATGGCTTGATGCGGTGTATTTGTGTTCTATTCGATTTGTTAGTTTGGGTTTTTAATCCTTGTGTGACGCAGGATCTGAAGCCGGACCTGAAGCCCGTGAGTTTTGAGTCCCCTTTCATATTGCATTATCTCTTAGCTTTTCACTGCAGGATTACGTATACTTGGTAGTTTTCGGGATGAGATTCTTGAATCTCTGATAGCTCTGCCGGATCTAACTGCATTGCGGGACTTCTATTTTCAGCCTTTCCCAGAGTGAGGTTCCCTCTTGCTGAGAATGTTTACCACTGGCTCCCCTTGAACCGGACGTGATGAACGACTTCGGTACTCTTCTTAGCAGTTTTGCCTACGACATCCTCAACAACGTTCTCGCCCAAGGCAGAGAGAAAACCTTCCATTACATCTACGATGCACTCATCGCAGAACCAGTGCGTTTTTTCTAAGTTCACACGAGGAACACTACCTCAGAGAGCTTCTGGAGAGCGTTGAAGCCAGACAGTGTCTTCGCATTTGGCCATGGCTACGTCTTATTCAAGGGCGAGGAAGAAGGGGAAGAAACAGAGGGAAATCCTGCAGAGGAACTGGTGAACAAGGATGGGTGGCCTTATGGGGATTCCATTCCCTACATCCCTGCGTACTATGCCAGAGCATTTGTGGTTACTTTCTGTGCCCTCTACCAGGAGAATGGAGTGACATACCGGCTAACATTGGATATAAGGACTGCAGAGGGTCGTCTGGGAGTTTTTATGGCTTTTTTGAAGGTCGCACAGCTTGTCCACAAGCTAGAAGCAATCTAGCTTGCGGTTACCTTGCAGAGACACGTTTTGGCTCTTGGAATGTGAAGACGACTCTTTGAGAGAGACGAGTGTCAAGTTTCAATTCTTGTTTTCTTCTGTCTCCGTGGTAAAACGATTCTTTTGCTGTATGGTCAATGAATGATGCACAACTCGTGTGAACAACAGTGAGGGGTCAAATTATCTTCTGAGCACCTTCTTAGCACCTTCCCCTCCTTTCTTCAAGTCCCCTATCATAGATTTTAATAATCTAAAGGAGTGCGTTATTTTTATTATGGTAGTAAATCAACTGTGCTTTTATCTTTAAAAATGGCAATCTCGTTAAGGAAAGTATACAAAAGAGGTGCGTTACAAATCTCCTTTTGGTGCTAGGCAAAAAAAGCCGTTTTCCAGCTTGCAGCTTACCGGAAATTGGTGGAGAAGGGAGTTGAACGCTAGTAGTCGCTAGCCCTGTGGGCGTGAGCAAAGACCACGAGAGGAGCGTCCACCATGCGAAGAATTTGCGCTGTTTCTGCCACAAATCCAATTCCTCTTAGAGAGTTTGAAAATGGCAATGGCGATTGAGAGAGACCTGCGAAGAGGATCAGTAGCACTGCCAGGACTAAGTTGTTCAATTCAAGAAAAAGTTTATAAAAGAGCACAGCAATGATTACTTAAATCAATAGATTAATCCCTGGATTGCTACCTGGCACATGAAGTGGTTTACCACCAAGATCTTGTGCTTGAGCGTGGCGGCGTCCAGGGTCTTGCTACCGTGCAAGCTTTGAGCACTCCCAAGTTGAGATACGCTTGGACGTTGATCCGGAGCAGCAGCAGCTGGATCACTCCTGTTAAGATCATCCCGACGAACTTGAGATCCTGGAAGGTCTCTGGAGAGAATCCTACGCTTCCAGCCCAGTCTTTGCCTTCAAACAGACTTCTTCGTTGCCATTGCCACCCGGTGCTGCCATGGTCGATGGAGTTCTTCTCGGGCAACCGGATGAGGAGATCGGCCATGGGTTTCAACCAAAGTAGCGTTGAGACTACCGGGAGGACAATACCGAGGTTGAGGAGAAACTGGCTCCAAACGCTGGTTTTGATGACCGAGATATCGCATCCAAGCTGGTTTGTTCCAATCCAGAATGATTTCATGTACCGGTCCGAAGACCCGTGAGCCATGCCGCTCCGAAAGCTATAGCTAGCCGGATTGCCGTGAATGATCCGAGAAGAAGGATCTACTTTACCTAGTTTTGTTTTTTTTTCACTTTTTTGTAGCCACGGCCATGGTTGGTCCCGACCGTTCCGAACGCCGACCGCCCGACCGCCCGACCGTGGTTATCGACCGGCTGTGAAAATGCCGAACGGCCGAACGGTTTACAAAATTTTTTTGATAAAAAAAAAAACATTTTTAGTAAAACCACATTAATAAAAATAGAAAAAACCAAACCAAACCAAACCATACATTTTACCATAATAATTACATTTCCAATGCCTAGCTCCTTTGCCGGAAGCATAACAAGTGATCTTGGTAACATAGGACCATGCCCAATCAGGCACCATCACTCAATTGTGCCAGAATTGCTATGAATCTCTAAAATCAAATCTCTGAACTCAATTGTGCCAGAATTGCTACGAATCTCTAGAATCAAATCTCTGAAATCACTGGAATTTCCATTTTAGGGCAAAAATTTCAAGCGTTGCGGACTGGGCGATTTGATTTGCGAGGCAGCGAGCTGCTCTGCTCCACACTCAATCGAAAGCAGAGGCAGTGGTGATGGCGATAGCCGCTGCAGCATCAGAAATCTAGCGCGATCACAATTTTTTTTTTGCCGAACGGAATACCGAACGGAGCTGTCCGACCGCGTTCGGCCGACCGCGTTCGGCGGCGGTCGGGATTTCGGCCGAACGCGTTCGGGACCAACCATGGCCACGGCCTGTTCCAGCCGGAAGTCGATGATCTCGCTTGGAACCACAAAGAAGAAAATGGATGAATCCCACTAGCCCAACACCGCAGCTTAGAACCCACTCGGAGTTACTGGAAGAGTGCTTGTCACAAGAAAGTGGAGGAGCTTGAGCACGCAGAATGTGGTGACGATCACGGGGGTGAATCCATCGCTACTGCTACTACTGCTGCTACTGCTGCTACTGCTCGCATTCTCGAAGCCAAAAGGTTGGAAGGAAAAAAACTCTCGAGCATTCACACCGGGACGGCATGGCTCACCGAGTTCTCCTGGCCCACGGCCGCTCACCGAGTTCCTGGAAGAGTGCTTGTCCCAAGAAAGAATGTGGAGAAGCTTGAGCACGCCCGGGGATGAATCCGTCGCTACTGCTGCTGCTACTGCTCGAGTCCCCATTTTCGGATCCAGAAGATTGGAAGGAGAAAAACTCTCTAGCAACGAGCAGCGACACTGGCAGCGCGGTATACAACTCATACTCTGAATACTACCTGGTGTTCTTCGCCGATGGTGACCTCAGGATCTCCCTCGTTCCACACGAAGTTGTCCCTGGACACTGCCCGCCCTATAACCTGGATTCCGGTCCGGGAGCAAAGTAGGCGTGCGATCCGAAGAGGCTGATCGCCGCGATCTTGCCCGCAAGCACCAAGAACACCGTGATCGCCGCATCTCGATCGAGAGAGAAATATTATTCATCAGGTAAAAGAGTTTCTCGAATATGCTTACTTTAATACCTTTTTTATTGGTCGGGATACAGTTCTTGGAGGTTGTTATATCTACAAAGTTACAGGTACTTACTTCTAATTCTTCTGTTCTTGGAGCTTTTGTGCTTTCTGGATCTGAAATGCCGCTGCAATGTTGTTTTCTGCGTGGCTGCAGTTTGATATGGCTCCCTGTTTCCTTTTGCTGAAAGTCTGCGTGTTTTCCTTCGAGTGGCTGTGTTTGTTTGGCTTTACTCTGTCTAGGCACTGCCATTGACAAAGCTTTTTTTCTGTTGCAGCTCCTATGCGTGTTGCAGCTCCCCCGCTTCCAGGTAGGCATGGTTTGCGTTCTTTGTGTGTGTGTTTGCTTTGTTCTCTGAGTTTGTGGTCGTTGATTTTTTCTCGATAAGGCTAGCTCATCAATGGCTTGATGCGGTGTATTTGTGTTCTATTCGATTTGCTAGTTTGGGTTTTTTCCCCTTGCTGAAAAGTTCTTGTGTGACGCAGGATCTGAAGCCGGACCTGAAGCCCGTGAGTTTTGAGTCCCCTTTCATATTGCATTATCCCTTAACTTTTCACTGCAGGATTACGTATACTTGGTACTAACTGGTAGTATTCCGGATGAGATTCTTGAATCTCTGATAGCTCTGCCGGATCTAACTGCATTGCGGGACTTCTATTTCCAGCCTTTCCCAGAGCACTTGAGGCTCCCTCTTGCTGAGAATGTTTACAACTGGCTGCCCTTGAACAGGTCCCAGATATTTAAGCCGGACGTGAACGACTTCAGTACTCTTCTTAGCAGTTTTGCCTACGACATCCTCAACAACGTTCTCGCCCAAGGCAGAGAGGAAACCTTCCATTACACCTACGCTGCACTCATCGCAGAATCAGTGCGTTTTTTCTACGGAAAGAAATTAGTTCACACGAGGAACAGTACCTCAGAGAGCTTCTGGAGAGCGTTGAGGCCAGACAGTGTCCTCGCATTTGGCCATGGCTACGTCTTATTGAAGGGCGAGGAAGAAGGGGAAGAAACAGAGGAAATCCTGCAGAGGAACTGGTGGACAAGGATGATGGGGATTCCATTCCCTACGTCCCTGCGCACTATGCCAGAGCGTTTGTGGTTACTTTCTGTGTCCTCTACCAGGAGAATGGAGTGACACACCGGCTGGATCTACAAACGTTGGATATAAGGACTGCAGAGGGTCGTTTGGGAGTTTTTATGGCTTTTTTTAAGGTCTCACAGCTTGTCCACAAGCTAGAAGCAATCTGTCAAAGTTCTAGTGTGCCACCTATAAAGAGGATGGAGTCTAGATGGAGTGGGAAAACCTTAAGAGTTCTACTGCAACAAAGTGGTGAATACGTACCAGACTGACATCAAGGCAACGAGGGCATGTGGTATGTACGCTTTGATCAACGAATGTCCGTTTGTTGAGAAGGCTTTACGCGTGAACCAGGAAAAGCGCCACATTCTCTTCCAACGTGGGCAGAGTGTGATGCCCCGTTCAAGGAAAGAGTTACTTGACTGCCTCGCTTGTATTCTACAGGCTCTGGTCTGCCTCCATAGCAGGAACATCATGTACAGGGACCTGAGGTTGCCAAATATTGTCAAGATGAGTGATGGAATTTGGTGGATAGTGGAGTTTGACGACGCGGCAATGAGTCCCAGTGATGGAGCTGATTACTTGGAGCTTTCGGTGCCTAAGATATGCGGAAAGCACGACTGCAAGGTTGATATTTGGGGGGTGGGAAGCCTCATCGCATATTATCCTACCTCGACTATGGGTTTGTCCGCCTTCAAAAACTCTTGTCTGAGCAAGGATCCAGGCCCACAGCTTCAGAATGTTTGACGCTCATCAACCGTTTGAGGGAAGAACAAGGTGACCTGTAGCAAAGGTGTTTTATGATCACTTGGTTTGCAGTTGACAGCACTTATAAGTTCACAGTATTGATCAAACTCGACGTGCAAGTGAGCAGCACGGGCTTCCTGATCTTGGTCTATAGTGCTGCTCTTGACCAGGAGATTCATATGCGTTGATTTTGGCTGTGGCTTGCTGTTTGCCAGTAAGTGGACAACCATGCTTTGCAATCTGAGGTATTGCCAGGCTTGGCTCTTCTGTTGTAGACCTTGGTAGTACCTTAGCCGCAAGCAGAAATCTAGTGATATTGTCCATGTGCCATCAGCATATGGGAAGCATGAAAAGCCAGATGGGAACAATGGCACTTGGTTATATGGCACAAGTGCAAGTGCAATTGTTCGCCATCTGGCTTGATAGGCTTGCCAGTGTATCAACCAGGAGGGAGATACAGGCAAAATCTCAAACTATCGGTGAAGGCTTCTGGAGTTTCTACAGATGATACCAGGTCTATGGCAGGCTGATATGTGACTACAGCATGCATTACGAAACAATCTATAAAGGTTATGCCGCAGACCAGGGCATGGAATCCATTATGTACTGGGATACGTGGATGTACTACCTTATAACCCTTTGGACCGCGCACCAGTACGGTTGGCGCCCGCAACACTTCTAGGCGCAACCGTCCATTTTACTGTGTTCTACAGGGATGGATAATCCAGAAAGCTTTATTCAGTCATGCAGGGGAAGAGAAATTGGTAGTCAACCAAGTTGTTGTTGAGGTATATGCTCTCTATGACATGATCTTAGGTGGCAGGAGTGCCACTTCACTAATCCAAGTGTAGGCTAAAGGCATGTCTCTTCATCATGTATATATAGCTATAATGTTATATACGGTTATCTTTCCAGTCATCCTTGTCCATTGTGAGCTATTCCACCATGGAGCCTCTCACTAGCAACACCTAGCCGACGTGCAAAGTCCATTTTCAGGAAGAATTGACAAAAGAGCTTGTTTAACTTGGCTATGCTACAAAAGGAATTAGTGTGATGGCTTTGGGGCTGGAAAAATGGCCGTGAGCTTGTCAACGCTGATCTTGTTATTTAGTATGAGATAACCTACACAAAATATGTGATCTGGGAGCTAATTAATGCCAAATTTGGACACTGGCACTACATTATCTAATTGAAGGTACAAATTACAAAGAGAACCACCTTTGTAACTCTCTTGGTACAATCAACCAGGGAAGAACAACAGGACACATGGCAATCAATTTGTAGTACCATGCTTTAACATACGATTCAATATATGACAAAGAGGCATACATATGGTTAACATCTGTCCACATCATAAAAACAATTGTTACTACATTTTGATTGCCCTACATGATTTGAAGTGTATGGTTATGGCATGGGGTCCTACCACATCAGACACATATTTCACCAAAATTTTCCACATGAATAACTATGCACTAATTTGAAAAAAAAATGGTTGGCTTCTTTGACATTTTGGGGAACAACTTCTACTTGTACAGCACATCCAAAACCATTGCAAATGGTGAAGACCATAAAGAGAAGAATGTCCTCTTCGTTAAGTGTAAATTAAAATGTTATTTGAACAAACTTGTTGATATAACCTAAGTTCATTAAATGTATTAAATTTGTAAGAGCATTAATTAGCCCAAATGTTGGAACATCTTTCACATTCACCATAATTTGGTAGTATCCACTCCTCAAGTCACTCTTGTTGAAGTATTTAGCATAAAAACTATGAGCAGCTTGTGACACATTGTTCAAAACACAATAGTCAATATATGTATCATATCATCCTTCTTCTTCACAAGAAGCAATAGGGCACTGTATTCTTTAGCCATCCTTACCTGCTTCTGCACTTTGACTTCCTTTAAGGTACTCAACCCATGCTTAGTCCCCAGCTTGATCTTGTAAAAAATCTCTTGAGAAGAACTCTCTTTGGAAAAACTTCTCCAACAAAACTTCTTGACCTAAGTTGTTGACAAGTCAACTCCTATCTAGTGTTCACCTCTTCAAAGAATTTCCCACGCAAAATAACACTAGCTACCTAAGGATTGAACTTTTCCACCTAAGTCATTCTCAAAATGACCCTCAAGTTTAACCCCTTCAACATCCATTACATCCCCATTCAAAACAGCTCCCTCAATGTGATAAGGGGTCTTGCAGTGAGGAATGCATAATTGCCCTACCAAATCCTTTGAAATGAATTCATCAGTACTTCCAAGATCAAGAAGCACTTTTGTGTGCCTATCACCCCAGCAAATTGGATCACATTTCCAATCTTGCCATTATCAAAGTTTCCTTCGCAATAGTAACTTTTTTGTGGGAATCTCAGTGTTTGATGTTTCCATGGAACGAACACCCTTGGATATCACCACAGCCAGAACATCCCCTTGTCCCTTTTGGTGCTTATCTTGATCCCATGTCTCCTTTTTCACATAGGACTTGTATCCTTTGTGGCTATCATGACTGTCCCTGACTTTAAGGTAGGCTTTCCATCCTTCCTCAGCTTGTTTGCCATGAAGTTTTGAACAAGCTCGCGACAATCTGTTCTGCCTTAGTCAACCAACTCCGCAGACACATCTTTACTGAACGGTTCAAAGATTCACTCGCTCAAAATTCTTAAGCTTAGCCTCAACTGGAATCAAGTGTTGTCCAAAGCTCTTGGAAGGCATAGATGAACTGGAGAGACAGAGGGGTGAAGGCGGGGGCAGTGCCTACTGGCGTTGCTGAGGCAGTGCGGCAAGCGAATCCACGCTTATCTGGGACAGATATTTCGACAATCTTCTGGTAGGGATGTACGGCAAATGTGGCAACGTCGAAGATGCGAGAGCAGTGCTCGAGAGCATGCAAGCCAGGACGTCTACTCGTGGACGATGATGATCGCTGCATATACCCGCTCCAGCTTGGGCGATCTTTCCACTGGGAGAAAACTCCATGACCGAGTCCGTGGCTTCCTGGATTCCGACGTTGTTCTGTGCACTGCCGTGCTCAACATGTACGGGAAGTGTGGGAGGGCCAAGTCGTTGTTTGAGAGGATGACGAACAGGGACGTGGTGGCCTGGAACGCGCTGTGGAACTCGATGATCGCGGCTCGGAACTGGCAAGGAGAGAAGTCCTTGGAACTTTTCGAGAGGATGGAGGAAACAAACAACGCGAGGCCGAACGCGATCACTTTCGCACACGTCCTGTGCGCTTGCAGCCATGCAAGGCTGATCGATAGGGGCCGTAGCTACTTCGGATCCATTTGGGATCCAGCAGAGTTCTGAGCACTACAGATGCATGATAGATCTCCTCGGCCGCAGCGGGAACCTTGACCAGACCTGGAACGTTCTCCACTCGATGCCTTTGAAGCCGGACTCGCTGACCTGGACAACTAGAGCTCATTCTGATGTGGAGCTCGGCGAGCTTTGTGCTGACAGGCTCTTCGAGATGGAACCGGAGTACTCAGCCCCTTACGTGCTGCTCTCCAGCATCTACGCTGCCAGAGACCGCTGGGACGACGCTGCGAGGAGAAACTCATGGTGGACAGGGGCGTGAAGAAGCCGAGTGGCAGAAGCAGCATTGATGTTGGCGATAAGGTTCACGAGTTCGTGGCGGGGGACAGAGCTATTCTCGGCGGGAGGAGATTTACCAGGAGCTATTGAGGCTGGGATTGCGGATGAGAGATCTGGGATACGTTCAGCTCCGGGTTGCGAGATGGCAAGGGGGAGAAGGAGCAGATGCTATGGAGAAGCTGGCCATCGCATTTGGCAGCATCGAGACCCCAGCCGGGAAGAGCTTCTACGTGATAAAAAACTTGCGGGTGTGTAACCGCTTCCATCACTTTAGAGACGGGTTGTGTGGAGACTACTGGTGACTCGAAAGTGTGTTTTCCACCATATACAATACGTCCTAGAAGTTAAAGTTATATACGTTTAATATGTACGTACAAAGTATACGATAAGAAGTGCATGAGAAGAAGTATATGGAAACATATAAGGGACTGTTAACACGGCATTGGAATTTATCAATTCGTGCTTCGTTACACGTTCTTTGGAGGGGAAAGATTCCGGTCAAAGGTGGCGCGACAGGTAGCTAAGCCCACAAGCATTGACCGGGTCAACATCCAGGGACTCTGTCTCTCTCCCCAGAGAGGCTTTAAATTCAGTCAAGGAAGTTCTGTGGATAGAGATCGCTTGGAAGTTTTTGGGGAAGATCATGGAAGAGGTGGTGTCCAGTACGAGATTTTTCTCCAGGTGGAGCTATCAGCGCGTTGGATCGTCGAACCCATGGCACCACCGCAGCGGTAGCAAGCGAAGAACAGTGCGGCTGATCGATCCCAACAGGCCCACCAAGCAGCGATGGCGAGTGAGAATCGCCAGGAAGTTGAAGCTGCGTCGATTCCTGGGCAGGATTGCTAGAAGCAGCGGCATTTTGCTAGCGCCCAAATCGCTGCTCCGGATGGCGAGAGAGTCGTATGTCTCGAAGATGAAGATGCTGGCTTCTTTGTGCAGCAATGCGGGATTGGCGTTCATGGGGCACTACATGGTGGGAAGAAATCAGATAGTGGGCGGTAGCAAACCACTCCAGAACCCTGTCATGAGCAACAAGGATCTGGAGAGATTGCTGCGAAGGGCGATCGCCCAAGGACGATTTGACACCCCGGAATTTGGAAAAGCTTCACCGCAGATTTCTTGATCGAGAACTAGAAGAGTGTGTTATTACTTACTAACAAACCAAAACTACGTTTAGCGTGTTATTGGCCGCATAGCGCAGTGGATTAGCGCGTCAGACTTCGGATCTGAAGGTCGAGGGTTCGAATCCCTCTGTGGTCGTTGGAAGTTCTTCGTTCTCGCTAAACTTCTTTGGTGTTCTCCAAAGTTCTTTTTTTCTACGTAGTGAAACACTTTTTTAAAAGCTGTGATCACTTTCGGAGAGGCCTGTACACCACCACCGTCACGTACTTTGATCTAAACCTGTGAGTAGCGCCCAGCGCCAGCACCGATCGCGAGCTCCTCCCTTTCTCCACGTAGAGATGGTTGAGGATTACGTGCTGCGGCCGCGGCATGGAGGCCGGGGCGTCTCCAGACGAGGAGGGGACGTTGAGCAGTGTGAGGTGAAGATGCGGAGGAACTGCCGGTGGCTCCTTTGCGAAATCTTCCGGGCCCGGGAATGGATTCGTGTAGCTCGAGTCTGGAGACAATGGCGGCTCGAAGCTCACGACGTTGTCAAGGTTTTCTGGAACGTATTCCTGGAAATGGAAGAGCTGGAGAGCTGGAGAGAACGAGGAAAGAAAAGAAAACTTGCGTTTTACCTGGACTTCGATGAGATTGCTCACGTTCCCAGCTTCGTCCTTGGAGCAGGGAAGATCTGGAGCGTGCCTCCACTCGCCATCCACGAAGAACTTAAACTGGTAAACTCCCGCCGGGAGCAACTTTAGGATGGAGAAGTCCTTCCCAGATCTCTGGAGTGGCTGCCTAGAAAAGAGAAAAAAGAGTTCCAAGCAAAGATTTGGAAAGAAAGAGCTCTTGAACCTGGTGCTCCAGTTGTCCCATGAGCCCTCGATGGAAACGTTGTTTCCTCCGAGGTTCCACACGATCATACACGGGATTCCCTTCTCACCACCGTGTTCTTTGTAGAGATTTGGCTCATACACACCGATTCCATCTGGTTTGCTTATAGGAGCCATGGGTGCCTAGAAGGGGGAAAAAAACAAATTTGAGAAGAAATGCGGCAAACAGTGGAGCAAAGCAAGCGACGAGCTCACCTGTGGAGCAAACATGAGCGGGCATCGCACCGATTCTCCAGGACTGTCTGAGAGATACTCCGACGATCCCCCCGCGTGCCCTAGCTTCCCTTCATGCTCGGAGATCCGCGGTTGCGAGCTCTGCATCGGCTCGCCCCCGCCCGTCGCATTCGCATTGCCCATCGCGATCGATTGATCGCCGGATCGATCGAAGGGGACCCTAAATAATTCCAGGCGAAGAACCCTAAATTTCTGCTACTTGGGTTAATTGGTATAAACATTGGCTAGGAGCACGTAAGGAGCCGAGCTCGCGGGATCCAAGTCTAGTGCGCGCCTCGCCGCCACCTTTCCTCTAACTGCGTTTTTGTGACTCTTGCACGACCCGAGCAGTGACTGCCAATCCACGTCCTCGGGAACAAAGGGCATTGTGGAGAGAAGTTCTTGAGCATCGCCCAAATGCCCGCACCTCCCGAGCAAATCCGTCATGCAGCAGTAGAGCTGCTTTGTGGGTGCTACGAAATAGTCCCCCTGCATCGAAAGGAAGCATTGCACGCCGGTTTTCAGGCTCCCGGCGTGGTTGCATCGGACAAGCATGCACACGAAACAGGCTTCGTCCGCTGCCGAGCCGCCGTCTAGCGCCATCTTGCAGAGGAGTTCGAGGGTGAAATCGAGGCGGGTGTTGGATGCACCCAGCATTGTCGCCCAGGACACGGTGTTGGGTTCTGGCATTCGATCGAACACGTCTTTTGCTCTCTTCCAGTGCCCGTTTTGGGCATATGCTGCGAGAAACGCGTTCCATGCAATCACGTCCCTTTCTGGCATAGAACGGAAGACTCCCTGGGATTCAACAAGATGGCCTTGTTTTGTATAGGCTGAAAGAAGAGTTGTGGAAGAGATTATGTTGTGTTCAGGCATGGAATCAAACAGGCATTTTGCCTTTTCAAGATCGCCAACCTGGGCATATACTGCGGCCATGGCATTGTCAGCAAACAAAGTCCTCTCTGGCATGGAATCAAAAGCTCTCCGAGCTTCTACCAGGTTGCCACTGTTGGCGTAGGAAACCAGCATGGCAGTCCACGTAATCAGATTCCACTCCGGCATCCTCTGTAAAAAATTCTGGGCCTCGCTAACATGCCCTGATTGGGCATAAGCCGATGACATGGCAGTCCACGACACCACGTCACGCTCCTTCATTGTGTTGAAAACTTCCCTCGCATTGTCAAACCGCCCATTTTCCGTGTAGCAAACAAGCATCGCTGTGCACGCCACGAGATTCCATTCCGGCATGCTGTAAAAACTTCGTTCCGCCTGGACAAGATGCCGGTTGTCGGCATATGCGTCAACGATGGCAGTCCACGCGATTATGTTTCTCTCCGGCATTGAGTTAAACACCGAAAGCGCTCGATCCAAGTAGCCATTCCGGGAGTATGCAGTCAACATGGCGCTCCACGAAACGAGATTCCAATCCGGCATTCTGTCGAACACGTCTTTGGCATCAGCGACATGCCCGTTTTGGGCATACGCCGTGAGCATGACAACCCAAGAGTAGATGTTCTTTGAGTGCGCGTCAAACACTTTTCTAGCCTCCACAACGTCGCCACACCTGCCGTACATCTGTACCATGAGATTGGCGAGATAGACAATGGTGGAGGATGGAAAGAACTTGGCGGCCGGACTGGATGTAACTTGGGCATGGACAAGCTTTGCTTGTGGTGCTGTGTTGCAAGAATTGATGAGCTTGACGCACTGCTCTAAACTTAATGCACTACTGCTCATCTAGGAGATGGATCTTCCAGTATATACTATAACATCATTCATTTAATAAACTTATAGTATATGAGTGCAAAGTTTACAATACTGTAAGTTTAAAGTTCACATCCCATTCTCGTGACTTGCTAGTACTGCGTCCATTTTCTTTGTCCATGCTTGCCTTGTAGCTTCTCTTTCCTATACACAGACAAAAACAAAACTGAGAATTTGAGCTCAAAGCTAGCATTTACCTTTGCTATCTCTGCTTTGCAAGTCGAGTTCTTCAAATCTTTGTGTTTCTCCCGAGAAAACTTGCGGCATTTCTTGTGCTTGATGCATGCAACAAGGTCTTTGCCAGCCTCGATTCCCGTCAAGTAAGCACCGTGTACGTAGCCACTGTATTTTTGGCTTGTGTGCTCTCCCGCAAAGTAGAGAGTTTCCACTGGTGCCTGGGTGGACTAATTTGTCAGCTAAAACACCTTGCAAAACTTGGAAAGGGGGCGGACCTGAATTGCTTCGAATTCACTGTCGCTCACTCCGATTGGCCAGTTGGAGTAAGAACCTTTGAAATATTTCATCGATCCCCACCTTGGGACAAGCATCTCCTCAATCTCTGGGATGTTTGGTCCAAACATTTTTCGCAACACCGACATTATCTCGGCTTTAATCTCTTTGTCTGGCAGCTGCTCGATCCTACGAGATTCCTCATCTGTGACCGTCACGAAGATCATATTTTTACCGGGAAATTCCTTCGCCAAATGCTGAAAGCTCACGAGGCTCTAAAACACTTTTCTACGAATAATTAGGAATTTACCTGCCATGTAGAGTAATATCCTCGCCTCTCGTCACAGTAAATAAGGAATTGAGCTCCTGGATAAATAGGCCAAAATGTATATGGAAATCGAAGAAAAATCTTTGTGTATATGGCCATATCAAACTGGAAAAGAGCTTCCACTTTCCAATCCTTGAGAGAAAAAAACAGTTTATCACTTGAAAAATTGAAATCAAAGCACTTACTGGAAGAACTGGTTGAAATTTAATCAGACTACTTTGAAGAACTCCCAAGCTTGCTGTGACAATAGCAAACTTGCCAAAGTAAGTTGATCCATCTTCAGTCAAGAGCTTCACTCCATCCTTGCTATATTCAATCTTTCTTACAACCTTGAAGAAAGAAAGAATCATAAAATTTGAAATATCCAAGAAGAAAAATCACCTTGTTCAGCAAAAGGCGAGGATCTGTAATTTTTCCATTTCTGGTTTGAAGAAAATCTCCAGCTAACTGGTGAACGATATGAGAGTAGCCACGAGGGTCCGCTACAAAGTATTCGTCGTCCCCAAAGTCTCTAAAAGTTGGATTTGGGTGTGTGTTCTCCAAGCTTGTGACTCTAGGTGGTTCTATTTAAAATCAACCAAAGATTTTAGTCAAAGATTTATATCCAATGATCTATAATATCAAATCAAATCTCTCCTCTCTCTCCTTGGGGCAAAAACTTTACCTGCAAATTCAAAGTCGTAATTTTGATACTCCAAGCACATTTCTATAGGAGTCTGAGGAACGCTGCATTGGAGCGAGAGTACAATTAGTTAGCTCTAAAACAAGGATAAAACACTTGGTGGAAACCTTCCGAATAGCCGCTGTCCTGTAAGAATGGATATGTCTTGTTCCCCGTTTTTAGTTTTAGAGATGGCCAGATTCGTCACATACTCCTTCTCTGCTTCAGCCATTGTCGTCTCCTTTGTAATTGTGGAGGGATCAATGTATCCACTGGATATGCAAGCAAGTGAGTTTTCTCAAGTTTTCCACCGCTTACATTTTTGTGTAGATGTTGCTGCTTTGATTGCTGAAATCCGTGTAAAACGAAGTAAGATTGTACTTGTTTGCCAGAGTCCAAATAGGATTTACTTTGGAGCCATGAACTCCTTCAACCCAATTCGCACCAATCTCTACAATTCCTCCAGCAAATGCCTCTTCTCTCATACGGCCACCAATCCTTTCCGTAGCTTCGAGAATCACAAAATCATTGATGCCATTTTGTGACAAAGTTCTGGCGGCCATGATCCCTGCAATTGTTCACAGTTGCATTACAGAAAGAAGAAAAAAATTGAACTAACCAGAGATACCAGCACCAACAATGACAACGGAATCAGTCTTTGTGTGACCATCACTGGCAACACTTGCCACCCAAGCATTGAAAACTAGCAGTATGAGCAAACTCGTCGCCATGTCTATAATTCAATACATGGAGAAAATTGCCAGTTTTATGGACGTGAACACCCTACTGGACGTTCTTTCCATCTCAGTAGTGGTTATACAGCTGTTTGCCAATGCTGCTGCTCCACACATATAGACCACGTTTTTCTTTCTAAAATATTAGTTGAGATTTTTTTATCAACATATGGCATGTGATTTGTAAAAAGGTAGAAAGGACAAGGGTCTGTTTCACTCACAATAGGTCCACATGTAACATGAGTGTGCAGACATAAGATATTTCACCTTATGCCAGGATGGGTCTTCATGCCCATAGCAATGACCATGCTATATGTGGAATAGAGCCCTTAGTGGCCCCATAAACCCATTCATCCCATGCATTCAAGCAAGTTGTTAATGTTGCAAATTAAATGGACAATCGACTAAATTGCATACTATACTACTTTATCTAGAGCACTATGTTCTCATCTCTTGTTCTTGTTGCTCATGGCAAAAGGATTAAATTATCATTTTCTAGCACACTTTTTTAAACATGGTATTTATAACAAGCGTAAGTGAATTTTATTTATGTAACGCATGTGATCATGGAATGAGATTTGAATATACTGTTACCATGGATCCTTGGAACTTTGAGGGATAAATGGGGATAAAATAACCACTAAAGGCTCTCTCATCAAACAATTGCCGCTTTTTTTGTTGACTTAAGGGAAGAGAGATAGAGTGCATTACAATTTAGCTCCATTGCACATCCATGGATATATATCATTTGGAGTCATGTCTTTAATGCATCTCATTAAGTTTATCTTTTGTCGCCATTGATTTGCAATTTAATTCTCTCAATGCTTTAGTTTCACATCATGATGCTTAGAAGATTTGCATATGACTTAAAAGTAAGTTGAACTTTATCCAATCAATTCCATGAATTGGTGGGGCTTATACTTGGATTGTGTACTATGCAAGGGTGCATAGTATTGATGTTTGGACTTGGAGTTTTCTCAAAAGTAGCATGTTAGTGATTTTAGTTGTACCTTGAAATAGGTTTAGAGTTCCCTAAGCGAGGATGGGGATCATGTAGCACCAAAGCTTGATAGTTTTAACCCAAATCCTGAATTAGGAGTTGCTTTGGAAGCTATAGTGATTACCTTTGGTGAGGCAAGCATAAACCAAAAGAGTCAAGGGCTGCAAGTGCCTATAATGGGCATTTGAATATTCTTATCTTTAGTTTTGCTAATGAATTAACTTAAATTTCTTTCAAAGTGTCAAGAAATTATATCTTTTCAAGACAATTATCTATTTTTATTATGAAAGTGTCTAGAATACAATACTTCCACAACCTCAGCCCAATCCATACAAGTTCTCTAGATTCTGAAGTGCCTAGTGGATCTTGTGTTTGGTCCACTCCATTAATAAGTATGTTAAAGGGAAGAAAACTTCTCGTGTGTATGTGGAGAACTTGGGAAATCAAGCACACAATGTACCTTGTTTCTCAATAGGCTCTCCTGATTGGAACTCTAGCAAATCAACTGGATAATCAATGTTTAGTGACAAATCTGTCACTAGCGAATTAACTGATGAATCAACATTTAGTGATGGAACTTTGATTAGTTTTAGTTGTTTATGAAAGTAAATAGTTCTCTCAAATGATGTCCACAATGCAATTGGAAATAGAATTGGAAATAGAATTGAAATACAATGCAAAATATCCATCTTGAGGTATGGAGCAAAGACACAACGTAAAGTTTGCTTGTGCTATAAATTAAATACATCAAGAATTTCTATGTCTTCCATGAACTTGAAAAAGTGCTTATAAAACCACACTATGCACTTAAAGAGTTGTCTCCACAAATGCTCTATGTGCTACAAAATAAAATGGATTTGGTCCTTATTTGGACAAAACTTTAATATTGTGAGTACCTAGTTACATGTTAATATCCCATGTATAAAGCTCTTAGTTGTAAAACTTTAATAGTGAACCATGTCCCTATTGACCTCATTGTGCTCTCAAGCATTTGTTGCTTTAGATGTGTTTGGGCCTTCCAAATTGACAAACAACTTGTGCATATGTATTGAATATTGCATGGGATTCTTTGGAGGTAGCCAACTCATAAGCTACAATATAATGAGTTGCCCCACAAATAATGGCATGTACATAGAAACCATAGCTAACAAACTTGCAATATATTACAATAAACATATTATCACATGTGCTCATAAAAAAGTAAAAATGAAAGAATACTCACAATCCATATGACAAAGTGCATAAGCCTCCTCATTCCTGTAAATTTGTTGTCAAATCCTTGACAAGTGCCTCTATTGTAGCCTGGTTGGGTCGTGAGTGGCTAAGGCCTCACAAATTTGACATTGGCTAAATCAATATCTTTTAATTCGACAGCTAGATTGGGAATTGATAATCCCCCAATTTGTGCCATCTTAATTCATGGCATTATTAGTCCGGATGTAATGAAGTGCCTTTTCAAGTGGTACCCTATAATATACACCTCTCCAATTTAGATTGATAAGCCACATGTATTTATACAGTGTTGGCTTAGAAATTCTAAAATAGCATGCAAAGTAAGTAGTAGTCTTAATTTTGAGGATCTTTAGGTGCATCCAGGTGCCAAATACAGCTGGATTATTGAATCCCCTCAAAAAAATGATGGAAAGCCTAAAAATATATAAATGAATTGAATCTAAGAGGCTAAAAACTAATTAAACCTCTAAGAGAGCATTGTTGTCACTATTCACACCTAAACCACAATCTAAATCACTAAAATTGGATGGAAGGCCATCCTCCTCCTCCTCCTCCACGTCTTTCAGTAAATCTGGAAGAAAAGGTTTCAATGACACAAATTTGAAGCAAACCTAAGAAGGAACTATACTCATGGTAGGAACTTTAAAGTTTATAAAGAGAAATTTAGTAGTGAATCAAAGCCACTTTCAACACTGCCTACAAAAACATTTAAAACCAATCACTAGCAAATTAAGTTATCTTCCACATCTGGTGCCAAGAAACATGTTGAATAACAAGGCACTAAGGCAGGGCACCAAGGCAAGGATCTCCTAAACCCTAAGACCTAATGAATCCCCTAAACTTGACAAAACATGAAATTGGCATCTATGTCTACCATCTATAATAATAGACCCCGCAGCCATCTGATCCCAGGCCCAGGGCAGCCTTGGAAGCCATGGTTATCAGCAAGGGGAGGCCAGCCCAGGCTTGGGCCAGAGCCAGTGGCCATGGTTGGCAGGAATATCAGCTCAATGTTGTGGCAGCCAATGGGTGGGATGCACACGTGGCTGGGAAGGGAAGAGGGCGTGGTGACAAGTGTTATGCCATGCACTCTTAGGGTTCCATGGCTGCTCTGCTCGGACATGGTTGTGTGGGCATTCCCATGAGAGCCTGTGCGTGGTAAGTAATAGGGGTGAGCAGAATGGTAGTCGGGCACACAATCCAGGCTCCTCTCGGGATCAACTCAGGACTGTGAGAGGCAAATTTGCTCATCTCCAACTCAGCAAAGCTTTGATCTCTGTTCGCCACTGCCTCACGAACTCTTTGGCCTACAGGAAAGCAATTATCAAGGACACTCCCTCTTCATCCCCAGATTCTCTCGAGGAATCCCTTGCTGCTGGGCCTGGTGAGGGATTGTTGTTTCAGCACATGCTTGGGATCAACTCCGTTTGTAGGAACCTGTTTTGAGTTGACATAGGGTTGTCGAGTGGCTGTGCCAGCCAACACTGCTCCTGAAGTTTTGGAAATCTGACATGGCACTGATGTCTGGGTTCTCTTGAAAGAGAAGGAGAGAAGCAGAAGGCGCCATTGCAAGCATCCCACCAACTGTTGGGAAAGGATGGGAAAGCTGGCATCAATCGGTTTGTTGCGGTAGCCCATGGATAAAACTGTAATCCATGGATAGATGTATGACATTATAGTCAGCATTCCAGAATCAATCCTAAGATAAATTTGTTTAGTATGATCATGTTAAACTAACAAAATTCACCTACATTGTCTGGAGTTCAGTCAAGCCTGCAAATGATGGAACTGGCTGAGGAGAAAAGGAGTTGTTTCCAACGCTTCTGTTATGCATATACACATGCATCAGGTCAACTCCAAGTTAAGAAGAAATATTACATTAGTTGGAGAGCTTTCAACCCGCTTAGATCAGGTAACGTTCCAGTAAAAGCATTATCATTGATGTGTCTGTAAATAAAACAAAACTTGAGTGCAAAGTAGTTACCATATTAGCTATTTACATTTCAAAGAGGGTTGATATCCGCCCCAAACTGCTCGGCAGTGATTTAGCAAATCGATTTTTGTCAAGTCTCCTGAAAATACACTATTACACGAGATCATATTCTAGCAATCAACGACTTACATGATGGTCAGCTTGGAAAAGTTTCCAATTTCATTGGGAACTTCTCCGGAGGCTGTTATTGTCTAGTAACCTGAAGGACAACAGGTCTAAAAACCTCCAAGAAAATGAGAAAGATACGTACAAGTGCTTGAATTCAGGTAAGAAACATATTTCTGGCACATCCACCTCTTTGTAAACCACCCAGCATTTGCCGGGCAAGTACTTGTAATGTTCATATTATAGGCATCCATTGCAATGGGATTGACATTTAATGCTGAACCAATAGAAAACTGCCACATGGACAGCATATTGTGAGTGAAATAGACCACTGTATTTTCTACCCTTTTATGAATTGCACACCATATTAAAGTTTAATGGCAAAAGATCAATATTTCTCGTGGGGAATAAAAGGCCAGACTTTGTCCAGCATGGAAGATAAAGCTCATCACTTTGTTAGCAAGCTAGCCAGTGGAATTGCTGTGTGGCCGAGAAGCCTTGGAGCACAGGTGGCTGTGGAGGTGCGGCTGCTTACAAAGGTAATGCGAATGGAAGTTTTCCTGGTTTTCTTTCTGTTTTCCTGGTTATAGATGAGGAAGACAATGCTGCCAAAGATCAACCAGCCCAATCCCCATAGCGGGAATTCGAAAAGTGACTTTATCTTCTTGCAGAGGGAGAAGCAGAAAGAAGCGGTTGCACTGGTACATAAGTGCTCACACGAAAAGCTGCCACCTTGGGTAGCACTTCAGCGTGGTTTCTTCTCTCGGAATGAGTTTGATTCTACTTCAGGGTCTGAATTCTCAGAGTCGATTGCGATTCAGGTCAAGGAGAGATTTTTCATAAAAGCCCGCTTTGGAAGCTGAGGAACATGCGTTCTCTCAGCGCTGGGGGTCTCTTTTCTCGCCGAGTGCCCCTGGAGCCATCTGACCTACGTGAATAAACTCAATTGTCATCCTTGAGCACGGGAAGAATTACTTCTTTCTTGTCCACAATGGCGCGATTGGCGAGTTCGTGCGCAGAGCATTCGTGGGTCTTGACAAGGATCCCATCGAGAAGACCCTCCAATCGCCCAAAGGCCGATATCACAATGAAACGATCATGTCGTCAAAAAAACTTTTTCACCTGACTGACAGAAGTAAACAGCTGAGTTAAGGATTGAATCTCCTGCTCCTGCTGCTCCATCATCACCTTTGCAACCTCACTTTTAACCTCCACAGCCTTGTTCCTGGCTGCCAAGGCTCCTGGCTACCCCGGCCATGCTCATAACCCCACATGACTTTCATAGTGTCGCTCATGACTGCCACCCTCGCTGCCACAACACGGCCGCAGTTTTGCTCCTCCTCATGGCCCTGATGCCGCAACTTCACCAATTAAGGCCTCCACAGCTCCTTGCCGCTCTAAATAAAACCCTAGAATCGACTGGTGGTTAATGGTGGTTATACAAGTTTTACTTCTATTGAATGCCGTTTAGTATTATTACTGATTCAGTTGATCACAATTAAAAATTCTCAAATGTTCGCTAAGAAGAAGAAGTTGATATGAAATATTATGGGCATAAAACTTTACTTTTCTTTTAATGATTATCTACCTAATGAAACTTGTTACAAGTTTCAAGTTAGCATTTAGCTAATAATGAGCCCAATGCCCATTCGTGTGTTAGCAATGTTGATCCCCATGCCAATGCCAATTTTACCTTTTTTGTGGCCCAAGCTGATGCCAATGCCATGGGCACACAGGAGATCCACCAAGAGCATTAATCAACTTTTTAAGTAATTATGTACATTAATCTTATTAATAATTAAATATTTTACTTGTACTAATTATGTTATGAATATTTATGATTTAACTCTACTTTTTTTTTCATACTTTAATTCAAGCCTTTTTAACATGTCCAGTTATATAACTCATCTAAAAAAAACTGTGCTTCATTGTGTTTAATATTAGGTAGTGTTTAGGAAAGTTTATAATTTATTAACATGTTTATAAATTATAAATACAAGGTTAATATAAATAAATAGCAACCATTAGGATGTAAAATAATATCCAAGCATATTCTAAATATATTCACAATTCTAGTGGATAAAACCTAAAAGTTGCTATTTATTTTTAAATTATCTTTTTGTGGTTGAGATTAAATTAACCCCAAACCGGTTCATTGCTACAACCAATGAGAAATCCTGAATCTTGCTGTGGAGGAGATGTGAATTGGTTTTGTGAAGTCATGGTTATGGCAACCCAAGCACAATGGACGTTGCAACAGTGTCAGTTGATCCTCAAACTTAATTGGAAACATATTTGGAGTTAACCAGCACGAGACTCTCGAGCAAGCTATAGTGAGAGGAGCAGTCAGGCTTTAATCCTGAACTATTCAACAAGGGACAAGCTAGCGACAATAGTGGAATGTTTTGGGATACATTACTCGAATAGTTGTGATAAGACTACATCAAAGCCTCACTATAAAGAGAGTTGAAACAATGGTTAATGTAAAATGTAAGTTTGTACTGCTGGGGGTCCAACTACCTTTACTTAAAGAAGAGAAGAGACAAGAGGTAGACGCATCCCTAGCAGGAGAAATGGCCGCCATCGCCGCCCCTCGCATCCTCCCCTGGAGCCTTGTTCTTGTGATGGTGTTGCTCCTAGTAGCTATGCAGGTTAGCCAGCGCTCTAAGTCTCTCGCTTAGCTGCCAAATGCGTATGCCCAATCTCACGTTTTTTTAAAAATTTCCTTTCTTGTTTTCTTTTGGCTGCTCACCTCGCTCTCGATCCAAGGTGTCTGGATCTGGATCTGGATCCATCCTCGGTGGCCATGGCCGTGAGCTGTCAGGGAAGCCGACAAGTAAGTGATACTGATCAAATGTGTGCTGTGTGTTGTTTGTGACCCAAATTTGCAAAAACGCACCAATGCAGATTGCCCAAAGGCTTGTGCCGTCCGCTGCCAGACATCCCATTGGACGCGTAAGCGCTGCATGAAGAACTGCAATATCTGCTGTCGCGATTGCAGCTGCGTGCCCTCTCGTCACAAGCCCAAGAGTCGGAAGGGCCACTTCGTCGAGAATTGCAGCTGCTACAAGGGGATGGGCCACTTCTGCCCATGAATCAATCACAAGAATCCATTGCACAAAGGTTTGCCCCTTTTGCACCTCCAGGCTTCTAGTCTGATAATGAAGGAAGATTTTTGTGAAAACAAACGTTACTAAAAACGTGGCTTCACAAGCAATATTACTACGCTATAGTACATATTAAACAGATTGCTATTGGAATGAATGATTTATTTTTTTAATGGTTGGTATAAAAATAACACAATATATCTAGATAATAAAATAGAAATCATCATCCTCAAGCTACAAGCTCTAGCCTGATGGTGTGGAGGTGAAGATTGTTAGTCATAGGTGATCAGCTATTTAGCCCATAGCAGCTATGGCTCACAATGGAGCTTTGAGAGGAACGTGCTTGTTGCCAATAAGGTTCTAGAAGCATAGTGGATATAATGATGTTGAGCTCTTTTATACCTGGCGATGAGTATCTATACCGAGAAGATCTTACTTCTTTGACTTTAGATTTTTAGCATAGGTGGCCAAATTGAATGTGAGTTGTAAGCTCTTGAATGTGATGGAAGTCAATCATTCCAATATTATTTAAACCCAAGGCCATAGTATCCCAAAACCACTAAATTCAAACTATATCCCCAGCACATGGTAATGAAATAAAATATCTTTTAAAAATTAAAGATCATAAACAATTATATCCTGTAGACGTGCCTGTTACTGCAACAAAAGTTCATTGTTCATTGTTCTTCCCTAAACGGTTGATGAACCTCAAACATTCTGAAGCAGTGGGCCCCGCCTTTGCATTCTTGCTGAGACACAACTTTCTGAATTCTGACAAGCCTGACATTATAGTAGTAGTAACATAAAAATTCAAAAGCCCATATATCAACATTGCAATCGTGCTTTCCATCTATCTCAGGCGTATGAAGGGATGGCTCTAAATAACAATCTCCATCACTGGGACTCATTGCCGCGTCATCAAAATCCGCTATCCACCAAATAAGAGCATTCATGTTGCCCACTTCAGATCCCTGTGCATGATGCTCCTGCTATGGAGCCAGACCAAGGCCTGCAGAATACAAGCAAGACAATCTTTCCTTGAGCGCGGCATCACATCATGCTCACGTTGAAAGACAATGTGGCGCTTTTCCTGGTTCGCATATAAAGCCTTCTCAACGAATGGTCAAAGCATACATGCGACACGCACTCGTTGCCTTGATATCATTCGGGCACGTCTTCACCATTTTGTCCAGGTAGAATTCCAAAGTTTTCCCACTCGGTCGAGTCATGCTCCAAGCACACTCGAACTCGAAAGTTGACAGATTCGTTCCAGCTTGTAGACAAGCTGTGCGACCTTCAGGCAAGCGACCTTCTGCAGTCCTTATATCAAACGTTTGTAGATCCAGCCGGTGTGTCGCTCCATCCTCTTGATAGAGGACACAGAACGTAACCAGAATATGCTCTGGCATAGTACGCAGGGAATAGAAGCACCGTAAGGCCAGCCATGGTTATCCACCAGTTCATCTGCAGGATCTCCTGGTGTATCCTCTTCCCCCGTCTCCTCGCCCTTGAATAGGACGTAGCCATTGCCAAATGCGTAAACAGCATCTGGCCTCAACAATCTCTCCGAGTTCTTGTTCCTCAAGTAAACGACTATCTCCCCATAAAAGAAACGCACTGGTTCTGTGATAAGTGCATCGTATGAGTAATGGAATGCATTCTCTGTACCCGGGGCAGGAACGTCGGCAGACACGTCGTTGAGAATGTTGCATACAAACTTGCTCATACGAGTGGCCAAGCCAGTCACCCCTGTTCAAGGGCAGCTGCTTGTAGACGTTCTCAGGAACAGGGAACCTCAAGTGTTCCGGAAAAGGCTGGAAATAGAAGTTCCGCTAACCATCCAGATCCGGCAGGGCTATGAGAGACTTACGAAGCTCATCCCTCGGAGAAAGTATAGGCAGTTCTGCAGTAAAAAGTTAAGGGATAATGCAAAAGTTAAGGGACTCAAAACTCACCGGCCTCGTCAGGTCCTGCGTAGCGATGAAAACAATTCCAAACAAGCAACCGACCTTTACCCTTGAAGTTAAGGGTGATTTTTTAGGTATTTTAAGCTTTAAGCTAATTATTAATACTTACCGTTAAATTTAGGTAGTTTATATTAAGGAGGATCAATTCGCACATATTTCTCATATATTTACCTTTACCGTAAAATTTTAGAAAGTAAGTTAAGTGAGTTAACTTGCCATTTTTCCCTTAAGAGATTGCTGCGTGGTGAGTGGGCCACCCTGTATCCAGAGCTCTGGATAAGGGATTTCTTGCTGGATCTGGCATTTAGCGCTTCCATCGCTCACTGGATCTGCCTTTGGTTCTCTATCGTGGCTCCACTCTGGCACCTAAATCCTCTTGTGATGACCAATGATCCATGGAGGATCTTGGCACTGTGCCGTGTGCTGCAAGAAATTCTGGGAGACACTGCCAACCAGAATCCCACACGAATTATGAGGTTTCGGAGCCTTTGAAATGGGAGCTGGGAGGGAAGGCGATTCAACAAGGGTTTTAGACATTAAATGTTAAATATATTGCAAATCAAACCACATTAAGGTAAACCCTTATGTTAAGCAAAGGGTTAGCTTAAGTATAGTAATTTAAAGGCATTGGTGCGAGAAAGGCACCCATTCATGAGCTAGCCTTATCCAGAAAAAAGAATAGCGTGCTCACAACGAACGCAAACAATGAACGCAAACCATGCTTACCGAGCGTGGGAGCTGTAACAGAAAAGGCTTTGTCAGTGGCATTAAACACAGCCTACAAATTTATCCATAGGATTCAAAGACAAAGACAGCCACAACATACCCGACGGAGTAACCAGGAACAGAAGCGTTAGTAGAAAGTATCTGTAACTTTGTAGATGTAACAACCGGCATCTCTCTTTAAGAACTATACTTCCATCGGCAAACCAACTTCATACGCCTTCTCGATAACTTGTAGCACCTGCGCCTTTGGCCTTGGAGGCAATTTTACCTTCAATTCCTGAAGGAGAGCCTTGCCAACCAACATACTCTTCACTCATCGTGTTTGGATGAATTCTGCTGCGCTCTTTATCTATATCTATAGATGGGCTCTGTCCCAAAAGATGAGAAGGCCAGCCTTGAGCCTTAACTACTTCAAGTTTGTGGATTGGGCTATGGTCTTGCAGGCGTTACATTCATATGGTAACATGAGCATTGCCTTAAATGGTGGCTGGATATTGATATTCTTTTGATTAACTTCTGCAAATTCAAACCATAATGGTTGTTATATATAAGTCCAACCTATTGATTCCACTCTCCAATATAGTTACGCAATGAAAAGGATCAGGGAAGACACCTGAACTTAGTTCATTACGTGATGCCTATAACATGACTATTCAAGGGAGATCCTCATGTGCTTGATGCATGCAACAAGATCTTGGCCAGCCTTGATTCCCGTGCACCAGTCACTGTAGTCTTTGCTTGTGGATGATTGGAAAACTTACAAAGATAATATCTGTAGTTTTGTTTTATATACTTTTAATACTAGAGAAAAATATATAAAGTGTTTAAAATCCACATGTATACATCAACAGCCTGCTTAGAGGTTTCATTTATCTCCTGGGACAACTAGATTTGCTAATAGTTATCAATTCTTCTACACAGAATTGCTCCATTTTGTATACATTGGTGTTACCACCTTTATCATTCTATTTAGTGGGATAGAATTAAAGCTGGCTGAAGATGGAGTGTTTCATTTCTAAATTCAAACAGCTCTAAATATCCCAAAAATTGTTAGAATCATTAAGTATTGAACTGGAAATGCTTGGTTTTCTTTATTCAAAATATTAATAATATCTTGAATATTTTTTTGTTAAGTTAAATATTAATAACACAAGTCTATAGATAATAGCATTATAGTATTTGTATTCTTTAATTAAATAATAATTATAAATAAAGTGAGAATTATTAGCAGAATTTTTATCAATTAATCCAAGATCATCTCCATAATTTGCTTTAGCTGTGACAACTTTGTGTAAAGCATTTTTCCAATTATTATTTTGGTCATCATGCAATGGCGTTGTAGCATTGTTGTTGTAGAAAATGGATACAGTACTATGAGAGAAAGAGATGGCCTCTAGAAGGGAAATCCCTCCAGAAACTTTGGAAGTGAAAACTTCTCGCGACCACACGACCACAGAGGGATTCGAACCCTCGACCTTCAGATCCGAAGTCTGACGCGCTAATCCACTGCGCTATGCAGCCAATTACACGCTTAGCAAAAGGATTAGTTTTGGATATTTAACGATCAAGAAATAGCGTTCCAAAATCCAGGGACGCAAATCGTCCTTTGGCGATCGCTCTTCGCAAAAATCTCTCCAGATTCTAGTTGCTCGTGATACCAGAATTCTTCAACATCGGATTGCTGCCCACCAAGTAATGCCCCATGAAAGACAATCCCGCATGGTTGAGCATCTTCACATACGGAGCAGCGATTTGAGGATGCTAATGGAGTAGAAAAATGCTAATCCTGCCCACGAATCGACGCAGTCTCAGCTTCCTGGCGACTCTCACTCGCCACAATCGCTGCTTGATGGGCGTGTTGGGATCGATCAGCCGCACTGTTCTTCGCTTGCTAGCTCCACCTGGAGAAGAACCTCGTCTTGGACAGTCCCATGATTATGCCCCTCCAAAGAACGTCCATTGTTTCCATATACTTCTTCCCACGTATACTTTATGATCACGTACATATAAAATGTATATGTATTTTGAAAACACACTTCTTATCACGTATACTTTGTGATCGCGCACATTATATGTGGTGGAAACACCCGTATACTTTGTGATCACGTACTTCTCAGACTCATATATATATCATGTATAGGAAACATACGTTTTTCACACTGATCGAATCGAATCACCAGTAGTCTCCACACGAGCACCACCCGTCTCTAAAGTGGTGGAATCGGTACGGATCGCGCAGAACAATCTCCCTCCCGGTGATCCTGGATATGAACTTGCTCGCGGTGTGACAATCCGTACACACCCGCAAGTTCTTGATCACGTAGAGGGTCTTCCCGGCCGGGGTCGCGACGCTGCCAAACGCGATGGCCAGCTTCTCGCTGTGGTACCACAGCATCTGTTCCTTCTCCTCTTCCTCGCCATCTCGCAACGCCGAGCTCCTGTCCTGGATGTATCCCAGAGCTTTCATCCGCGATCCCAACCTCGATAGCTCCTGGTAAATCTCCTCCCGTCGAGGATGAGCTCTGTCCCCGGCCACAAACTCGTGAATCTTATCGCCGACTTCAATGCTGCTTCTTCCACTCGGCTTCTTCACGCCCCTGTCCGCCATGAGTTTCCGGATCCTCGCGACGTCGTTCCAGCGGTCCCTCGCAGCGTAGATGTTGGAGAGCAGCACGTACGGGGCTGAGTACTCCGGCTCCATCTCGAAGAGCCTCTCGGCACAAAGCTCGCCGAGCTCCACATTGGAGTGAGCTCTACACGCGCTCAGCATCGTCGTCCAGGCCAACGAGTCCGGCTCCAAAGGCATCGAGTGGAGAATGTTCCAGGCCTGGTCAAGGTTCCCGCTGCGGCCGAGGAGATCTATCATGCATCGGTAGTGCTGAGAACTCGGCTGGATCCCAAACACCGTCTCCATGGATCCGAAGTAGCTACGGCCCCTCTCGATCAGCCTTGCATGGCTGCAAGCGCACAGGACGTGCACGAAAGTGATCGCGTTCGGTCCCGCGTTGTTGGTTGCCTCCTTCATCCTCTCGAAAACTTCTAAGGACTTCTCTCCTTGCCCGTTCTGAGCGTAAGCCGCGATCATCGAGTTCCACAGCGCAACATCCCTGTCCGGGAACGCCTCGAAAACCTGCCTTGCTTCGTCAACGCTGCCACACTTCCCATACATGTTGATCACTGCGCACCTTACGACACGGTCCCGCAAGAAGCCCGCCCTGTCAACCAGCCCGTGGAGCTCCCTGCCTTTGGAAATCCCAGCCATGCTCGAGCACGCGTCCAGCAAGCTCACGTACGTGCTCTTGTTGGGAGAGACCTTCTCCGCCGCCATCCTTGCAAAAAGCTTGAAAGCCTTCCTGCAATGCCCGTTTTGAGCATACGCCGCCACCATCGCGTTCCAGGCCACCACGTCCCTGTTCGTCATCCTCTCAAACACCGACTTGGCATCGTCCACGCTCCCACACTTCCCGTACATGTTGAGCACGGCAGTGCACAGAACAACGTCGGAATCCAGGAAATCACGGACTCGGTCATGGAGTCTTCTCCCAGTGGAAAGATCGCCCAAGCTGGAGCATGCGTCCAAAACAGCGACAAAAGTTATCTTGTCGGCTTTAGCGCCCTCCAAATCCATCCTGTGCATCATCCGGACGGCTTCCCTGTAGCACCCGTTCTGGGCATATGCAGCGATCATCATCGTCCACGAATAGACGTTCCTGGCTTGCATGCTCTCGAACACTGCTCTTGCATCTTCGACGCTGCCACACTTCCCGTACATCTCTACCAGAAGATTGCCGAAATATCTGTCCCTGTGGTACCTCGTCCGGACAAGATAAGCGTGGACTCGTTTGCCTTCGGCCAGAGCTTTGAAATCGCCGCACTGCCTCAGCAACCCCGGCACTGCCTCCGGCTTCACGTCAAGACCCCTCTGCCTCTCCAGTTCATCTATGCCTTCCAAGAGCTTTGGACAACACTGGAGTCCAGTTGAAGTCCCCATGCCAGCGCGCTGCTTTCAAACCTTTGCTGGAGACTTTTCTGACCGTAACCATAGCCTTCGCTTGCACCCGAAGCAGGAGAACAAGATGACCAACACCCCGAGAAAGGATAAGAACGTGAACTTGGAATGGTATAAGAGTAGCGCCATCGTATCACTGTCGTTGTGCGTTGTCATGAGCCGCATTAGTTTGTGCTGCTGGCCAACTCCACCTATAGGGTCCAATATAAAATCGAGTGCTGTAGACTCGCCATTCGGTGACAAAACATGTACCGAACGGCTTCTATGCCCATCCATGCTTGCAGTTACTGTGAATCCATGCTAAAGCTTAGATTTCGCCAGAAGAATTTTTTTTACCTTTGTATGCCTTCCCGGGAGGAAGTAGCCTGTGATAGTTGCCGAACTGTGAAGTTGCTTTAATCTGACACACAGAAGTTCATTGTCAATCAAAAGTTGCCTGAAACTACTGACGTACTGTTTGATTGAAGCCATCAACTTGGATAGTCGCAGCCAGGGGAAGCCCACTTGCAGATGAGAAGACTTTCCCATGCACACCACTCTGACGAAAGAACTACAATCATTTCGGGCTTCTTAAGATCAATAAAAATTTACCTTGAATGTACTTGAAACAAGCTCGAGCATGCTTTGTCGATTCTCTTCCCATATTTGTGCAATCTGAATAACCAACACTCGAGCTGTAAAGACTGGCCCGTTTCGTAAAACTTTACGCAAACCTGACTTCCTGGTGGCCATTTGGTGTCGTAAATTTCTAACGTCAGTTCAAGACAGCGAGCATGAATATAATTCCAATCCTGCATCCCTCCGTAGAGAGGATACCTGAATCCAGATTCAACGCACATAAGGCTTGACCAGAAAACTGCACGTACAAACCATGCTGCGCCATTTGTTATTCCACCAGGAAACTCATGGCTTTTAGACATGTTCCGATGGGCTTTGCTGTACACTGAAGCAAGAAAACGAAAGGTAGAGTCGTCAGGAGACTCCGTGTACTTCGAACTGCAAATAAACTAGAAAGTCAGACACTTGTTTGGCTCAAACTAACGATGAAAAACCTTTTATCTGCGTTGCCATCCCATGGATAATTTGCTACTAAAGCACCCTGAGATGTAAACAAAATTATATATAAATTAAAAAAATGAAAGGTAAAGAAAACGACAGTACCTCATGCAAGCTTGCAGAAGCTACAAAATTATTCTGCCTGAGCCATTTCATTACGGCCAGTGTTTCTGGCTGCCTCCTCGCCTCGTTATTATTTTGAGGGAAAAACTGTAGAGGGCTTCTTCAAGTTAGGCGGCAATCAAAGCACCTGAGGACGGCCAACACCCTTAGAGCTAACCGTTGGCAGCAAGGGCGATGCACAAATACCTACCTGGTCAGGAAAATCTCGATTCAGGTCTACATTGTTAGCGTTGTTCCTCGATCGATTCGCAAATCCATCGGGATTCATTGATGGAAGAAGATGAAGGTGCACGTTGTCAATAATACTTGTCGCCTGCGTAGAGATAGAAGTAGAACGCGTTACAAACTTGTAACTCACTCTCTTACCATGGCATCCCTTTTATAATTCATACACAACCAGTCTGCCAAGCGTATTGTAAGCTCCCGGCCCACTGGTTCATCTCCGTGCATATTTCCCACGAACTGAAAATGCCGGAGAACTTGGTAAACAGATAAAAGGAAATAAAGAAATTTCACACCTTGAACCCGGGTTCTGCTTCAGCTTGTCCAGGCATGTCTGAAAGTTCGAGCACCCACTGCACAAAAGAAGAAGAAGAAAAAGTTAAAACGAGAGAACGAAGACAATGGAAACTTACCAAATCTCTGCCTTGAACAGATGTTCCAATGCTGCAATACAATACAAACTATGTTATCGTTTTCTTTTTCTCTGGCAAAGAGAATGACAAGCTCTGACCTGTTCAGCCTTGCAATTCTCCCGCAGCGCACGGAGAAATCTTTGAGCCAATCCTCAAGCTCGGTGTTACTCAAATACCTGGAAATCCCACACGAATTAAGGATCGACAGCAGCAAAAATCTTCTTACTTGTTAGCAAATTTCCCAGATGATACAGCTGAAAGAAAAACTCTGTGAATCAAAGAAAATACAATGCCGATCAATCGATCGCCTGACCTGTGCTGCCGCCGTGCTCGCGGATCGCCCCAGCTCCCAGCGCCATCGCAATCGCCAGAATGATTGGAAAGAACACCATCCCCGCAACGCATTCAAAGATCTAGGGTTTTAACCCTCTCTTAGGTATGCCAAACAATGTCGCCAGAGATCGCTAGCTCGCCAAGGAATCTCGCGGCATTGCCCGATTTGGCAATAATATTTCTCTTTCGAGATCTAGGGTTTCCTTATGTCTCTCTTCAATGCCGGGGTGTACGCCGCGGCGTCGGCGATCACGGTGTTCTTGGTGTTTGCGGGCAAGATCGCGGCGATCAGCCTCTTCGGATCGCACGCCTACTTGCTCCCGGACGATCCGGCCGACGGGAATCCAGGTTCTAGGGCGGGCAGTGACGACAACAGGAAATCCTCCAGGAAGAAGAACTCCAGGGAGAAATTCGTGTGGAACGAGGGCGGATCGGAGATCCTGAGGGTCACAATCGGCGATTCCTACTTGGAGAACACCAGGTACTATCCAGAGTACGATCGGGCAGTGTTGTATGCTGCGCTGCCTGTGTCGCTCCTCGTTGCTAGAGAGTTTTTCTCCTTCCAATCTTCTGGATCCGAAAATGGGGGCTCGAGCAGCAGCAGCAGTAGCGATGGATTCATCCCCGTGATCGCCACCACCTTCTGCGTGCTCAAGCTTCTCCACATTCTCTCCAAAGTTTCTTGGGACAAGCACTCCTCCAGGAACTCGGAGTGGGTTCTAAGCTGCGGTGTCGGGCTCCTGGGATTCATCCTGGCCACCATTTTCCTCTTCGTGGTTCCAAGCGAGATCATCGACTTCCGGCTGGAACGGGCAGTGGCTGGAGCTGGAATCGATAAGCGATCATTCACGGCAATTCGGCTAGCCATAGCTTTTGGAGCGGCATGGCTCACGGGACTCTTCCTCGGGCCGGTTCTCAAGTACGTGAGATCATTCTGGATTGGAACAAACCAGCTTGGATGCGATATCTCGGTCATGAAAACCAGCGTTTGGAGCCAGTTTCTCCTCAACCTCGGTATTGTCCTCCCGGTAGTCTCAACGCTACTTTGGTTGAAACCCATGGCCGATCTCTTCATCCGGTTGCCCGAGAAGAACTCCATCGACCATGGCAGCACCGGGTGGCAATGGCAACGAAGAAGTCTGTTTGAAGGCAAAGACTGGGCTGGAAGCGTAGGATTCTCTCCAGAGACCTTCCAGGATCTAAAGTTCGTCGGGATGATCTTAACAGGAGTGATTCAGCTGCTGCTGCTCCGGATCAACGTCCAAGCGTATCTCAACTTGGGAGTGCTCGCGTGGTACGAAAGCTTGCACGGTAGCAAGACCCCGGACGCCGCCGCGCTCAAGCACAAGATCTTGGTGGTAAACCACTTCATGTGCCGGGTAGCAGTCCAGAACTTGGTCCCGGCAGTGCTGCTCATCCTCTTCGCGGGCCTCTCTCGATCGCCATCGCCATCTTCAAACTCTCCAGGAGGATTTGGATTCGTGGCACAAGCAGCGCAATTCTTCGCATGGTGGACGCTCCTCTCGTGGTCTTTGCTCACGTCCACAGTGCTAGCCTTGTTTCGCTTTGGAATGCTCCTCGCGTACTAGCGAGCGGTCGCGGGATCGAATCCCTTCCCCGCCAATTTCCGGTAAGCTGGAAGTTGGAAAAGTCCCCTAACGGCCATTTTTGCCTAACAGTTAAAGGCTGCCACTAGAAGCCAATAAAAAGCCTTTGTAACGCACACTGATCCAAGATCTAGCACATATATTTTGGTGGCGGTGTATTGGATGGATGAGTGATGATCAGGGTGGCCAAAATCGGTTCCCATTTCTGGCCCCTGGCTCAAAGCATAACCCGACAGTCCAAACTGTTTAAGTCGAAGCTTCATCTCTTTTATAGACTATTCTTTAACGGTATCTGTGCGTTCCAACTACTAGAGGATTACGATCCGGAATTTTCAAGCAGCGCGTGCGCCGTCCGATTCTTCCGGCGTGGATTTTTCTAACCAATTATGTTAAAGCTTGACAGATCCTTCCAATGATAGGTTTGATTTTTCCTTGAATGCCGTGGCCCTGTCAATGTGTGGCGTGCATCGCGGCGATATACCCATTTTCCACACACGTTGCTTGCTTCCAAACAAAAGGAAGGATCCGCAGCAAAGATATGGAGACTCGATACGACAATGCCTCCATCATGGGACAAATCCTCTAATCTATTCGCATATGCTTGCTTTGTTATTCCACGATCAGGAAAGATTCCATTTCCCGAAAGGATCATTATAAGCCAAAAAAATTAGCACGCCGCTTATTGTAAAGACGATCTTTTACGTGATTCAACGTGCTTGTCAACTTTATCAAATAGTTCCCCTTTCCATCAAAATCGCCAATTTTCTAAGGAGATCTTGGAGGGAATCGAGACTGTGACCGGTGGCCGCCCGCTCGTTTCCATCCATTAAAAGCAACTGGGGGTGACTGGAATTAAACACCGCAGTAAAAGCCCCGTTACACTAACATAAAAACTGAAACGTAAAGATCCAATGGGCGCATCCCCGCCGTTGGATCGCGGAGGTCGTTTAGGACAGGGCCACATTTCCACCTGCACCCTGTCCTTAAGGCCTCTCGTCTTCCATTTTCTGGCGTGCTCTCGTGCTCTCGTGCTCGTCTCTCTCTCTCCTCTCTTTCTTCTTCCTCCAATGATCCACATTTAGGTTTCACAAAGCGTTGGACGCTCTAGCGCTTCTCTCGGCGCTTCTCTACGGCGGAGGCACATCGGATCCACATCGGTCTCCACATCGGTCGCGCTTGCCCAGCGCCGCCCCTCTGGAATCTTTTCCCTGCTCGGCGCCTTCAAATCCACCGATCTCTCGTCGATTCCCCGGGATGGATCGCTCTTAGGGCTTGCTCGCCGGGTGCGCTGTGTGAAATCTCTCGTTTCCTGCCCGCGCATTCGCTCCAGCGGCCGAAATTCCGCCAGATCTTTCTTCTCTAATTGCGCCATGCAGCCATCGCAAGCTTGAAATTTCGACTTCTTTCTCCGGTCCGATCACTCGATCAACGATAATCCTCATCGCCGGCGACTGCATGAGAGGATTGGATCATCCGCATCGCGTCATGGCACGAGAATGCAGGCCCCTTGGATGCTCCATCTCCGCCGCCGCCGCCGCCGCCGCCGCTAGTCTACTCCTCATCGCCTTGCTCGGCCTCGTTTTCCTGGGATCCGATCAAATGTTTGGCAGCCGACCAGGTACCCATCGATTTGCATGTTCATGAATGGGGCACTGGAATTTTCTCATCGATTGCTTCTTTTTCACACAGGAGTCTCCATATCCACCGTTGGTGTTAATAGCGAGGCGAATGCTACCACTGCAAGCTATCATCCTTTCAATCATCAGTTCATGAGAAACCGGAAGCTCCTTAGCACTGCTGGTACGTGGTTCTTCCTTCCGTATAGTTTTTTCTTTCGTTTCTTGTGCTGATAAGAGTTTAGTGTCGTGTTGCTTGGCTTGCGTTTTGTTTGTACGTGAGTTCTTCCGAGTGTCCGCTTCTTTGCTTTGCCTTTGTTTGCTTGTGTGGAGAGAGTGCTACTACATGCTGATGGGAGGTAGTTTTCCATTGCAGACCGCCTTGCCGATTCGTGCACGACCTCTGATATTAGCATTTTTCAAGGCCAGTCCGCCCCTCTTCCAAATGGCATCCCAACGTTTACCGTCCAGATTATCAACCTGTGTCTCCATGACTGTTCTATGTCCGCCGTACATGTCTCGTGTGGTTGGTTTGCCTCAACCAAGCTTGTCAACCCAAAGATTTTCCGGCGGCTTAAGTACGATGACTGCCTCGTCAATGACGGGAAGGCAATCAAAGGGGGTGATAGTGTCAACTTCCAGTATGCCAATTCCTTTGAGTACCCGATGAAAGTCTCCTCAGCCAAGAGTTGCCAGTAAGTTTTTCCCCCGAGCCCGCTGGTGTCAGTTTTGGCCTCGTTTCTTCTGGTGCGCTTTCGTTATACCTCGTAACGATGGTGGCGTTGTGGAGAGTTTTTTTTTTCTTCCTTTGCTTTGTGTACATAAGAGCCCCCCACAGTTTTGCAGCTCCTAGTTCCTCCTCCTGGAATTGTATAAACGGAGACCTTTGCTAGTTTTTGTTTCTCCCCTCTTTCGTGCGTGTAATTTGCTCCTCTATTAATACAGGATCGACTGTTTCGATCACTTTTCTCCGTATACTTGAACGTGTTGGTCTCTTTTTTTGTTTTTGTTCTTTTTCTGTTCTTTCCAATGGTTGATCTATCTTACTGCATTCCACGTTCGCCTGCAGGTCGCCGTGCTTGTACCTACACAGACATTAGCGTTTCCCAAAGACAGGATGGGTCGCCTGGGATTCCTCAGTACACTGTTCAGATCGTCAACAGTTGCATGTCCCCTTGTGCTCCTCGGGACATACACTTGGCTTGCGGGTGGTTTGCTTCGGCCCCTCTGGTCAATCCCAAAGTTTTCAAGCGCGTCAACTACGACGATTGCCTGGTAAACAACGGTAATCCTCTCGAGCACGGCATGGTTATCAGGTTCTCCTACTCCAACTCCTTTGCGTATCCTCTCAAGTTTAAGTCGGCCAGATTTTGCTAGACACCGTGGTGCCGCGCTCCAAGGCCCCCCGTCCGGTCTGGTGGTGGTCCTTCGTTTTTCTTTACACTACTAATACTTAAGCTACATGGCTTCGGTGTTCTCTAGAGAAACTAAATATGTACAAGGGAGGCCAGAGTCTTCAAGGGCGTCGTATTCTTTGTCGTGCTCCATTGCTGCCCCTGGTACACATCAGTTACTGTATGGTATTTGTCTGAGTACTGGTACATTTTGGTAAATTCCTGAACAGCCTTTGACACTTGCTTGTTTGACTTAAAACAGGAAATGTGAAACCGATAAAAGGAAGGAGGCTCGGGCGGAGGAAGCATTCCATGCTCCAGAAACTCACCACTCACGCGCTCACCACCACAGGATCAGAGGAGCTGAATACATTATTTTATTCAGCTTGGTGGCCTGTTCAACGTCTTTATGGATGGAGCTGTCCTTCCTCAGACACTTCAAGGAGTCGCTTTCTATCTGCCAGCGAACATCAAGCCTTATGAAATCTCAAGCTGCATTTTCTGATGGATCTGGCTGGATTGGGTATATGCAACAACGTCCTCTGGCCAATGATGTAACTGTTGCTTCAGGTAACTTTTTCTTTGTGCTCCTGTTACTCAGTGTGGCTTGGCAGGATTTACATTTACAGCGGACTGTTGTTTGCGTCTCTACTGGCTCCTTGACGCATTCTCGCCTTTCTTCCTTACGAGCTAAGAATGTTGTCAGGTGAATTTTTGTTTTTACTGTCTAGAGTTTGTTCCAACGTCTTGTGTGTTTTCTTCTTAGCCCAGGCGATGACGATGGTAAATCCTCTTAAGTTTGGGCTCGTATTTTCAGGACGTGAATACTACTGATGCCCGTTGTCTACAGTATATTGACAACTTTTTACCGTGATTGAGAGAATGCATGGCCGTCCGGGGAAACAGCAGCGAAGAAGAAAAGTTTCATGGCTACCAATTCTTCGCGGTGAAAAAGATTTTTTCTTTTTCTTCTTCCTTTGTTTACTGCTGACTTCCTTTGCGTGTGTTTTCAGGATCCTTGTTCATTTCTCGTGTCCATCAGACGCGCTCACCGCTTTCGCCATTTCCCGCGCAGCACAAGCATTGTTTTAAAATTCCAAAGCTTCGAGAGTAGTCGCGGGCGCCGCGTGTCTACCAAAGACAAGCAAGAGAACATCGAATGTCTAGAAACTCCATCAACGCGAGGCGAGAGGGGGAGAGCGAGAGAGCGGTGGGTATCCTCGTTTCCAGATAACTAATTGGATACAAGTCTCGGTGGTTGTGCAGGCCGTGTTGATCCAACAAGAGCAAGCGAAAAAAGATAAGTATAACAGGAAGAAGAAAAGCTCAAACAAGAAGACGAGTAGTAGGCGTTACGTGAAATCGACGTTGACATGAAAAGACGACGACAAGCAAGCCGGATGAGACATCAATTCGCATGGCGAGATTTTTATAAGTTTCAAGGCGCCATGGATTGCTACAACTTTTTTTATGCGGGTCGATCGAGATCGAGAGCTGGATTGGATGTTGGGTGAGTGATTTCTTCCGATTCTTTGTTCCTGTGGTTTTAAATCCTTTTTTCTTTTTTTGCTGGTTTGGCCAAGAACAGGGGAGAGTACACTTCTTCGTTTTGTTGGAGAGCGAAGAAATCCTCTCTAAGAAGTCGGACTGGTCTTCGCAAATGATTTCAGGGACGGTTTGTTTAAGCTATTGAAGAGATCAATGCATAGATTCTCAAAGAGAGAGGCAAACGGGAATTATTTGCAGTTTAGATTAAACTGATAACTAAAACTGTTTCTACAAGCTAAGCAGAGCTGTTAGATTAAAGTAATTATTACAATCTAGACTGACACGTGTACCGTGCCGCCGCCGCCGTGAACGGCGGTAAAACCAAAAGCGTAGGTTACCATTCGCGGTCTAGGTTTTAACCTAACGGTTTTCACGCCCTTCAAGCCCGTCAGTTCCGTGTTATCTACTGGTATATACCAGCCCTGTACTCTCCGGGCTTGAATGCCCATACAGCATTTTGTGCGTGTCAAAACGAAGCGCAAGAGAAAAGAGGCTAGCGTGTTTTGTTTTTTTTTTTTTCGCTTTCTCTAGATCATTCTTCTTTTCGATTCATTGTGCTTGTGTATCGATCATGCATATGTGGAAGGAAGAAATCGTCGCGAGCTCCATCGCGTCATTGTTAATCGTTTCTTCGTTCTCTTCTTCTTTGTAGCCCAGGCTCCCTTGCGATTCATTTCATTCTTTTCGTAGGAGTATCGAGACCGAGATCGAGAGTTACCAAATCTACAGTCTTGCATTTGTTTCTTGTGAGTAGTGTGAGAAGAACTGGAACTACATCTTGAGTCGAGAGATAGCATGGCCCTCTCGTTCGACAGCAGCGATGGCTGCGTCCTATCGGTGGACTCGCACCGAGTTGTGCCGGCGCCATTCCTGACCAAAACGTATCAGCTTGTCGACGATGCCGCTTCCAACGACATCGTCTCGTGGGGCGAAGACGGCTCCACCTTCGTCGTGTGGAGGCCGCCAGAGTTCGCCCGCGACTTGCTCCCAAACTACTTCAAGCACAACAATTTCTCCAGCTTCGTGCGGCAGCTCAACACCTATGTAAGTCCCTCGAATCACCTTGACGCTCTCACTTGTTCTCTGATCTGATCATCTTATCATTGCTTTCTTGCAGGGATTCCGCAAGGTTGTCCCCGACAGATGGGAGTTTGCCAACGATTTCTTCCGCAAGGGCGAGCGGCATTTGCTGTGCGAGATTCACCGGAGGAAGGCGCAGTGCTCGCTAGCGCATCTCCAGCACTACGGCTCGCTCTCGCCCTCCACATCCGGCGACGATCCCCAGCAGCTTGCATGCAACTCCAGCGCAGCAGCAGCAGCAGCAGCAGCAGCCGCGGCATGGTCGTCGTCGCCACTGCACTCTCCAAGGGGCATTTGCAGCGCCAGCAGCACTGCAGCAGTGATCACGGCCACATCGCTCTCCCTGTCCGACGAGAACGAGCGGCTCCGCCGAGACAACTGCATCTTGCTCTCGGAGCTGGCCAGGCTCCAGAAGCTCTACGACGACGCGCTGCTCTTCCTTCAGCACAACATGAGGTCCAGTCCTGTCGGTGTAAGTGCCGGGGATCACGATCGTCTTTTCCCCCGCACCAGCGCGATGATGATGAGCTCCGCCACCACCGCCGCCACCAGCAGGCAGACGCAACTCCTCCGACACCAGATGCCTCCGCCGTCACCACTGTCGGCTCAAGAACACCAAACTTCCAGCTTAATTGGAGGCGGTATGGTTGTCGGGAGCAGCAAGCTGCTGGGGATGGATGCCGCTGCTCCGCGGGCCTCGACGATCGATTTCGTGGATGGAAAGCTGCGGGAGCTCAGTGCCGCGGCAGCCGCGAGGCCGGCTGCCAAGCTTTCACCATCATCTCCCGGGAGAGCTAGCGTTGATGATCAGCAACGGGATGTTGAAGATGATCACACGAGTCCAGGTGGGATGATCAAGTCTGCCGGTCCGAAGCTGTTTGGAGTGGTTTTGCATGGGAGGAAACGCTTGCATCCGGATCAGCAGGCCGACAATCAAGACGCGGCGGTGATCAAGGCCGCCAAGATCGAGCTGGAGCTCATGCCGTCCACTCGCAGCGAGGCTCCATGGCTCAAGCTCCGAGCATCACGAGACGATAGAGTTTGCATCTGAATGGATCATGAGATCCAGGATCGATTTAAATGGATTCTTTTCTCTTTTTACTCTTGCGATTCCTATTCGTGTCGATCAAAGGGGAAAGGGTGTGCATTGAATCTGTCTGTTAAAGACGAAGGAAGAAGAAAGAAGAAGACGAAGACTTTAGTGTTCCAGATTGTTCCAAAAAGCCGCGCTCTTTTCTTCTCTCTTTTTTCTTCCTTTTGCTTCTTCTAGTCTTTGTTTGTTTCTTCTGGAAGTTATTTGCATGCAACAGTGGAATCATGAATTTCGCAGTGCGGTGTGGTTAGATTAATGATCACTATGGATAATCTTCAGGAGTAGGCTACTGATTCAATTGATGTGGTGGTGGTGGCAGTAGAATTGCTGCTGCACTGGAGTATGCTGGAGCTGCAGCCATGGCTCTGTAACTATTCCATGTTCTTCATGCCATCAACTGTGCATGATTTGAGATATATGACACTGTATACATATACTACTTGTGTAAGAAAGTATTTAAAGACATTCTTTGTAACTTTCAGGGACAAGGGTTCTTCAAGCTCGTTTCTTTCTTGGACTTGTTCTTTCTTTTGCTCCTTGCTTAACAGGGAATTTACTCGAAAGGAACCCATTTTTGTTACGGACAGCAGACGAAAAGGAGGAGAAAGAAAATTCCATAGAGCTCTAGATAGGTGGTACGATGGAAAACGAAGAACATAGATAGCAAAGCAAGTCGTTGGGATACGCGTGTGTTCATTAAATAATCGGTGGCAAAGAGGTCATTGAATCTCTGGAAAGACAGATGGTTCGTGCTACACATCAAATCCCCTTTGCAAAAAAGTCCACGTTAGTACAAAGAAAGCCCATGCAATGCAGCCACGCTCCTGTGCTTAAGCCACTAATCGCAAGTACTCCCTGCTGCTTAGAGGCCAGGATCATCTTAAGTGTGATTAGTGATAAACTCTCTAATCCAAAAAGTTGACAAATGAGGGAAGCATTCCCCTTTCTGGCATTCAATGCAGAATCTGATGATGAGTAGACTCCGAGAGATTTGGAGAGGGTGAAGCTTGATTGAAAGAAAGCGATCGCTTGTTCACGTCTTTGCTTCCCCCCTGTGAGATCTTTGTTGTCTTGTGTAGTGCGTCTTAATCCCAGCAATTACCCGCATAAGCCTGGCTCTTGCAAGGCGAGAGAGTCACGAGTTTCGCTCCTCCATGACCACCGTAGAGTTTTAAGTGTACATGTAACGTAATGTGCCTTCGTTGTCTTCATAGTTACGTAAATGATATAGAGTGATCTCTCGGCTCGTCTTTGCGATGGAAGAAGAAGGAAGCTTGATTGACTTGGTGTGGTTTTAAAGGAGCTCAATCCCGTGGAGATCTCTGGAAGACTTGATTGCGTTTTATTGATCGATATTGTGAGAAGGAAAGAAGAGCGTTTCCAAATCGTTCTCTTGGTTTGAATTCTTCATCTTTGAATGATCACTTGTTTCTAGACACTGCGGGATAACAACTTTGGTGGTAAATACTTTCCATACGCCAACAATAACACAGACAAAGACACACTGCCCCCCTGCATAAAGTATAGAGTTTCACGAAGTGCTACCAGCTCATATATAAGAAGGCTACAAACTTTAATCGTCATTCAAGAACCAGTTTATCACCTTGTAAATCCTCAACTAAGACGCGCAGACCCGACCAACACAAAGAAGAGAGAGGCAGCATCTATCATCAAGCTTGCATTTTTGCATCCATCGGCAGTAGGTCGCATGGATGGGTACGCAAGACTATCAAAGCATCATATAGATCTTTAGAAATATCTACACCATTCCGTCCATGATCCTCTTGAAATCTCTCTAAACTTCCCTCTCCAAAACAAAGCACGAATAATTAGCGGGAACAAGAACCTGAAGAATCACGGGTGGTGTACCTTGTACGGAGGAAGCCTCGTCGGTACGTATAACGTGGTCCCAGAAAAACGATATATGTGTGAGAGTGTGTGTGTGTGGCTGCGCTGCTTGTCTCTATAATACCCATCTTATAACTCGCTGTTCAAAAGGTGGTGGTGGCTGGCTCCTGCGTAGAGCATTATTACGGCTCAAAACCAAGTGGATGACGAAGATCTTCTTAGACGTACATCCAGATTGGTTTTTAAACGAAGAAAGCAAGGGATTACGCGGTACAGAAGCTCGTCTTTTGGCGCAAACAACCCTAACCTTCTAACAGGTCTGGGGGAAAGAAAAGGATTCGAAGAAAGAGACCGGTTTGTTTTTCACGCAAAACAAACCCCCGGTCAACTTTTATTGCCAGATGAAAATGGTTGCGGATCACTCATGAGAATGAAGATCACGTAGCTTAAACCCACTCCAATCACGGATAGCGAAAGTCTACGTTACGTATATGTATAGGCGTAGGTGTAGATAGGTAGCTGAAACTCCAGCTGCGGCTGCCAAAGTTTATAAGTACTGTGTACGCCATAATATTGTTTGTTTTGTGCTCAGTTTCTTCTTCTACTTCTGTGTGAGTGAGTGGATCCTTGGAATCTTCTTCGTGGTTTTATGTTATATGTGTACATACATGCATGTATACGTATCCCGTTCTATTCCACCACCACCGTTTCTATGAGGAAATTATCCATTCTGGGGCTCTGATCGCGATAACTTGACGAATATGCTACAAAAGAACTGTGTGCAAATACCCAGACTATTTTATAAATGCTTGAACCTGGCAACTTGCGAATCTGATGTGATGCCCTTTTGTTGTTTTGGGCCTTTTCTTTTGCCTGTGCATCCTCCAAGAGATCTAATAAGCACGTTGTTGTTTGTAATCAAATGGCCAATGTAGAGATTTGAAGAATATAACTATGGAAATTTTTCCACGTACGTACCGCGTGGGGTCAAGAAGAACCTTCTCCTCCTTTCAAACAGACAAACATTCACGACAGACACATTCTACAAACGCTTTTGGGCTCTGTGCACCTATCGTGTATTTTTTATTTTAAAAACGGAAATATCTGTTTCTTAATATTACCTCGCAGTATTTTATTACAATTGATATTATAAAATATTGTCTTGGCATAGAATCACTGCTGCAAGATATAAGAATCCGAAGACGAAAGAAGTAGAAGCAGAAGAAGAAGAAGGAGAAAGTACTCAGAAGAAAAGAGTATTGTTTGCTTCTGTTTGGACTCTTGCTTGATTCTCTTCCCGTGACTCTGGCACACTCACAGGAGCTTGATGATGATAAGCTACTACTAGTTTAAAGCCTGGGCGATCTAAGAACCATGATCAACCTCAAAAACCTTTCCCAAGTTTCCATTCTTTATCAAAAGCTGGAAGAACCTCAAAAATTCATCCAGACAAAATCACCCCACGACTTCTCACCACTCAAGAAGAAAAAGATAAAAAAGAATTCACGTGAAGGAGCACATATACACACGTACGTCTTCGTCCAGTACTGTGGCAGCAAGCCAACGAATCTGCAAAAGCTTAGGCATTTTCGAGCAGGACTATACCACCCGTGTCGCGGAATACCTCCAAAAGATACGCCACGACTGGGTCACGGGTAGCGCAGCAGCTCCAGCACTTCTTCTCATGTAAGTATTCCTCCTCCTCCTATCGCCCGCTGGATGCGTCCACAACTAGTTTTATAAGGCTGCCGTGTCTCTCTCCTGGGCCCGAGTACTCCCGGAAAGATCCTTCTCTCTTCTTCCAGAGCAGGATTTGGCGGATCCTTTGGCGCTGCCAGCGCGTCTCAACGTCCGTGACTTGGGAGCTTGGGACGTCTGTGTCCCTCTGTCTCGTGGGCCAAAGAGTCGCTTTTGGAAGCCTGGACGTCACAATCCGCTCGCGCTTGTGAGTGGCGAGTTCGAACGAGGAAAGGGATAAACGACGCACCTTGGACGAGAAGATGGCGCAAGAGCTACTTGCGTTGTCCGACTGACCGGTGGAGCATGTCTCGAGCTCTCTGGTTGTCGTTGTCTCGGGCCAGAGGAGTCGAGTGTTTTTGATTGGTACTCCTCTTCAAGCATTTAGCCTGTCAAAACTCTGGAAACAGAAAAAGAAAGAAAATGAAAGAGAAACATAAAGGATATTTGAAGTTGCACTGTCACAGCGCCTTCAGACATGAGTTGTGATTACACAAAAGCCAACCAGTCCAGTTGGAGGACTACGATCGTCTTTCCCAGTCTTCCACGGAGGAATGGATACTGTCCAGCAAAAAGCAGCATGCAAATCCTTCCTGCAAAGGCCAAAAGAAACTTCAAAACCAATTCTTCGAAATCTTCGAAATCGGACAAACCATCTCAGTTCGCTACGACGCTCGAGGAAGTGGTTTTGGTTTCCAGATGCCCATTCTGTACCGGTGCGTGAACTTGATTATGGTTTTTCTCTGCAACAAGAACCACACGTAGTGAAACCAAATCCAAAAAGAAAATCAGGCAAAGCTTACGTGATTGCGAGGCATTTTCATCTTCTTGAGAACCTTGACCCTGACCAGCAAAAAGTCTTTGAAAGTCTTGCACTTGCGGGCCAACTTATCATGGTAGACATCAAAGCCCTCGAAACACTTGAGAAAATCCCGAATGCTGTACTCATTCACGTCCTTGGGAAACACTGCGAGCACATCGCTCAAACGACCAATCAATCGCAAAAAATGCAGATGGAAAGACACACAAAAATAATATACATTCACTCACCAGTGCGCGAGGATGGAGAGAGCGTCGTCCAGAAGGAATTCTCGGGAACAACGGGCAAAGGAGGGACCAATTGCACGGGCCGAGCCTCTGATTGCTGTGAATCCGATGGCGCCGCAGCGCCGGGGGTGGGAGCAGTAGAATCGGAGAATGCGCGAGACAGGGGGCGCAGCCGGAGGAGAGAATCGCTCAAGCGCCTGCGAAGAATCATCGCCATCGCTCGAAAACCCTAAACCTTCATCCCATCAAATTAAGGGCAAAATCTTTTTTAAAGGTAACGTGGCACTTTCGTAAAGTAAAACTCTGGAATGACCTAGGGTTTTAGAAGCATGGCTGCCGCTTCTCAACGTTGGGCTCCTTGTTGTGGCATTTCTTCGTTGCGCAAGGCCAGGAACGATGCAAGGCCAAGCGTGAGAATGGCGGTCCAGCACAAGCCATTGGGTCACTTGGCATCGACGAGAAAGAGCTCTCGGGTAAGTCTCTCGTAGCGTTTCTTTCTTTCTTTCTTTGCAGAGAGTGAGGACACTTTCCTATTGTCATTGCAGGGAAGCTTGGAGTTTTCCAAGTACCAAGGTCTGGGAAACGACTTTGTTCTTGTAAGTTGCTACTTCCATTTTGGTGTTTCATTCTTTCTTTGCAAAGAGATATATTGTCTGATGGTTTGACAACTTCTTTAGGTGGATAATCGCGAGTCTCCCGAACCAAAACTCTCCAAAGAAGATGCCGTAAGGATTTGCAACCGAAACTTTGGAGTCGGGAGCGATGGAGTCATTCTCGTCATGCCTGGCGTCCATGGCTGTGACTACACAATGCATATCTATAACCCCGACGGCAGCCAACCAGAGGCAAACGTTTTACTCCTATCTCTTTTTGTTCTTAATCTCCATGGACTTGTAGATGTGTGGCAATGGGATTCGTTGTATGGCTCGATTCATAGGAGAACTCGAGGGAAGAACAATAACGAGCAATCGAAGGTATCCTTTCTCGCTTTGAGTTCCCTGAAAGAAGCGTATTTCCTAGCTTGTAACAAGCTCCCAGTTATAAAATACACACAGGAGCTGGGACTATCATTCCAACGTTGAAAGAGGACGGCCAGGTGAGCTCCCTCTTTACGCAAACTCTAACATTTTTTCTTAGATTTCTTCCTTCTCCCAGGTGCTAGTAGACATGGGAATACCGATTCTCAATGGAAACAGGATTCCAACTTTGCTGCCCGGGCATTTTGATGGAACTGTCATCCAAAAGCCACTCGAGGTGGACGGCAAGACGTGGCTTGTGACTTGTGTGAGCATGGGAAATCCACACTGCGTAACCTTTGGAGAAGAACACGAAGAGGTGAAAATCTATGGAAAAAAAAAACACTCTTTTGTTTAGTTTTTCTTACCAAAACCCATTCTGTGCAGCATTTGTTTGATCTTAGTACTTTGCCCCTGGAGAAGATCGGCCCCCTGTTTGAAAACCATGAAAAGTTTCCCCAGAAAACAAATGCAGGTTGGCTCTTTTTTAAATTCCTTTTGATATGTGCCACTGTTTTCTTTCTTCGCAGAGTTTGTGGAAGTGATCTCTCTTTCTCATTTAAAAGTTCGAGTGTGGGAGAGAGGCGCAGGCAAGTGCCTAGAGATTGAAGCTCTCTCAAAGGAACTAGTGTTTTTCTTCGCAGGGATCACCTTGGCTTGTGGAACGGGTGCTTGTGCTGCCTTTGTGGCCGCTGTGCTGGAAGGAAGAGCTAAAAAGGTATGAAAAAATCTCTCTCTCTCTCTCTCTCTCCACAGACACACACACACAGACATGTTTATAATTTGTTTTCTTAGAACTGCATTGTGGATTTGCCCGGGGGCAAATTGGAAGTGGAATGGAGAGCGTCGGATCACCACGTCTACATGAGTGGGCCTGCTGAGCATGTCTTTACGGGCACTCTGGTCTTGTAATATTTTAATTAGCGACATTGTGTTTAAGCTTGACTGCAAAACCTAAAGGAAAGGTTGTTCACACACAATATTAATATGGCTTTAAGTGTTAAAATAAATTTTATTTTTTACTAAAAATTATTTCATGATTAATTTATTTTAGAATAAACATATAAGAGCTCATTCAAGATGGTTAAACAGAAGTGTGAGTATAGCTTAGAGAATGATGTGCACAAAAAGCTTAAGCAAAGGATGAAATATTTCAATTAACACTCGGTCTTAGATGAGAAACTTTATGACAAATAACTATTATTGAAAATCTTAGGGGGCATTTTATATTTTATTTTATAAAATTTTGTTAAATTAATTATATGAGACATAATGCTCAATAAGGGATTAAATGGCAAAATGCTAAACGAAAAATCTAATGGGAAGAAAATGTATGTTACTATTATCTTCTTTTATTATTATTTATAATACTGATAATAAATTTAAATTTAAAAAATTAATAGCAATTACATTAAAATATATAAATTTGAGGAAGAGTTGAAAATGATTCAAACTGTCTGCAATTGATTTATGTAAGTTGAGATGCTATGTTGCATATGATTTAAACAAAATATACTTTGAAGAAATTTAGATAATAATTAATACTTATACATATAGCAATATTAATTAACACTTTTAATTTTTATTATTTGTTATTATTGAACATTCAAATACAACTCAAAATAAGTCAATTTATCAATTAAATATGAAATATAGGAAATAAACTAATATCTAAAAAATATAAATCCTTTTCTATGCACAACTTTACCCCTAAAAAAATTGTTCAAAACATTTTTTTTTTAATTTCTTAGTCTATACTTCATTACTTCGTTTTCGGTCACAAAAATGCTAACCAAAAAATATTGTTTTGTAAATGTGGCTAGATCCGCCATCCTTTCTTTATATAATCCCCCTCACACAAACAAGAGCTTTAGCTTATTTGAATAGTCGCAGTGGGAATATTGTCCCCAAAGTTGCCCCTTGAAAAAAAAGACACACTCAAGGAAACCTCAAAAAAGAATATCATAACTCATAGTTCCAGGTCTTCTCCAGCAGTAACTTGGGAGGCTTGGAGCTGTCCAGATTCCCAGACGCAGCCACCTTGAAAGGCCCCAGCCTGGGATCATCACTGATCCACTCCACACCCAGCACCTTGCGGTGCGCCTCGTAGGCGAGCTTCAAGGTGTGGCAATCGGCCATCTTCTTGGAGGCCGAGAAGCTCCACGACTCGGTCCCAAAATCATAGGCGGGCTCCAGCGTGAGGCGCGATGGATGCTGGTAGAAGTACTTGAGCTGCCCCTTGCCCGACGCAAAGCTATACTTCGCCGTGAGCTTGTTGCGCGGATCCACGGCGAGCGTCGCCTCGAGCAGCGTGGCGTTGCGCTTCTGCGGGTGAATGTACGTGAGCTTCACCTGCTTGCCCGCGACATTGGCGGCGCTCATGAACTGGAAGCGCGTTGACGCCGGCTGGAGCTCGTGGTCGATGATGAAGCAGCCGGGCTTCTCCACGCCCAGGCTCACCCCCGCCGCCGCCAGGCCGCCTGGCGACCGCGACCCAAATGTGGCATCCGTGCACGACGCCTTGAGCTTGAGATCGCCTACCCCGAGCGCGAGCGTGGCCGTGGCCGCCTCCCCCGCGGCTCCGCCCTCGTACTTGCTCTTGATCGAGGCCCTCATCCGGGATCCCCTGCCGCGACGAACCCTAAAAATTTACCCCAGCTCACAGATAGAGAGGGAATGCCACACAAGATATATCATGAAATATAATTATATATCATGAAACTTTGGAGCCACCAGTGGCTGCCATTGTTACAGTTGCTCCAGGCTCTCACACTGGCTAGAAAACTTGAGTGGAAAGAAGCCACCAAAATTGTTTGCCTACAAATCTTTTTTAAAGTAGAAACATCCAATCCCTTGTAAATTTCATTTGAGATTCCATCTCATGCTTTGTAGACTTCGCACTCACCAAAAAAATGCCACAGACAAGAAACTTTTTCCAGAGGGTTACCTGAAGGAGAAGCTATGGCTGCCATTTTCACTCTTTGCTTTTTAGAATGTAAACAAGCTCTCAACTTAAGTGGAAAGAACTCGCCGCAACTTTGGGAGAGTCAACAAACTATATCATGAATTTCGCGCAATGGATTCCTCTTTACAATGGCTGCTTTGCTTGTTGCTTTCCTTCAGCGTTGCATTGGGACAAGCGAAAGGTTTTTGCTTGAAAGGAGAGCCAGCAACCACAGTGCCTTTGAGATCAAGCTAGACGCATTTCGAGCTGTAGCCGGGTCCTCCGTAGAAGAAGTATGTTCCCCAGCTGGTGTTCCTCCCGGCATCCTGGATCGTCCCAATATCGTAGCAACCGGGCTTTTTCACCGCCACCCTCGCCATGTTTTGGGCCTGCTGCAAGCGGAAGTTTGCATTGACGATCTGGATGTCCCGGTGATACGCTGCGTATTTGTAGTGAGCGTTTGGAAATGCCCCGCTTCCCATTTGGGTTCGTGTGTGCCTGTTGGCCTGGAGTACAAGCCAGAGGAGCTCAAACTTTTCCCACGGAGAAAATGAGTACCTTGACTTCGAGCACCTCTCCTCCGCAAGAAACCGCAGAAGCCCCGTTTGCAAAGTCTGGCAATGCGGAGGCTTTCCAGTAACCAACGTAGGATCCAGAAACTCGCAGCCACCAATTGCCACTCCTTGGATCCTGTAAAACACACACTACTTTGTGAGACTTTGGACGGAAGATAATTGCCTGGAAAACGAGGAACTCTGCTTCTACTTGAGTCGAGCCTGCTGTGGAAGTTCTCGAGGAGATTGCTCCGCCTAGCACGATGCTGCTACTAACTTGGACGAATCCGTCACAACCCAAGTTATAGCAGCCGGTCGAGTTGTATCCATCGGCCTGTCATGCACAGATATATCAATTCGAAATCTATGCGAGAGCTATTAACTGTCCAGTAGACGAAGAGCCTGGGATCATCTCCACCATACAAGCTTGGGTAGATCTAAATCCAGTGTTAGAAAGGACAACATCACTCTCGAAGCTTTAACCTGCCATCCGGCCTCCATTGTGCTGCGAGGAACTCCATGGCGATCGTAAGAGGAGATAAGCCAGAACTGAGAGAGGCTAAACTCGCGTGGCTGCTCTACGCGAGGCTTCCATATGTTGATGGTTGTTTTGAATCCTCTGAATTTTCCTCGAACAAATGCAACTGCATGCTGAAAACACATGATCAATCGATTATCAACTGACAATGCAAGAGATTTCTATGCTACTCGATGGGAACGCGTCGATGATTCGCTCGACATCAAACATGGTGTCTTCGTGTTGTTCCTGGTAGTGGAGTTGTGAAGAGGTATGCTTCCTCTTGGGCACAAAACAGGCTTGTTTGCTGGTGTCATCTTGAGATCATTGTGATTGTCATGTGGCCACATTGAAGGCTCCATCTAAGTTAAGGACATAGTTGCCACAGTTCAATTTTGCTAGTTCTACTGGTACCTGCACATCTTGATCTTGAATGCTTATGCATTCTATTGCCTCTACACTCTTGAGCATTAGAGCTACAGTCAGTAACAATGTAAAAGTCACTTCCATTTTATTTGCAAGCAGCAAAGATGCGGGTGTGCTTATATACAATGAACCGGTTCTCTTTAGTTTTACGTTACCAAATTACAGTTATCTTTTAAATTAATCAATCTAGCAATGCAACAAATTAAAAGATCCTGCTGCTTTCTTGTTTATTTTGTTTTAAATAAATATACTTAAACTAACATAAAAGTCTCTTATTACTAAAGATTTTCCAGTTTTCCATTATCTACATAACTAACGAAATAAATAATTAAAAAAATAAATGATTATTAGAATTATTTAAAAATTAAAAATTATATAAAATATATAATATAGAAATATAGTGGAGCTAAGAAAATTACTACTGAATATAATAAAAATGCAATATATTATTAATAATTTGTCAAAAAATTAATATTAAAAAATAATGGTATATAAAAATGGACAAAATATATCTTAACAACTCCCACTAATTTAATAAAATTTAATTTACAATTAATTCATGCATTTTAAAAAATAATTTTTTATACTTCTACAAATATTTATAGTATTTATTATAAAAAATTAAATTATTTTAACAAAATTATTTAATACTTTTGGAAGGACTTAGTGACTTATAGCATTGACAAGCTCTGCAATCATTTGTTTCTTGGAAAAAACATTTGTAAGAGTGTTTATTGCATTAATGGCTTCTTCCAAGTATCGCGTCACCATCTTTTGCATGCATTGTTTAATTCCCTTGACGGCTATAAAAAATATGTTTCAATATTGAATTTAAAAGTGTAGTATTTTTTGTGTGCGAGCAAATGATAGTATATAGAATTGTGTTTTGTGGCACTATAGTAGATTTAATGTCATAAGATTCTTAAGTCGGTTGTAGAATAAGTCATTAATGACTAACAACACTAGCTTTTAGAGTGTATTATTCTATTAATTTTTATCTTTCACAAAAATATTCATTTGAAAGTTTGTTAATTTGAACATTCATTTCTTTTAAATTTTTTTTACTATTGTAATTTACATTTTGAAAGGTATACAAGAAAAAAAGATAAATTTGGATTAATATATTTATTATCAAAGTTAAAATTACTTTGATATTTAATTCTAAATTATATACATATATTATATTGGATTGCATCAAAAGTAAAAAGTAGTATAAATTTTAGTTATGTAGTTTATTAATTTTAATTTTAGTTTTTTATTTGAGTTTACTTAACACATGCATTTTAATAACAATAGTATACAATTTTTAATGTTAAATAGTTTACTTTATAAGTTCTTTCAACAACTAAATATACAATTTCAATCTTGCAATTCAAATGCTAAATCATGTGATATTTTTTTGTTGCATCAAAAAGGAAAATGACTCATCACATTTTAATTACATAATAATGATATTCTTTAGCTTAATATTATATCTGGATTAAATGTAATTTTTTCCCTTGTAAAAGAATATATTATTTTGGCATATAAAAAAGTAGAATATTTCTAATTTTTAAGAACAATGGGGAAGATGATTATATATCAATGAATATTTTAAATCACATTAGTAGCTTAATTAATATAATTTATAATTAAAACATTTCTTAAAATAAGTTACAAATTTGTGAATTAACTAAAACATGCCCTAAAATGGAAAATATAGTGGACATACTTCCTTCTAATATGAAGATTCAAAAGTATGTAAGGGATGGAAATAATAAAAAAGCTTTTAAAGTCTTTAATGCTATGTCAGTGAAAAATATATTTTCATGGTCTTCTATTCTTTATGCATTTGTAAAAGATTCAGATGTTGTCCATGCTAAATTGTTATATGAACAAATGCCATACCACAATCTTATCTCAAGCACTATAATGTTACAGGCTTATGTCTCAGCAGGGCATCTTGAATATGCTAAAATCTTATTTAATTCAATGCATGAAAAGGATTCTATTTCATGGACAGTTTTGTTGTTTGGATACATGAGATTAGGAAATATAATGGAAGCCAGATTGTTATTTGAAAAAATGCCTGATAAAGATTTAATTTTTTGGACTACAATGCTGACAATATATACCAGACATGGTTATCTTGATGATGCAGAAACTTTGTTCCTAGCGATGCCATTGCAAGATATTGTTGCATGGACATCAATGTTGTCTGCATACTCCATGTATAGCAGCTTTCATAATACACAAAAGTTTTTTACTAAGATGCCTGAGTACAATTTGGTTTCTTTAACTACCATGTTAAATGCATATGCCCAAGAAGGCAATATATATAGTGCAAGACATATTTTTGATGACATTCAGCATAAAGACCTTTTTTTGTGGAATTCTATGCTAGATGCTTATGTTATTAACAAAGAATTGCATGAAGCAAAAGCAGTATTTTTAAAAATGCCCAAAGCTGATATAGTATCTTGGAATATTTTGCTTAATGCGCATGCCCAAAATGGGCACTTTCAAGAGACAAGAATGGTGTTTTACAATATGCCTGCATGGGACATTTGTTCCTTCAACACTATGTTAGCTGCTTGCTGTAAATTTGATAAGCTTCAAGATGCCAAGACTATATTTCAAGCAATGCAAGAGCAAGACTTGATTTCATGGAACATTATTTTACATATGTACTCCAAACAACAATGGTTTGAACTAGTAAAGAAATTCTTTGAAACAATGCCTTTGCACAATGCAATCTCAATGACCATTATGCTTATGACATATTCCCAAGCAGGAGATGTAGAAGCTGCAAGATTTGTACTGGATTCAACTAAAGAACACAACCTTACTTTGTGGAATGCAATGCTCATAGCATATATACAAAATGGGCATCTCTCTGAAGCCACGAAAATATTTAGCAGCACTCTCAGGGAGAAAGACACCTCATCATCGAACACAATGGTAACAGCCTATGCCCAAAGTGGTCATGTTGATCAAGCTCAAAAGCTCTTTAATGAAATGCCAGTGCGAGACATTGTATCCTGGACTGCCATGCTGTCAGCATACGCTCAAGTAGGACGCCTTGAAGAAGCCCAAAGGATATTCCACTCCATGCCCAAGCATAATTCATTCACTTGGACCGCAATGCTTGCTGCATATGCCCAGAATGGGCAGAGCATCAAATGCATAGAGTTTTTCCATGAGATGGGCATTGTAGAGAGCCCCAATGATGTATGTTTTACATGTGTTCTTCAGAGTTGCAGCCATACGGGAGATATGAGAAGGGGTTTGCCTTACTTTCTGTCAATAACCCTTGACTATGCCATTGACTGCCCAAAGAAACAGCACTTTAGCTGCATGATTGACCTCCTTGCACGAGGTGGGTATCTGGAGGATGCCAAGGATCTCTTGAGTTTTATGCCTTTTGCTCCTTTGGCCTCAGACTGGAGGTGCTTGTTAAAAAGGCCGGACGTCTCCTTCCAGCAATGAAATCATTTGCATTGAATAAAGATATGGATCGAAATTCACGGATCCAACTTGTTCGCTCATGCAGGAGCATTGTAGAAATCACACAAGCCCATGCTAAACTCCAACACTTTCTTCAATGTGACCAGCATTTGTGCAACATGATCCTTCAGAAGTACACAAAATGTGGGAACCTGGAAGAAGCTTTGAAACTCTTCACCAGCACTGCACACAAGGACAGCTACGCGTGGGTCATAATGCTGAGTGCGTATGCCCGAATGGGGGATATTCAGAAATCAAAACGTTTGTTTGATGCTATGCTTGCATGGGATTTAATATCTTGGACTGCCTTGCTATCGGCATACGCCCAAAAAGGACATATCATAGAGGCGCGGGAAGTCTTTGATGTCATGCAGGAAAAAGACCTCGTTTCATGGACCACAATGTTGCTTGCTTATGCTCGTACCGGGCATATAAAAGAATCAAAGTCTCTGTTTGATCGAATGCCAGAGTATGACCTCGTGTCAATGACTGCCATGCTTTGTGCGCTTGCCGAGAATGGTCATGTTCAAGATGCAAAGTTGGTATTTGATTCAATGCCAGAGAGAGATCTCGTTGCATGGTCTTCAATGCTTGTTGCATTCTCCGAGTCTGGAGAATTTATTGAGGCTCAACAGATGTTTAGCTCAATTCCGGAAAGAAATCTCGTTTCCTCCACTGCCATCCTTGTTTCTTATGGTCACAGCGGGCACGTCCACAAGGCCAAAGAAATGTTTGATAGCATGCAAGAGCGGGATTTGATGACATGGAACTGTATGATCACAGCTTTCGCCCAAAGCGGTGACACAGGGAATGCAAGTTATATGTTCAATTTGATGCCTCAGCGTGATCTGGTCAGCTGGAATGCTATTATCTCTGCATTTGCTCAAAACAGTTTTCTGGAAAGAGCAAAGTTTCTGTTTGATTCTATGCATGAGATTAATGTGGTTTCCTGCAATGTTATGCTGGCTGCATTTGCCAAGGCTGGCCTTGTCAAAGAGACAAAGGAAGTGTTTGAAAACATGAAAGAGAGAAATCTCTTGTCCTGGAATTCTATGCTCTTGGCATATGCCCGAAAAGGAGACGTCAAAGAGTGTAGAGACTTGTTTAACAGGCTTAAAGAGAGGGATGTGGTATCATGGAATACATTGCTGGTTGGTTATGCTCTAAACGGGCATCTAAGAGAGGCTGAGGAAGTCTACTCCTTGATGCCCGAATGGAATTTAGTTTCTACAAGCACTATGGTAGCTTCATATTCCCAGAACGGGCATCTCGAAAAAGCCAAGCATCTCTTTGATCAGGTGCCAAACCACAACATTTTCTCCAGGACAGGGATGCTCTCGGCATATGCTCAAAACGGGCATCTCGAAGATGCCTGGAAAATCTTTTACTCAATGAGTGAACGAACCCTTGTCACCTGGACTGCAGTGCTTGCCGCATATGCCCAAAACGGCCATACATCCAAAGCAAAGCAAATATTCGACACCATGGGCGAATTGGATGCTGCTGCGTGGAATGCCATGCTTGCAGCATATGCCAAAAACGGGGAGCCTGAAAGAGCACTGGAGCTCTTCAGTGAGATATGTCTTTGCTCTCAAACACCTGATGAATTCTCGTTCATCGTTTGCCTTCTTTCTTCCAGCCATGTAGGAGATACTTATATGTCCTGGCTTAGATTTTGCTCCATTAGTACCGATTTCGGGATAAAGCACACAAGGCAGCACTACATTTGCATGATCGATGTCTTGGGCCGGGCAGGATATGTTGCAAATGCCGAGGATTTGATTGCAACCATGCCGTTTGCACCAGATTCTCTGGAATGGGTGTGTTTGCTTGGGGCTTGTAGAAGCAACAAAGATGTGAATGGAAGCGCTAGGGTAGCAAAGACATTGCTGGAGCTAGAACCAAGCAATTCAGCTGCCTATGTGATGCTAGCCAACACTTTGTAAACACAAATGCCAAATTCCCGCGGTTTTTTGAATTTAAAATATACTTTGTGAATATTCTCGAGGGTTTTAGTTGCCCTAAATGGATTCATGAGAAAGTATCTGGCGAGCTCCACTGCGAGGTAAGATTTTCTGGAATGTAGAACGAGAGAGTGATCTTTCTTTCTAACAGGATCAAACTTGTAAGAGCTTACCGTGCATCGAGCTTAGCGAATTTCTCCAAATCTTCCAAGGAGAGCAGTGATGTATTTGAGACGATCGTTGAGCGTCGAGACTTGGCGTTTTATACGGTGGCAATGGCAGCTTGCGCTCGCGAGTGGCGCTCCAAAGACTCTCTGGATCTCTTTCATGCGATGCTTGCCGAGGGCCTCCACTTTGACGCTCTCGGCCTCGTCGTATCTCTCAACTCTCGCTGCGTTGCCGGGCCTGGAAACCTCTCCATGGTGGAGAGAATCCACTCCTGGTTACTGGAAAACGATCGAAAACTCAGTGCCACAACTGGAACAGCGCTGCTAAAGATGTACCTCAAGTGTGGGAGCGTCGAGCGAGCCGAGAAAGTCTTCCAGGAGATGACCCACCGGAACGTAAAGACTTGGACGATTCTCATCGCGGCACTGGGCGAGAGAGGCTCGATCGAGGAAGCCATGGTAGCTTTCCGAGCAATGCAGCTCGATGGGATCCAGCCAAACAGCTTCACTCTCGTCGCCATCTTCCAAGCTTGCGCCACACGGCTTGAATCCAGAGAAGACGATCGAGTGAAAGCTCTTTGCAACCAGGCCGTGGAGAGCGGCCTGCTAGCGTCGAGTTCCTGGAACGTCATCGTCGCCACGGCCGTGATTGGCACCTATGGAAAGTGCGGCAGTGTCGACAAGGCGCTGGAAGTATTCGAGAGAACTCCCAGGGAGTCGAGGGATGTCGTAGCATGGAACTCGATCATCACAGTCTTCGTGGAGCAAAACAAGCCGGAGCTCGCACTCAAACTCTTCCAGGAGATGCAGCTGGAAGGCGAGGAGCCGACGAGAATCACGCTCTTGAAAGTTTTAGCAGCAGCCACAGCCTCAAGAGATCTCGGCGTTGGTCGTTTGATCCACCGCGAAGCTCGGTTTCGATCGATGGACAGAGACTTGGTCGTAGGCACTGCGCTGGCGAGCATGTATAGCAAACTTGGCCGAGTGGAGGAGCTCTTGGAGGTGATGGAGAGGATCGAGCAAGGCGGCCGCGACTTGGTGTGCTGGAACATGATAATCTCGGCGCTCGTCCAGCATTCTCGGAGCAAAGAAGCACTGGCCTACTTCCGGGAGATGAATCTCCAAGGAGTAAAACCCGATCGAGTGACGCTCGCTCCACTCATCAGCAGCGCCACCTTTCCAGAGAACGAATCCAAGGTGATCCTTTGCGAAATCTCGCGGAGTGGACTCTCGAGCAACGCTGGTATCAGCAACGCCATCTTGAACTTCCATGCGAAAGGCCGGAGGCTCGAAGAGGCGAGGAGAGTCTTCGATGGAATCCAAGAGCGAGACCTCGTGTCGTGGAATTCGATGATCTCGGCCTACGCCGCGGAGGGATTCGCAAGAGAGGCCGTGATCCTCTTCCACCGGATGAAACAAGAGGGATTCCAGCCGAGTAGCGTGACTTCCACCGTGATCTTCGCTGCTTTCTCGGAGCTCCACGGCTTGGAAGAAGCTTGCCGGGTGGTGACAGTCGAGGAGAACTTGGAGCCAGCATCGCTGTGGAGCCTCCTGATCTCTACGTGCGCGCAGCAGGGTCGATCCAAGCAAGCGCTGGAAATCTTTCGAGCCATGCAGCTCCAAGGGATGCGAGTGGACAGGGAAACGCTCGTTCCAGTCATCGTCTCTTGTGGAGCTTGCTCGGCTCTGCGAGAAGGCCGCTTGATCCACCAAGAACTCCAAAGATCAGCTCCAACGATCCTGGAGGAGGACACTCGGCTCAAAAACGCGATGATCGACATGTATGGACGTAGCGGCAAGCTCCTCAACGTTGCCCACCAGATTTTCACCGAGATCAAGCAGCCGAGCGTGATCTCCTGGACGGCGATCGTCGCGGCCTACGCCCAGAATGGCCGCGTCGGAGAAGCCACTCTCCTCTTCCATCTCATGAAACTAGACGGCTCCTCGCCCGACACGCTCACCTTCACCACGATCCTGTCGCTGTATAGCCATGCCGGGCTCCTGGAAGATGGCTGCCACTGCTTTGGATCGATCTCCCGGGACCATTTCCTGGCACCAGCCCCGCAGCACTACAACTGCGTGATCGATCTCCTGGGCCGCGCCGGGCGGATCGAGGACGCGGAGGGTTTCGTCCGGGGAATGCCGTGCGCCACATCGGCGCCCGCCTGGACGGCGTTGCTGAGCGCATGTAAAACCCAGGGTGATGTCGATCGAGGGAAGCGAATCGCGGACGGCGTAGCGGAGTGCTCCACGGCGTACATCGGACTGATCTCTAGCGAAGAACCCTAAGTTAAACTTCCCTGTCAATGATAGCAATATTTTGGAATAACTCATGTAGAAAAGTATTAAATTAATTACAGATTAGTTAGTTCTGTCCAATTCGCTCAGGAAGAACTTGCTGTGCCGCATGAGAAGGCTATGCATTGTTACCAGACTCAAGGAAAAACCGGGACCGAGGTTGAGAGCTTGCGTCTCCTCCCGGCTTGCTGTAGGCAGCTATAGGATCCCGGATTAACGCTTGGCCTAGAACAATCTGGAGTGATTGGGACCATGGATCAAAGAAGAACAAAAGGTTCCATAGGTGAAAGAGCTAATCGGGAGGATTCTGTTGGAAGCCATTTTGATGCACGGCGGCATTCTTTTTCCAAAGCGTTTGACTGATGATAGAAGCATTTTCTCATGATTTTCACTTGTCTACAGTTATAGGCAGTGACTTCGGCCTCCATATTTGGGGTTGGTTCAAGCCGTGCGCATCGTCCAAAGCTTTGAGAAGCCGTTTCCAGCCAACATACACGCTTTCCACCGTCAAGACGAGGAGATCCGTTGGTGGAAACAAGTGAGTGATGGCTGTTTCTTTGCTGAACCGGAATTCCAGATCGCCATTGTCAGAGACAACTTGCTCGAAGGACTGCTCGCCCCTTGCCCTCTCAAAACACTCACGGTAGTCATCCATGTCCACAAACGGCGGCTCTTCCTTCTTGCTTTCCACAAAAAAATACGAGTGGAACTGGTAGAACGCCTTGGAGCAACCTGGCGAGCAGGATGCGTCCAACTCGGCCGTTCCCATCGCAGAATGGGTGGATGCTCTCGAGTTTGAAGAAAAAGGATACGCCGAGCTTGATCCATTTCTCCGTTCTTTCCACAGGCTCGCGGATGGCACAGACTCGCTGGATTTCAGCATTTGTATCTCGGATGAGCTCTTCTAGAGCGCTTGCCACTTCAGTCGGCCACATGTACACGCTGGTGACGGCTACCTCCTTCCCCTCCCTGCTGTGGGAAGCTCTGAGCCCAATATGGTCTTGTGCAGCTCTAGTATTCCAGTGACAGTCAGCTCCAGAGAGCTTTCTCGAGGTGAAACAGGTCCTTGCTTATCTCACCGGACCCAATTTCCGACTTAAACGAGCTAAACGAGTGAAAATCTTTGGGACGATTAACGTCGTAGAGGAAAAGGAGACTTCCTTTCCTCGCATAAGTGTTGAAGAGCCACTCTTTTATCGCACTGGCCTCTCTGCTACCGTCCAGCCCGCCGCCATCGCCTCTTTGGTCGCCTCAAGCGAATCAATGCCCTCGCCCCAGGCATAGGCGCAGAGCCGAGCATACCTTCTCATGGATTCGTGGATCCCTTTGAGCATCTGGCTGGTCTGCAGGACGGGATCGCCAACACATACTCGCTCTCGCCTCCAAAACGGTTCTTCTACAAGCTCCATCCTATAGTCAATCGAAAAATATACCAATAAACTGGTTCATTTTCATAAAAGAATTCCTTTAGGATAATTTTTAATTTAACAAAAAAGTTTATTTAGGTTTTTATACTTTGGGTTATTTTGGATATTTTTGTTTATTCAAAAAATTTGTTCATGAGGTCAAAATGTACATTTACAATGCGTATACTAATATTAATGTAGTGGGATTTTGGTAGTTGTAAGATTAGTTTTAATCTAGACCACTTGTTCTTGTATATAAATTAGGGTTTTTGGGCTAATTGATATATATATTTCTATACACTCATTGATAGAAGTGAAAGCAACTTTAATTGTCATTAAGGAGTGTTTGAATTTGGGATTCTACTTTACATTTAGCTTTTGCATTGTTTAAATCTCCCTTTTATTATAGTTTTTCTCATCTTTCTTCCTTTTGTTCTTTCCTTTTTATTCATCTTCATGGCAGAGCAATAACCTCTTCTTTTTTGACTTTGGAGTAGATATTGGTGCAATTACTCAATGCTATGTAGTTATAATTGAACAATCATATTTAGTTGATGGCAGCATTCACGGTGTGTGGTACAGCTCCTCCTACTCTTGTTGCCAATCATTGAATTTGGGCAAAGTTCTTCTGTGGGAATTTTGACGATGATATGTACTATTAGTTTGATCATTTCATGGTGATTGCTATATATCATTCTTAAGATGATGCTTGGCATTTGCGTGAATTTCCCACATGTCTCCAAAAGACAATATTGCAAAGGTATAATGGTTTGAGCATAACCACTCGTGAGGATTGAAGCATTCTCTCGAACATCTTCAAATGTGCATTTGGACATGCTGACGATTGTGACGATGCCTTCTAACAATTACATCGTCTTCGTTAAGGGCCATTTGAGTCTATAATGCAATTTGGCATTCAGTTCCGAAGCTTCTTGCTTCATGTAGAGCCAAATATGTCAGAGCGGATCAAGTTGGGAATGTTATGGTTAGTATTTCATCAAGATCTTGTAGAACTTGTGCATGCACTTGCTCCAACCACCTTTAACAATGCTCTTCACTTGGTATAACGTTATAAAATATCATCTCTTCCACTTCTCGTTGCATGTCCTTTAGCTTCACTTTATGTGGGAGATAGTCCTGTTCTAGTGGAAGTTGATGTTGTTGCTGCTTGAGTTTAAGGACAAGGACAAGGACGTAGTTGTGGCCGTGAATATCCGCTACTGGGCATGTGATAAAGTTGGTCATACTTATCGACTTTATTAGTGTTTTCAAAATTGGCAACCTCCATTTCCTAGGTTGTAGCGCATGTGATCATGGGATGAGATTTGGATATATTGTCACCGTGGATCCTTGGAACTTTGGGGGATAAATGGGGATAAAATAGCCATTAAGGGCTCAATCATTAAGCAATTGCCCTTTTTCCAGTTGACTTAAGGGGAGAGAGATAGAGTGTGCTACATAGGTGGAGAGCTTAGTATCAACAACGTCTTGTTGGTGTTGTTGCAGTAGAAGGTTTGGACACCATGATGCTTCCGAGAAACGAAAAGTCACGTAAGTAGTGGAGGGACCTTGCGCAATAAATCAATGACCCCTCCATTTTTTTTTCAGGAGCATCATCAAGGGGTTCATTCGGCACTAGTTTATTTAGTATTTATTTTTCAAGCTCGTTTAAAGGTCTTCTATTCTTCACTTCATGTTAGTTGATACAGATTTGAATATATCTTCTATTGCTCGGCCTGTTGCTACACGTTATTGTCTATATTTGTGTCATGTGGCAAAGTCAGTTTTCATTCTTTATAGCAACAACCATGTGTATGGGATGAGGCAAACTTGGTTGTGCGTGTAGGTGATCTTGAGTTTGAGTTGAAGTTATTGCGGGTAGTGCTAAGTTAAGCTTTTGACTTCATCCTTGGTATGGATTAATTGTGGCATAATTATGTTAAGTGTGACTTTAAGACTTCTCCCCCTTATTTCATATTTCTTTATATTTCTTTTATTCCTCTCACTTTTGTTCCTCTTCGTTTCTTTACTTTTACCTTTTTTTCTATCACTTTTGTCTTCCCATTACTTCATCCTATATTTCCATTTTATTCCTCTTATCCCTTTTCCAATCCCTTTGACGGTTTTTGTGTTGTAGCAGTTGACCACTTCATGAAGGAGTTGTAAGCAACCAAAGGGAACGACTCGAGAGACGATCCATAGGGGTTCAAATATAGAGGGAAAGGGCCCATGAACAAGAGTGCACCCCCTTTTCCAATTGGTTAAGGGTCTTGGGATACTTGGAGTTAAGCGTCCTTGGGGTTGAATAGTACTGGGCTGGGTGACCTCCCGGGAAGTCCAAACTCAAGAGCTTACATTTGGTATCAGAGGGGTCTCGGGTCCGACTCTGTTGGTTGGCTAAGGGAATCGCACCACATGTTAATTGACATCTGGCTGGTCCAGTTTGCTCCCGCTGGGCTCTACCCCTCGGGTAGGGTGTCAAGAGAGCGAGGCTCTCGGGAAAGCTGTGGCTCTCAGAGGGGTCTCGGGTCCGACTCTGTTGGTTGGCTAAGGGAATCGCACCACATGTTGATTGACATCTGGCTGGTCCAGTTTGCTCCCGCTGGGCTCTACCCCTCGGGTAGGGTGTCAAGAGAGCGAAGCTCTCGGGAAAGCTGCGGCTCTCAGAGGGGTCTCGGGTCCGACTCTGTTGGTTGGCTAAGGGAATCGCACCACATGTTGATTGACATCTGGCTGGTCCAGTTTGCTCCCGCTGGGCTCTACCCCTCGGGTAGGGTGTCAAGAGAGCGAGGCTCTCGGGAAAGCTGCGGCTCTCAGCTTCCATTCATGAGGGCGTGAACTTGTAGGGAAGCGTGGTGGATTGTAAGCAACCAAAGGGAACGACTCGAGAGACGATCCATAGGGGTTCAAATATAGAGGGAAAGGGCTTATGAACAAGAGTGCACCCCCTTTTCCAATTGGTTAAGGGTCTTGGGATACTTGGAGTTAAGCGTCCTTGGGGTTGAATAGTACTGGGCTGGGTGACCTCCCGGGAAGTCCAAACTCAAGAGCTTACAGGAGTATGCTGATCTCTTTGAATTTGATATGTCATTTAAGGTCAAGATTGCAACATATCATTTTATTTTAACTGGGGATGCTCATTCAATCAAGGTTTTTATTTGTTGTTAGTCACCCAAATAGATTAAGATTTTACTTGCAAATGTCAAGGAGATGTTACAAAAGGGTGAAGTTATAGAGTCTTTGGGTGTGTGAACTTTATCTTGTAACGAAGCCTAATGAGAATATTTGTTTCTGCATTGAATATCATTTGTTAAACAAAATGATAATCCCAGATATGTACCCTCTTCCTTATACTATTGATTTTTTGAATCGTTTGAAGAGAAGTTATTAGTTCACCAAGTTAAATCTTGTTTTTGGTTACTGACAAGTACTAATGGCTGAAGATGATATTCCTAAAATTGTTTTTTATACATTATTTGGTTTGTATAAGTTCTTAGTGATGCTATTTAGTTTGAACAATGCTTCAAAAACTTTTTAATAGATGATGGACAAAATTCTTTGCAATATGCTAGAGGTGATTGTTAACTTCATCAATGATGTTTTAATGCACTCAGAAAGGATATAGGAGGAACAGTTCATAATGTTCGATTAACATTGGGAAGTTAATTTAAAGTTGAAGTGGTTGAAGTGTATGTTTGGGTCTAAAGCCATGACTTATCTTGGGTATTATATTTCTCGTGAGGGTTTGCAAATTGATCCTAATAAATTTATAGTTGTTTTAAAATTCCCTACTCCAAAGTGTATGAATGATGTGCAACACTTCCTGGGCAAGGTATAGTATCTTGGTTGTTTTGTTAATCATTTTTTTAATCACACTACACCATTGCGAGCATTGTTGAAGTCGTCAACAACATCTTTCATTTAGTCTATGGATTATGAGTAGGCATTTACAGATTTTAAATAGCTATTAACGATTCCTCCGGTTTTGGCATATCCTAACTACACTTGACCTTTCATTTTACATGTGGATGTTTTGATATTGATCTTGGAGGTATTGATGCAAAAAAGCCCGAGTGTGCCTAGCCAGTGCCATCCCATTGTATATATTAGCCATATATTACTAGAGGTGAAATTCTCCACAATAAAGAAAAAGTGTTTAATAATAGTTTGGGGTTTTGAGAAACTTTATGCATATCTACATGGTTCTCAAACATTATTAGAAAGTGATTATGCTGTAGCTACTTTATTAGTCAAGCGGAAGAACTTGGTTGGTCGTACTGCTTAATGGGCTTTGAAGTTTCAAATATATAATTTTGATATTGTTTATCGCTCAGGGAGTTTTATGGCTGATGTTGATGCCCTTTTTTGAGCTTCTCTTCCTTCTTTGCTCTCTTCTCATGTTTCTGACGAGATTATTTTTTTCACATCTATGGATTTTTTGGATGAGGATTTAATGCTATTTGTAGTTGTTGTGTTTAATGTCTATAAGGTGAAGAACAAGATTTATCTTCTCTTGAGAGGTTCGCGAGGCTCAAAAGATTGAGCTATAGATTCGAAGGCTTTGTGATGGCTTTGAAAATTTTGCATCACTTATTGATGACTTGCCATTTTGGCATTTACATTTTCAATATCGCTCTATATGGTCATAATCTAATACTACTAACAGAGTTAGATTTACCTTCATGATTGCCATGAGTTGTTAATGTTTGGTTGTAGTATTTGGCGAGCATTCTTCCACTTGTCTAAGTAGAGTCTACCAAACAGGTTATATAAAAGTGCGACAACAACGGTATTACAACTTCCATCATCATCCATTAGTGAAGTACAAAGTGGATGACTTAGTATTAGTCTATTTTCCCAATTTTAAGGTATATGGTTTCTCTAAGGGGTTCCTTGCTCAATAGAAATGATTATATTAAATGTTGCAACAAGTTGAATTGCAAGTTTATGAGGTTCAGTATGATGTTTAGCAAGCCGATCCTCTAGAAATTATGCATGTGCAACGGCTGAAATGCTTCATACAAAAGGAGCAAAAACAACAGGCACCACCTATAGATTCAGCAATGCCTTCTTCTGATGTTCCTCTAGATCTTAGCCCATCCACAAGAGAACTTTAATGGTCTTCCATCATTCTAAGATTATGTGAGGTCCAAGTGTACAATTATGATGCCATATACTACTATTAGTGTAGTGGGATTTTGGTTAAGTAGATCGATTAGGTTGTTTTCAGTACATTCATTTAGGGTGTGGGATCATTTGTTCGATAACCCAGTACCAATCACAACCAAAACAATATCTCCAAACATTTCCTATGTCACCTCCTATGGTTTGGGTGTCTAGGGGGTACCTATATCATGGAAGATGAGGATTAGTAATGCAATCTTAGCTAGCTTTGTCTCTCTCTCTTTTCTTTTTTTTGTAAAAGTATAAAGCTAGGATTCAAGAATGAAATAAGACTTGCATGATTGATGCTTGTAAACCAATATACTTAGGTATAAGTTTGGGAAGTACATCAAAAGTGACTTCCAAGCACTAGATCTAGAGAACATGCTCAACTTAATTGCTTTTTATAACTTCATAAATCTTAGTTGTTGTCATCCTATCTTTTTTTTATAGGGGCGATTAAATATTATATCAGTCAATATCACAAGCACTACCTAAGCAGAGTTTGTGAAAGCCCCTTGTGTCGCTGCGTTAAGTTTTAGCATTTTGGCTGTAAAGAGTTCCTATAAGCTAGGGGTGAAGAAAACACAAAAAACAAATCGTTTATACATGTTTATGCATGGCTAGGAAAGTGGTAGTGAGATTCCTCACGACCTTAGTATTGGGTGTGAGCTCATTTTGAGTTAGACCCAAGCAAACACTTCATTAGTGTTACTCATTTATGCAATGCACAATGAAGCAGCTATTAATCTTAGTGTGGGTGAGAAATGTGCATGGTTGTGCTAGTGCACAACCCTGCAAGTACCTAACCTTGCTCTGCTTATAGATGCACTTTGGGAGAATGTAGTGGTGGCAAATTCAAGTGAGAACCCTTAATGTTAGGGTTTTCCCCGGCACTTCATACCTTTCTGTGTGAGAGAATTTAGTGCCCACAGCCATGAAGTCAAATAGCTATAGTTTGTAATTAGGTTTGCCTAGCCATATAATATGCTTCTCAGCACAAGATTTTGCAAAGAATCTAAAGTTCTATTTTTCACCATGCCACATCTACTCATATGTCCCATTATCATGGTGATGGGATGAAAGAGTTTTTTTTAAAAATAAGACTTTTTTGTTAACAAAACCTCGTTATCAAATCTTGAAGGCTGTCCCTTTGTGGGAAAACAAAATTTGTGTTGTATTTTTTAGTTATCAAATAAAACACATTTAATTGATGGTTTGCTTATGCTATTTGTTCTATGTGCAACCAAGGAATTCATGGTAAATTTGGGGAACTCATCCTTTTATTATTCTCTATTAAAAAAGATATAAAAATTGAATCTATTATGTTTTGATAAAATGCCCAAGGAGTAGAATGCATTGAATAGAGGACAAAATCTCCTACTCTTAGCCTGAGTTTGCTGAGTTGTCAAACTGTAGTGGGTGATTAGCCAGCTCTCTCCAAATGTCACAGAGAATGTCAAGCACTGCTTGTATCGGTGTTAATGGGCCAATCAAAATAATCCGGTCTAGACCACAAAGGATAAGTTGTCTTATTGCCACAAAGCATTCAATGATATTATCAATCTCGAGGATGACACCACCAGTGATATTAATCAGATAAAAGAGTGTAAAGACTTGTTCTAGGATTACTTTAAAAAGATTATTCATCGATATGAGATCATCTATGTACCTAAAGGTGTGTTCAAAAAGGCAAAGTGAATCATACTGGCCTAATTATGCAAGTTAAGTAAGAAAGTTGTGCTCAAAGTAAAAGAGGTACAAGTTACACCACAAAGGCGAGCACAAAAGTCATTTCACAAAGTTGTACTAGAAAAGTCGAACTAGAGGACTAAAAGAAAAAAAAATGTGGCAAATGAAAGCAGAGTAGAGAGGGAAAGCACCAAGGCAAAGAGAGTGAGTTTAGCTGCATTAGGGGAGTGGAGTGGTTGCTCAAGCATGGCGCTGGATGGTTGTGAGGCATTTTGATTGATCTCCTAAGCAATAGTCAAATTTGGGGGTTTTCTTAGTGTCGAAGAAGAATAGATTTAGATGGTTCAAGTGAAGTTATGGATGTTTTGAGCATCTTTGGCCAATGGGTCTAGTTCTCTCTCGGTTTCGGTGTGGCTCACAAAAATTACAACAAGAGATTCAAGGTTAAAGCTCATAATGTGGTCTCTCCCCTTAAGCCAACTGGAAAAGGGGCAATTACTTGATAAGAGAGCCCTTAGTAGCTATTTTATCCCCATTTATCCCCTAAAGTTCCAAGGATCCACGGTGACAGTATATCTAAATCTCATCCCATGATCACATGCGCTACAATCTTTCCATTGTGTAGACTAGTTATTCCATATGAGGCAACTAGTCATCTACTTGTACCGCAGTCCCACGGTGGATACCTTCGTCCGTGGATACTCCACACAAGAGAACATTGTGTAGACTAGTTATTCCATATGAGGCAACTAGTCATCTACTTGTACCGCAGTCCCACGGTGGATACCTTCGTCCGTGGATACTCCACACAAGAGAAAGGATGTACGCATGGATGCCCAATACATACAGTTTCAAATTTAAAGGTAGGAATATACCTTGCTCAAGGGTATATTATATTTTTAAGTAACCACTAATCAATGGGAATCGAACCCGTGCTATTTGCTCTGATACGAACTGTAGCACACCTTATCTCTCTCCCCTTAAGCCAACTGGAAAAGGGGCAATTGCTTGATGAGAGAGCCTTTAGTAGTTATTTTATCCCCATTTATTCCCTAAGGTTCCAAAGATCCACAGTGACAGTATATCTAAATCTCATCCCATGATCACATGCGCTAAAAAGCTGGTATCACATCTTTGGTTAGTTTCTTTTCGTCAGAAATCTCCAAGCAAAGGCAAAGGATCAAAGTTGGAAGTGAAGCCTCTCCCTAAGCTACAAAGCACTAAAAAAAGAAAGAACTAAAAGCATCCCACTAAGTCACTTCTACAATGGATTTTTGGCTTGGAGCATATGTTCTCTAATGGCTCTGGCTAACATTCTTTCTACCCCTCCTCCCCCTCCCCCCCCCCCCCCCC